>NW_012100987.1:1147840-1221137 GCF_000951045.1 Mandrillus leucophaeus
GGGTGGGTCTGCCTCTCCTAGTTCACTGACTCAAATGTTAATCTGCAAATTTGGTAACACCCTCACAGACACACCCAAGAACACTACTTTACATCCTTCAATCCAATCAAGTTTACACTTAATATTAACCATCACACCATAAAATTCACGTATCACAGGTTTTTTTTTTTTTTTTTTGAGATGGAGTTTCGCTCTTGTTGCCCAGGCTGGAGTGCAATGACATGATCTCGACTCACTGTAGCCTCTGCCTCCCAGGTTCAAGCGATTCTCCTGCCTCAGCCTCTCGAGTAGCTGGGATTCCAGGCATGCACCACCACACCTGGCTAATTTTGTATTTTTAGTAGAGACGGAGTTTCTCCATTTTGATCAGGCTGGTCTTGAACTCCCGACCTCAGGTGATCTGCCCACCTCGGCCTCCCAAAGTGCTGAGATTACAGGCATGAGCCACCATGCCCAGCCTACAATTTGTTTAACAATTCACCTGTTTAAGGGCATTCGGCTTCTTTCTGGTTTTTGGTTATTATAAATAAAGCTTCTATGATCATTCACGTACAGGTTTTTATGTGACATAGGTTTGTGTTTCTTTGGGATAAAAATCCAAGTTAATTGTTTAGATTGGTGAAACCACCCAACTAGTTTCCACAATGAGTGTACCATTTTACATTTCCTCCAGTAATGTATGAGTGGTCCAGTTTCTTCTTCAAGTGGCAGTTGGTATCACTATTTTTTATTTTAACCATTCTGATAGTTGTATAGTGACTTCTCATTGTTTTAATTTGTATTTCCCTGATGGCTGATGATGGTGAAATTTTTTCATGTGCTTGTTACCAGTATCCCTCTTCAGTTAAATGTCTGTTCATGCTGCTGACCTCTTTTCTAATTGGATTTTTAAAAAATTATTGAATTTTGAGAGTTCTTTATATCTTCTAGGTACTAGTCCTTGATTAGATATGTAGCTTGCATGTATATTACCTGAATTTGTAGATTATCTTTTCACATGCATCACAGCAGATCAGAAGTTTTAAAGTTTGATGAGATTCAAATTATTTTGTCTTTTTAGAAAATGTGGTTTTGGTGTCAAGACTAAGAACTCTTCACTTAATCCTAAATCCGGAAGATTTTCTTTTATTTATTTTTCTAAACATTTTCTAGTTTATGCTTTACATTAAGCTCATGAACCAGTTTTAATGTTTTGTCTAAGGTGTGAGGTTTAGGTCAATGTTCATGTTTTTGCTTATAGACGTCCAATTGCTCTGGTGCCATTTCTTGAAAAGGCTTTCCTTTCCCCATTGAACTGCTTTCGTGCTTTTGTAAAAAAATAAAATAAAATAAAGTAATTGAAACAGCTGACTATATTTGTATGGATCTATTTCTGGGTTCTCCATTATGTTCCATTGATCAGTGTCTTTCTCCTTCTGCCTGTATCACATTGTTTTTTGATTACTGTAGCTCTACAATAAATTATAAAATTGTGTATTAATTTCCTAGGACTGCTGTAACAAATTACCACAAGCTTGGAGACTTAAAATACAGAAATTTATTTTCTCACAGTTCTGGAGGCCAGAAGTTGGAAGTGAAGGTGTAGGCAGGGCTTCATTCTCTCTGGAGGCTCTAAGGAGAATCTTCCTTTTCCTCCTAAGCTTCTGGTGGCTGTTGGCAATTCATGGCTTTCTTGGCTTCCTTTAATTTCTGCCTTTGTCTTCATGTCACCTCCATCTCTGTGTATGTTTTCTTATCTGTACATCTGTCCCCAAACTCCTTCTGCCTCTCTGTTATAAGGATACATGTGATTTTAGGGCTCACCTACACAATTCAAGATAAATGCTTTCTCTCAAGATTCTTTTTTTTTTTTTTTGAGATGGAGTCTCCCTCTGTCGCCCAGGCTGGAGTACAGTGGCACGGTCTCGGCTCACTGCAAACTCCGCCTCCCTGGTTCACACCATTCTCCTGCCTCAGCCTCCCTAGTAGCTGGGACTACAGACACCCACCACCATGCCTGGCTAATTTTTTTTTGTATTTTTTAGCAGAGACGGAGTTTCAGCGTGTTAGCCAGGATGGTCTCGATCTCCGGACCTCGTGATCTGCCCGCCTCGGCCTCCCAAAGTGCTGGGATTACAGGCGTGAGCCACCACGCCCGGCCCTCTCTCAAGATTCTTAATCACATTTCGCCATATAAGGTAGTATTAACTCATTTGCCATATGTGATGGTTAATATTGAGTGTCAACTTGATTGGATTGAAAGATGCAAAGTATTGTTCCTGAGTGTGTCTGTGAGAGTGTTGCCAAAGGAGATTAACATTTGAGTCAGTGGACTGAGAGGGGCACCCTCAATCTGGGTAGGTGCCATCTAATCAGCTGCCAGCATGGCTAGAATAAAACAGGCAGAATAAGGTGGAAGGACTTGACTTGCTGAGTCTTCCACTCTTTATCTTTTTCCCATGGCTGGATGCTTCCTGCCCTTGAACATTGGTCTCCAAGTTCTTCAGCTTTTAGACTCTTGGACTTACAATAGTGGTTTGCCAGGGGCTCTCAGGCCTTTGGCCACAGACTGAAGGCTACTTTTGAGGTTTTGAGACTCGGACTGATCTACCACTGGTTTCCTTGCTCCTCAGCTTGAAGACGGTCTATCATGGGACTTTACCTTGTGATTCTGTGAGTCAAGTCTCCTTAATAAACTTGCTTTCATATATACATATATCTTAATTTTTCTGTCCCTCTAGACAACCCTGACTAATATACCATATAAGACAATAGTCAGAGATTCCAGGGATAAGAATGAGGACATATATTTTAGAAGGCTAATATTTAGCCTACTACAATTGGATAGAGTAATTCCTCCTGCTTCACTCTTCTTTATCAAATTATTGATTGTTTTAGTGCTTCTAGGGCCTGTGCCTTTTCACCTACATTTTAGAATAAACATTTCTTTGTCTTGCCGTGTTGCAATGGCTAGAACTTTCAATACTACATTGAATAAGAGTGGTAAAAGTGGACGCCCTTGCCTTGTTCCCAATTTTATTAAGAAAGCATTTTTTTTTAACCATTAAGTGATATTACCTTTAAGTTTTGTAGATTATTTTTATCAAGTTGAAATATGTTTTGTATTTCTAACTTGCTGAAAGTTTTGTCTTGAATTGGTGTTAGATTTTTCTCAAATGCTTTTCTTGCATCAATTGATATGACTATGAGTTTTTTAAGATGATTGACATATATGGATTACACTGACTGATTTTCAAATGTTGAACAAGCCTTGCATACCGAAAATCAACCTCCATTGGTCACAAGTATAAATTTTTCTTTTTTTTTTTTTGAGACGGAGTCTCGCCTTGTTACCCAGGCTGGAGTGCAGTGGCCCAATCTCGGCTCACTGCAAGCTGTGCCTCCTGGGTTCACGCCATTCTCCTGCCTCAGCCTCCCGAGTAGCTGGGACTACAGGTGCCAACCACCACGCCTGGCTAATTTTTTTGTATTTTTAGTAGAGATGGAGTTTCACTGTGTTAGCCAGGATGGTCTGAATCTCCTGACCTCATGATCCACCCGCCTCGGCCTCCCAAAGTGCTGGGATTACAAGAGTGAGCCACCGCGCCTGGCCAAGTATAATTTTTTTTAATGAATTCTTGGATCCAAGATTCTATTATTTTTTGAGGATTTTTGTATTGATGTTTATAGAAGCTGTTGGTTTAGTTTTCTTCTTTTTTACTGTCTTTGTTTTTGGTTTCTATTTTGTCTTGATTGAGTTTTAGTAGTTTGTGTTTTTCAATGAATTGGCCAATTTCTTCTAAGATATTAAATTTATGAGCGTAAAATTGAGATATTCCCTAATGATCATTTTAATGATGGCAGAATATGTAATATCTTGTATTTCATTCTTGATATTAATGATTTTTGTTATCTCTTTCATTTTCTTAAGTTTTATCTTCTTTTTGAGTGACAGACATAATTATAAATATTTTATTTCTGTCAATATTCTATGGTTTTTATCAACTTTGTTGACATTTTAAGGACTACATTTTGTTTAATTGCTTTCCTTTATTGTCTTTCCATTTTCAATTTATTGATTTCTGATATTTCTTTATTTCCCTTCTTCCACTTGTTTTGGGTTCATTTTGTTTCTTTTAGGAAAGAACTTAGATTAATTTATTTAGAAATGTGTTATTTAATTTTTACATATTTGGTGATTTTACTGTTGTCTGTGTTATTGATTTTATGATACTCAGAGAACATACTCTGTATAATTTCAATTCCTTTTTTGGGTTGAGTTTGTTTCATGAAGCAAGATATTGCAACTGTAGTATGTTACTTACAATAGGCAAGTCAATATGCCAAGACACCAGGTTGCAACAGAAAAAGAAGTTTGATTGTAGGGCCATTGAATGAGGAGATAGGAGGAAACCTCAAATTTGGGGAGTTTGGGGCTAGGATTTTTAAGGGTTTTGGAGTGGGCCAAGGTGTGAAAATTGTCAGTTGGTCAAAGAATGAAGTCATGGGACAGGGGGATGAAGAAACTGTATTCGTAGGCTGATTTGGTTCCTCTGTGGGCAGATCTTTAAACTGGTTAGTGTCAGCTGTTCTGCTGAAATTCAAGATCTGCTTAGGCAATTCTTAAACTAAAGCCTTATGATTCCAACCTCAGAAATCCTATATATAGGAACAGTGGGGATGCAGATGGTCTATATCTAGTGTTATTTGACTTTCCGTCATGAGGAAATGGGTCTGTTATAGTAGGTACCTAGGCAGACATGAGCAGGGCAGGAGAGACATCCCAACCTCGTGAATGTCAGGTGACCATCCGATGATGGTCAGGTGGATGTTAAACTATCTCTCTAAAATAATAATTGGTAGCAGCCAGCACCAGGGAAAGGCAGTTTCCCAATAGATAGAAAATGTGTGAAGCTGATGATCAGGGCTTCCTGACAAAATCCCAGGAGTTGGGTGAGTGGGCTCAAGCATATGCACTAAGAGATAAAATGGCAGAGTTAAATTGGTATATAACCTTTCTCTAGAACACTTAACTGGTAAGGGAAAAACGCCTCAAGTGAGCATGCACACAATTCCAGTAAACACATTGTGCATGTGGCCCCTCCCAAGTGCTGGCAGGCTACTGTGCATGTGGAGAGACTGCTTCAAGAGAATAATCAGGGGAAAAGAAATGCAAACCTTGGAACCATGCCACAGTATAAAACCCAAAGTCAAGGGTCGGATGAAGCACTTGGATCTCTCAAGTCACCCACTTGGCCCTCTTCTAAGAGTACTTTACTTCCTTTCGTTTTTGCTCTAAAACTTTTTATTAAACTTTCACTCCTGCTCTAAAACTTGCCTTGGCTGCTGCCTCTGCCTTAAAACTACTTCTGCTCCTCTGCTAAACTCTTTCCTCCAAGGAGGCAAGAATCCATTTACTGCAGACCTGTATGGATTAACTGCTGATAACGGGTCAATGTACAGCCTGATTAATGCTTAATTATAGCTATAGTTCTGTAGCTGTTTAACCCTTTGAGGATGGCTTCAATATTGTCTAAGTTGGTAATTCTTCCATGGGTGCTTGAAAAAAATATGTATTCTGCTGTCTTTGGGGTGAATGGTTCTATATATGTTCATAAGATTCTGTTGGTTGATTTTGTTATTTGAATCTCCTATATCCTTGCTGAGTTTCTGTCTGGTAATTCTATCATTTTTGAGAGGAGGGTGTTGAGATCCCCAGCTACAATTGTGGATTTGTCTATTTCTCCATTCAGCCTTATCAGTTTTTGCTTTTCCCTCTTGTTCTTCTTCCTCTGTTTCTCTTTTTTGCTTTCTTCCGGGTTACTTGAAAAATTTTTTTAGGAAATCATTTTGATTTATTCATAGTGTTTTTGAATATAACTCTTTGTATAGTTTTCACAATGATTGCTTTGGGTATTATGATATGCAAATATCGTTGATCACAATTTATTGATATGGAAAGCAGAAAGTTCCCTTTCCTGGAAGATGTCTGCTTCCTAATCTTCAAAATGATGAATACTTTATGTGGCAAAAGGGAGTTTGTGAATGTAATTAGATGAGAATCTTGAGGAAGGATGATTATCCTGGTTGCTCTGGGTGGTCCCATGTAATCACAGGATTTTTTCAAGAGGGAAGCAGAGAGTCATAGAAGTGATGTGGTGATGGAAGCAGAAGTGGGAAAGTCACATAGAGATCTGGAGATGTGCTGCTGGCTTTGAAAATGGAGGAAGGGGCTATGAGCCAAAGAATGCAATTGCATCCTAGAAATTTTGTCTATTATGTTAGGAGGTTCTGGATCCTCATTAAATCTTTTATTTTAGCAAACTGTCAGTCTGTTTAGCATTCAGATCCTAGCCTACTTTTTGAGGTTGTTAATAAAATGACAGCTTAATTTTTACAGTCTTTGCAGTGTTATTTTGGTTGGCTTGATTTTTCTTTTGCTGCTGGGGCTCCCAGTAGTACTTGCTGGTGCTGGCTGAGGGGATAAAAGAAGTTTCTCCAGGCTGGGCTTCCAGGTGTCTCTCAGAGCGAGAGGGGAGTCTTATGCCTGTGGAGGTCCCAGGGGCTTCCTGCACTGCACCTCTTGCTGTGCCTGTGTCCCTCTTCCAGACCTCCTGGCTATCTCTAGTATCTCTCAGTGAGGGAGAAGAGCCTGAGGCCCCGTGAAAAAAGAGTGAATTCTCTCCTGGGCTACTTGTCAGTGAGGCTCCTGGTGGATCCCACCTTGCCTGTTCTTCTGGGTTTGCCTAATGTTGTTGGAAAGGCTCCCATTCAGTCAGCGGATGGAAAGAGCCTACCCAGGCTGGTTTAGTTGTTGGTTGGGGTTCTGAAAATGCTAGGTCTTGGTGACTTTCAAGTTCTGTTGGGGAGGAGGGTAGGCATGCAACACCCTGCCACAATGTTGATCTCCCAGTTGTTATTGGACCAACAGTTTCATATTCCTGCTGCACAGTAAGAGATCAATACACTGAAATGGTAGGGTTTGTGGCAGAGAAAATTTAGTGATTGCATAGCATTGAGTGAGGAGATGGGAGGATACCCTCAAATCCATCTCCCTGAGGAATTCTGGGCTGGGGTTTTTAAGGGAATAATGGAGGGTGAGAGGCTAGAAAATTGAAGTCATTGATTGGTCAGAGTAAGGGGAATGAAATCATCAGGATGTGGCAACTGCATTTATTGGTTAGTCAGTTTCTCATGATGTCTTTCTGACCAGCGGATGTCAGTAGTTTTGCTGGTACACAAGACCTGAAAGAATGTCTCCAGTGGAAAACTTAACATTTCATAATGCCGAAGTTGTTATCTGTAGAGCAGTTAAGGGAACCATAATGTAGGGTCTATGTGATTCTAAGGCAATAGGCAAACAATTACAAGAAAGCAGGTCAGAGAGTGAGCTGACCTAATGATTAATACTGAGTGCGCTGTAGGCTGGGCTTATTTTTGTTTTTCTCCCTTATTGGGGGACCCCGCCCCCAGTATGTCAATGTAGGTTCTTTCTGTTTTCCCTAAGTGTAGGCTGGTCTGAGAAATAAAGAGAAAGAGTACAAAGAGAGGAATTTTACAGCTGGGCTTCCGGGGGTGACATCACATTTTGGTAGGATGATGATGTCCCCCAAGCTGCAAAACCAGCAGGTTTTTATTAAGGACTTTAAAAGGGGAGGGAGTGTATGAACAAGGAGTAGGTCACAAAGATCACATGCTTCTGAGGCCAGTAAAGATCACAAGGCAAAGGGCGAAGCAAAGATCACAAGGCAAGGGTAAAATTAGAATTACTGATCAGGGTCTGTGTTCAGCTCTGCATGTATTATCTTGATAAACATCTTAAACAACAGAAAACAGGGTTTGAGAGCAGAGAACAGGTCTGACTTCAATTTCACCAGGGTAGGGTTTTACCCCACCCTAGTGAGCCTGAGGTTACTGAAGGAGACCAGGGCATATTTCAGTCCTTATCTCAACTGTGTAAGACAGACATTCCCAGAGTGGCCGTTTATAGATCTCCCCCCAGGAGTGCATTCCTTCTCCTGGGTATTAATTATTAATATTCCTTGCTGGGAAAAGAATTCAGTGGTATTTCTCCTACTTGCACGTCTGTTTATAGGCTCTCTGCAAATAGAAAAATATAGGCTCTCTGCAAGTAGGCTGTATTCTGCCTGACCCCTCAGGCAGTCAGACCTTGTGGTTGTTTTCCCTTGTTCCCTGAAAATTGCTGTTATTTTGTTCTTTTTCAAGGTGCACTGATTTCATATTGTTCAAACACACATGTTTTGCAATCAATTTGTACAATAGTGGTCCTGAGGTGATGTATATTCTCAGCTTACGAAGATAATAGGATTAAGGGATTAAAGACAGGCATAAGAAATTATAAGAGTATTATTTGGGAACTCATAAACGTCCATGAAATCTTCACAATTTATGTTCAGAGATTGCAGTAAAGACAGGCATAAGAAATTATAAAACTATTAATTTTTGGGAAATGATAAATGTCCATGAAATCGTCACAATTTATGTTCCTCTGCTGTGGCTTCAGCTGATCCTTCTGTTCAGGGTCCCTGACTTCCTGCAACACTCCTTTCCTTCTTCCCTGATTAATTTTATGAAGTTTATAGGGGCAGTTTCATAGTCTTGGGATTCCAAACAAGTTTGCCTTCTTCTTACCACCTTTCAGAGTTCTCCTTTGGTTGCTTTGCATTATGTCCAGGGTTTATAGTACCTAGCAGGAAGAAACAGGGAGAGAAGGGTTTGTGCCTTCTTGTCCAGACTGCAAGTCACTGTTCAACTTTGATAACGCCAAGGTGCTTTTGCTCATGACCTAAAAGAAGGACTAGTGTACCTGAGTTGCTGGAAGAAGGCATCTGAAAAACAATGAACTAACGAGTATGGAGTGAGATGAGGTTGGTGTATTAGGAAGGGTCAGGTCATGCAAAAACAATGCAGATCACATTAAGGAGTTTGGATTTCATTCTAGGTGCAGTGGGAAACCATGTAAAATTTTAAGCAATGGAATAACTTGATCCATTTTAAATTTTAGAATGATCATTTCAATTTCAATGTGGAAAAGAGGTGTCAGGGCTTATGAGTGGAAATATTGAGACATAAAACTATTGTCTACTAGATTGAGACAG
Organism: Mandrillus leucophaeus; assembly: GCF_000951045.1. Classification (NCBI taxonomy): domain Eukaryota; kingdom Metazoa; phylum Chordata; class Mammalia; order Primates; family Cercopithecidae; genus Mandrillus; species Mandrillus leucophaeus. The sequence continues at coordinate 1,156,939 of NW_012100987.1, forward strand.
GATGGCTACTGAACAGAGGTAGAGCTGGAGATAAGTAAAATGATTAGAGATAGATTTTGGAGGTATTACCTGTAGATTTGGGGGTGGATTGACCATGGAATATAAGTGAAAGAGACATATCACACATGCCTCTCAAAGCTCTGGCTTAATGAACTCTGTGGGTAAGGATAGACAAGAGAAGGAATGGGGTGAGAGGTATATCTACGGTTTATTTTGAGATAAATTTTACATAGAGATGCCAAATAGATGCTTATGCTTATAAATATCAGCTCTCAAGCTCGGAAGAGAAGAATGGACTAGAAATACAAATGCAGAGAATTTGTGGGAATGGATGAGATCACCTTGGAGAAAATATAGAGTAAGAAGAGTAGAGTTCTCAGTTCAGAGCCCTGAGGCAAACTAACATTTGGTTGTCAGAAGAGGAGGAATGTGCCAAAGAAAATAAGTAGCAGCAGCCAGAAAGAGATAGGAAGAAAGCCAAGAAAATTTCCCATCTTTATAAGAATTTCTTTCACATTCTCATCACATTAATCACCCATAAGGATGCTAAACTAAGCAGAAAGTCACAAACACGCTCCTCCACATAATGTAATCAAGTTCCCTAATTATTCAATTACTTTATTGCCAATTCACATTAAGAAATTATCTGTAGGAGAAATTTCTATATGCACACAAACACACACAAAAATCTGGAAGATAATTTAAGAAAATATTAGCAGAGTTTATACCTGATGATAGAATCATGGATGTTTTTTATTTTCTTCTTTTCATTTTTCTAAAGTTTTAATTTTTTCTATAATAGGCTTATCAGAAAAATTATCTGAAGTTGTTCTTTTTTTGAAGGGGGAGAAACTATGTTCTATTATTTGGAACAAGGGAAATTAATCTGAGTGTTATGGCATACCGTGATTCTATGACACATCTCAAATGGTTCTTTGAGTTAGATACATACAATTTATTTTCCTCTATGATCCTCAGGGCTCTTTCCTTACAGATCAGTACATAGCTCTCTATAAATAATAATGGGAGACCATGAGGCAAAAAGAATATGAAACTTAAAATTATCTGTGTTTGAATTCTATCTCTGCGGCTTCGTATCTTTGTTACAAGGGATATGCTGTAAAATGGGACTATTAATGTATATGTTTTGAGGAGTAATCAGAGGATCAAAATTAGATAAAATAGATAAATGGCACAGTCCAGTTTTTGACACATGGTAGGTTATAGATAAGTGGTAATGGTTAATATCGCAGGCTATGGAGAGAGAGAGCCTAGGTTTGAAATTTGCTCATCATTTACCAAATGGGTCATCTGCAAATTACTCAACCTCTGTATGCTGCATCTTCCTTGAGTGACAAATGAAGGTCTTAATAGCATATCTCACAATAGTATCTATTACTTTGTAGTATCTATCACAATGGTATCTATGACAAGGGTTTTATGAAATAATATATGTACAGCATTTAGAATAGTATGAGGAATATTCACAAGTACTCAACAAACAGCATTTTGCATATTTCTGCTATGATTAAGTTTCTGTAAATTAAATGGTTATATTTTAAACTCCTTAAGGGGCAGGAACCAGGACTTGCTCTTTTTTATACACAATGACTCATGTGCTCAAAAATGTTTATAATTTAAGATTGTCATTCCAAATATTAATTCCCATGACATAAAACTAGAGTTGGAGCTCTCTTAATGTATCTTCACTTAACAGTCTCACTAAGTTAACTGATGCTCTCATTCTCTTTTGGTGCATAAGGAATCATGCCCAGGTGAGCATTCCTTGTATACTTCAGGTAACTATTTTTATGTGTATTAGCACATTTCTGCTTCTAATAGTAGTTTTATTACCAAGAGACTTGTGTTTATTTCCAAACCAGTTAATACCAAGGGTGATTATCACAGTGGCATAATTTATTTAGATACGGAATACATTGTTTGACTTTGAGTGTGAAAAGAAAAAACCATGTTTCTTATGAAAATTAAATTGAATGTTTTGGAAAAACTTGATAAGAATGAGTTCCTGGCTGGGCGGGGTGGCTCACGCCTGTAATCCCAGCACTTTGGGAGGCCAAGGTGGGTGGATCACCTGAGGTCAGGTGTTTGAGACCAGCCTGGCCAACATGGTGAAACCCCGTCTCTACTAAAAATACAAAATAATTAGCTGGGCATGGTGACAGACACCTGTAATCCCTGCTACTTAGAAGGCTGAGGCAGGAGAATCGCTTAGACCCAGGAGGCAGAGGTTGCAGTGAGCCAAGATTGTACTACTGCACTCCAGTCTGGGCAACAAGAGTGAAACTCTGTCACAAAACAAAACAAAACAAAACAAAACAAAACAAAACAAAAAAAGAGTTCCTAAAATTTGCTGTCAAATCAGATGTGGGCAATGCAACAGAAAGATATTGGCAAATCTATCTACACTCATATTGCCTCATAGAATATCTTTAGATTCTCTTTCCTCTCTAAGAAATGCAAACTAGAAATCATAGACAATGGATAATGTATATGATTTATGTGGGTGATTTATGGAGGTGTGTGTCTCCATCAGTGGACCTATACTGAAAAAAGAGGTCTTTGCCCAACATCTGAAGATTGGTATGAATGTATGTATGTATTCCAAGTTAAAACGAAATATTTAAGGCTTACATTCATCCATTTTTAAAGACCTGTGCCTGCTTTAATCAACAGATATTCATCCTGAATGTGAAAGAATAAGTGGTCTTCTAAAATTAGATGGATTGAGCAGAAATTAACTGAATATCTACTCACTTGGTATCCCATGATAATCACTTGCTAATGTTAAGATTTTGAGCAGGTTACTTATCCTCCTGCACCTGAGTTCTTCATTTGTAACAGGTAATTTTTTTATTAATGAGTTTTTTTTTTAATTAAAAGAGAGCATATATACATAGCAGCGTTTTTGGAAGGTAATGAGTGCTTTAAAAATGTACTTTCTTTATTCTGATGACTACTAAATATTTTATTTTCAACCTTGACCTCTCCTAAGCCCTGTACCCATATTTCCAGTTACATCTCCTTAAGACATCTTCACTATTCTCTCACACTGAGTTTCAAACTATTATCAACGCATTACTTTTTCTTCTATCTAATAACTCATAGTCACAAAAAACCTGGGACCACATATGTTTGATTTTGAATTTTAGAAATGTCTCTCTCTATTCTCTCTCTTTCCTTCACTAATATTGCTCCCTTTCTTCCTTTTCCCTTCCTTCCTTCCTAATTGCTCCAGTTTATTTAGTTTAGTGAGATGTATCCTATTTTTATTATTCCAAAACGGGTTTAAGTGAAGTTTATTTCTATTTACTTAAATAACATTTGCAGTTGTTCCTTTAGTTCAAGATTTCATTACTTTTCATAGTACATTCCAATCTCTCTCTCCTCTCTTAGAATGTCCACTGCGGATATTATCTTCCCAGGAAACAAATCTGATCTGCCCACGTGCACACACACACACACACACACACACACTCTTAGACACTCATGCCTTGTCATTACATCCAAGTTGAGATCCAGTCTCCTTAGCTTTGCATATAAGCCCATCACAATCCTGCTGGAACCACTTTCTGTAGATTCAGCTCCTGTTCCTTCCAACCAGACTCACCTTCCTGCTGTTCATGATTCTATACTGTCCTTGTGTTTGTTCTGGTGCTTACATCATGCCATCTTGTACCCATTCAAGTGGATTAACATTTTCTGTCTAAGAATTCTTCCCACTCCCAAATGTACAGTAATGAAAGTATCTGGGTGATTTTAGAGGCTAAAGCTGTATCTCTATTATTCTGTATGTACACACGCAGCTGGTTATTTGCACATTTGTGGGCAGAATGTAATCTTACCAAAGTTCTCTTAGGTTGACTTGGTGTCTTCTCCCTAATTACTCCACACAGGGCCTCAAGTGACAATAACAGCTGGTTATGCAATTAAAACCTTTGGGCCGTGAGTGAAGAGCTCAGAGAGGATGACTGGAAGGGCATAGTGTATAACTTACTCATTGGTTTAATAAGATGGAAAGTGTTTGGCTGCTCAGTTATGCAATTCATTTTAACTTGAATGGAGAAATCAAATTAACTGCAGGCAGGTATTATAAGAGCTGACAGCTCCGACATCCTCAGTGTTCCATGAAACCGGGAGATTGTCCTTGTAGAGGCACAGGTCTGCTTTTTCTTCCTTCTTTTTCTTAGAACATTTCTACATGCTAAAATAAATGTTCAATATACATTTTTTAGTAGCTAAAAGGGTGTTTTGATTTTGGCTCTATCAACTGCAGAATTTGCAACAAATTAATGAGAACCTCAGCGGCAGAGGCTAAAAAAGTAATCCCCTGAACCATTACTGCACCCATCAGTGTTCTAAATTGCTGGATATCTTGGCACAAAAAGAGCAGTGATATACGAGCGTGGTGTTTCCATCTCATTTAGACTCATTCAGATAATTTTGGATTCATGTTTCACAGAAAAATAGATTGTCCATGTTTTCCAACATTACTTTGATAAAGACTGGTGCGGTGGATTTGCTTTCTAATGGTTCATACGATAAGAAAATAAAGAACAACTTTAACTTCCTTTAAAGAGATTTTTTATTTTACCTCCTCAGTGATTTAGGATGTTTTCTTAAAAGCTTCAACACATGGGTTAGAGATAGAGAAAGCAAAAATTAATAGTATAAATTAATAATAGCAAGTTTAATATTCAAAGCTTCTTGAAAACAGGCTTTCAAGTTATGACTACATGGAAATGCCACCCTGCCTTAATTTGTTGGGTATATAGTTTAAGGGAACAAGTAAATAGAAGTAGGAGAAAAACAATTACAGAAAAATTAAACCACTTGGCACAATCATTCTAATTGTTGAAACATTTTATGTTGGTATAAGTGTACTGAAATATATACATTTTAATGGCTAATTAAATCTATACGTGTGTTGTGGAAAACACATCAACTAAATATATGTTTATTTCTACCCTCTTCCCCCTCAATGTGAGGCTACTAAAGGGCAGGGATCACATGTTTATCATCTCAGTAATCTCAATTCCTTATCAAGATCCATCTCATTGTATGTTATGCATACCTTTTGTAAGGAAATTAATTATATAAGCACTTAAGTAATATCTATTATATGCCATGCATTATTCTAAACACTCTCTACATTAGTTAAAATATTAGCCATTTTTATCCTTATAAGCATTAGTATTAGTTACCTATTGCTGTGTAACAAATAATCCCACAAGTTAGTGGCTTAAAGGATCAAGAGACATTATCTCACACAGTTTCCGAGGGTCAGAACATTGGTCAGATAGGTAATTCTGGTTTCCTGGTCCCTCACAAGGTTGAGGTGAAGATGTTGGTTATGACTGTAGTCATCTGAAGGCCTGACCAGGGCTGGAGGATCTGCTTTCAAGGTGACTCACACAGTCACATACATGGCAGAAAACTTAGTGCTGGTTGTTGACAGGAGGTCTCAGTTCTTATTATGTGAACCTCTCCTTAGGGCTACTGGCAGCTGACTTCCTCCAGAGAGTGGATAATCTAAGAAAGGAAAGTGGGAGATACAATACTTTTTTGACCTAGCCTTAAAAGTCGTACTCTGTCACTTTTGCAGTCTATTGTTTACACAAGTCAACCTATTCTATGTGAGGGGTACTGTGCACGAGCATGAACACCAGGATATAGTGGTCACTGTGGGCCACATCGGAGGCTGGCTACCACAACAGGTATATACAATAGGTGCTTTCATTATACCCATGTTACAGTTGGGGAAAATGAGGCACAGAAAGATTAAGTAATTCGTGTATGGTGGGGATTAAATGAGATCTCACATGCAACACACACACAAGATGTAGAACATTATATGGAACATGCTAAGCATTCAAATATTAGCTGTTATTTTTCTCTAAACGCCAAAATTATTGCCTTTGGCATTTGTTTTTAAATGTCAATGGGTCAGGATGGCCAGCTATGGGTTTCATTTTATGGAAACACATTTTGCAGCTATTGAGAGGGAAAGCTGGCATGTGACATGTATTAGTGTCCTATTGCTGCTGTAACAAATTAGCACAAACTTGGTGGCTTGGCCTAGTGGCTTAAAACACAAGTTTAGTATCTTACAGTTTTATAGGTCAGAAGCTTGACCTAAGTCTTACTAAACAAAAATCAAGATGTTGGTAGGGCTACATTTATTCTGAAGGCTCTAGAAGAGAGTCCATTTTCTTGCCTTTTTCAGCCTTTTGAGATTGCCTGAATTCCTTCTCTCATGGAGCCCATCCTCCACCTTCAAAGCCAGCAGGGTAGCAGTTTCCAATTTTGCTCTCTCTCTCACTTCTGCTTCTGTCACTGCGTCTCCTTTGCAATTTCTGCTTCTGTGGTCATGTTGTCTTTTCTCCTTTCTCTGTCCTTTGTGTCTCTCTCTTATAAGGACCCTTGTGTTTACATTAGGTCCACTTAGATAATATAGGATAACCTCCTCATCTCAAGAGCCTTAACTCAATCACATCTGCAAAGTCCCTTTCATCATGTAAGGTAACATTCACAGGTTCCAGGGATTTGAATATGCACGTATTTGGGAGACCAATCATTATCCAGCTTACTACATGATGAGTGCTTAGTTTTTGTTTGGTCAAAGCTTTTGAAAAAGAATACTTTTGTTATGGTCACTGAACTATCTCAGGCAAGAGGGGGAATTGAACCTATCTGCCTCTCTCTCCTGGGGTGGTTTTAAGGTTTAATCTCTTCATATCCTGAGAATGATTCATGCCTCCTCTTACATTGCATTGTAGGAAGCAAGACTGTAGCAGAAGCCACATCAGGATAAATATCAGAGTCTGAGTTCTTGTACATGTTCTGCCATCTTCTGGCTGTGGTACCTTGAGCAAATTAGCATTAGAATGGTGATCATTAAAAAGTCAGGAAACAACAGATCCTGGAGAGGATGTGGAGAAATAGGAATACTTTTACACTGTTGGTGGGAGTGTAAATTAGTTCAACCATTGTGGAAGACAGTGTGGCGATTCCTCAAGGATCTAGAACTAGAAATACCATTTGACCCAGCCATCCTATTACTGGGTATATACCCAAGGGATTATAAATCACTCTACTATGAAGACACATGCTCACATATGTTTATTATGGCACTATTCACAATAGCAAAGACTTGAAACCAACCCAAATGTCCATCAGTGATAGACTGGATAAAGAAAATATGGCACATATACACCATGGAACACTATGCAGCTATAAAAAAGGATGAGTTGATGTCCTTTGCAGGGACATGGATGAAGCTGGAAATGATCATTCTCAGCAAACTAACACAAGAACAGAAAACCAAACATCACATGTTCTCACTCATAAGTGGGAGTTGAACAATGAGAACACAGGGACGCAGGGAGAGGAACATCACACATCAGGGCCTGTTGGGGAGTTGGGGGCTAGGGGAGTTATAGCATTGGGAGAAATACCTAATGTAGATGACGGGTTGATGGGTGCAGCAAACTACCATGGCATGTGTATACCTATGTAACAAAACTGCACGTTCTGCACATGTACCCCAGAACTTAAAGTATATATTAAAAAAAACATAGTATATCTGTTAAGGGATAAAGAGTCAACATCCATAAACAAATATCTAAATAATGTTGTGACCAAAAATACCTGCCTTGCCTACTTGACAGATTGCTGTGTTCATCAGTTGAATAATATGAAAGGACATATTTTGAAAGACGTAAAAATCCAAACAAACATAAGATCTCATTGGCATCCTTGCTGCCAACTATCTGAGCCCCCGACAAATGAAGCTAGCATAGTTGTGAACATGAAAACGAACAAACTTGGACATTCTGAGGGTCTCTGTGAGTGTGCAGGACTATGAGGGGAATGTTTTTTATCCCATGCCTTTGGGAGTTACATAATTTCCTCACTTGGTGGAGTGAGATGGAAAATGAGAGAGATTTTCTAACCAAACGACATTTAGACCCCTTGCAGTCTTCCATGCTCAAATGAAAACAAAGCCTTTAATTTGTGAACGTGGGCTTAAATATCATGTTAACCAAGTTAATATGTTATTAAATGACTTATATATGTCAAGTGAGGAGATAATTACGTGTTGAATATTCTTCAGAATTTGTTTTTTATTCACTTATCTCAGGTATGTTTTACAAATAGGCCTTTTGGGGCCAAAGGACATATGTTAGGTGAGTGGATGACCACAAATGAGGAGGAAGACATCCTCAAGTGTGATCGCGTAGTATTCATGTCATTCTTGCTTCATGAAAAGTTCTCTGAGCTGCTTTGTGTGAGGCTGTATCAGGGCCCTGACAACCCAGGGCTTTTATTGAGTAATCCTTTCAGAGTCAACAGATACAAATCAAAGATAGCCTGATCCATCCCATTTACTCCCCTTCTTTAAGCAATTGTTCATACAGGTAAGGCTGATAGAGTTGGGGGATGGTCACACAGAATCAGAGAGCTCAGGATTAGAAAACCCCCAAGAGGTCCTTCAGCAGGTTAGCACCTTTATTGCCACTTACAGCCTTAGAGCTTTACAAGCTATTCACCCCTTTTCAGCCAGGGTTTAATTTTCTTAAAATCACTATTGATTTGCCTCAACCACCAATCTGTTTTCCAGAGTTGGCAATTTTTCTACCGGTGAATCCATCTTGCTCTGTGCCATGGGGTACACAACTTTAGGCCCCTCCCCAGTGAGTGCCTGTCTTCCTACCCACCGGGGCACACTCACTGTGGTGACATCAATCACCCCACGGGAGGTGGCTGTAGATAACTGCAGCCTCTACCCCACCGGCATTGTTTAACAAAAGGCAGAGAACACTGAATCTGCAGCAAACATCCTGTATCTTTGCCTTGTCCTTCTTCAAGTATAGATTTCACAGAAGTCAATCTTGCTCAAAGAGGGGAATTACTGCCTGCCTGTAGGGGGAGTCAGGGAGTCTCCTACCCCGCTGTTCATTTGCCCTTCCTATAAAAGACAGTGGGGAAAGGTTCAATTTTCCTCATCTTGAGCAATCATGTAAAGAGAAGTGGAGAAACAACAACAAAAAACCACCCAGTCTTTTCAAAGCCTGCCTTCTATACTGAATGTCAGTTTTTCAGGAAGTAAATCGTCGTGATGAAAATTATTCTGGTTCTTTCATTTTTTTCCAGCCATTTTGCTGCCTGACTTTGAGGCATTTCAGTACTCGTTAAAAATTTCTCTTTCACACAAAACAGAGAAAATGAGAGATTTTACTTGAACCAGGCAATCTGACTCTCTTTTTCAGGGTAGTTGATGTATACACAGGTATATTTATTTAATCTCTTTTCCCCATACATCATTGCTTAGATACAGATTTTCAAGAAAGGAAATCCATGTTTCATTTGTTAGGTATGCAACATAACTAATTGGTGCATGTTATTTGTAAGAATTTTAACATATCTATTAAATAACCCATCTCGAATTGTGGCATTCAAAAAAACTCTGCAACTTAAGATGCTAACTTCATTTTTAAAAATAAAAGCCCCACTTTCTTAGCTGAAAGTGTAAATTTTTAGTGACTGAGGTGGTTGCCCTCTCAGGCACCTTTCAGAACAGAGGATGTGTTGTTTAAGGGACCATGTCATTGGATATGCAGGATAAGTAACCTCATTAAAGATGTAATATGAAGGCAATACATTGGCATATAAATACGGTCAAGAGGCCTATAAAGGAAAACCAGGAGAATTGGCTGGAAGTATGGCAGTCCACTTACATTACTTATTTGCTAGATTGCTTTTATTTTTTGTGCTGTATGATTCCCTTTAGTCATTTATGCATTTTGATTCCTCATAGTCAAGTTTTTGACTTAGAATAAAAGTACCTAAGTGATTTGCCTGAAATAAAGTAACTGGTAATTAGAATGTGTGTGTGTGTACTTGTGTGGATGTGTGCACTTATACGTATAAGTACAGTTCAGGCAGGGAAGGGGCAGGGGACAGGCATAGCCAGCTGTAGAGGAAAAGACACTAATCTGGGCACTGAGCTGTTTCAATCCAAAAGCAACCCCTTGAACCAGCCAAGTTCAAGGTAAGAAAGATGAGCAGTTAGCTAAGGTCTGGAGTAAGAGTCCATCCTTGGGTGATGAACTTTAGAATGCAGGATGTTGCATGCACTTCACTTAGAATTCTACATGTCTTTCCCAAGAATTCAATTAGTTACCTAGAAATTTGAAACTACAATTGACAAGGTGATACAGATGTGTTTAATAAATATTCCATGGATATAGAATGGAAATGTAAAATAAGCAAGAGAGGTGATTTATAAGATGTTAAGGAGCACTTAATTGATCATAGAGCGTCAGTCTCTTAAAGACTGGGCAATCTTAGGAATAGTTCAAGGTGATGTTTTCTTGAAAATGTTAGGTCATCCTCATGGGTTTATCTTGAGGGTTAAATAATAAGGTGGGAAGAATTCATTTATTCTCTTTTTCCTCCATTTGACAGATATTTATCCTGTTCTTACTAGCTATCAGCATGGTGCCAGGTACTAGGGTTATAGAAGCAGTTTGAATAAAACTTTGCCACTGCCCTCAAGGAGTGCACAAATTAAGTGAACGCTTAGATCTTAGCAAATTGCTTAGCATGTATAAGGCTCAACAAATAGTTCCTTTACTTTATCCATTTTTAGAATCTGGTGGATGTCTTTTTTAAACTTTAAAACTGTGAAGCTGTGAATGATCTTTGATGTGTGAAAATGTAATGTTCTTTTATTCACCCACTAAATAGTTACTGAATGCCTATTGTGTGAATATGGATTATTACTAGGACCTATGTAAAATAAAGTATTATTCTTGGTTGAAAATTCATAATATGTCTATGCGTCTGGCATGACTGAGTGATTTAGGGGACATAAGAGTTATTTGAAATGGTATCTATTCTTAAGATAATTCATTATAGTGTTATACACAATTTTGTTGTGTTTGAATGACGTGGTGAGTTGCCATGAATTTTGTGTTTTGAGTCCAAAAAGCTGTCATGATCTGTTCCTTGTCTTTGCTGTTAGTACTCTTTGCTGTTAGTATGCCTTCTCTTGTCCCATCCCATCTTCTGATGGACTTGTTTGCTGCCCTGTTGGAATGGAAGAAGCTTCCTGGGAGGAGACTTGCCTGTTCTCCAGGCTAGGTGAACCCCCCAGTAATCAACCAGTCTTTTAAAGCAACACCCAGAAGCAAATCTTGACTGGTACGATGCTCATTGCCTTTCATTATAAATACTTCTTTAATGCATGTCTTTCTGGTTTGAGTATGGTCAATATTTGTTGAATGAAGAAAAGAAGAATAAATGAATTCTGCCTAGCTCATAAAATACACATGGTATTCTGACTACCACAGAATATATCAGAAATAGAAGACATTTTTCCACTCTTGTGTAGCACACGCTGGCTGCCCTGAGGCTACCAAACCCCTTTGATGATTGATTGTGCCTTGCTGTATTCTGATAATCCCTTTTTGGGAGCAATTTGCACAATTTATGGGCTGCAGTGAAGCTGAATTAAATTGAAATTTTGTGTTCACCTAAGTTTCGGAAATATCGAGTTAAACCATGTTAAAGTTAATAGTTTTAACAGTAGGATTTCTCAGGAGCTTTACTACTTAATGTGCATGGTGCATCTCTGACAAGATAATGTGATGTGTAGCATTTTAAAAAAATATTTGACTTTTGAACCCCTTTTGTTTTTCTTGGAGCATTTTGTGCAAACTTGAGGTCTTCCATACACCCGTTGAGAAGCTCTGAGTTTGGCTGTCCTAAGAAAGAAACACAGTTCTCCCAAGAGGGAGGACAGGTAATTGAACTCAATTACTTTCTGCTAAATTTCTGTTAAGGGGAACTCAACTTTTATTGTTCTCAAAGAAAGGAAATATAATCAAATGCTAACTGATAAATGATAGGAAATGAACTTCCAAGGGTTAAGAAAAGCCAGACAGCCTTCCCAGCAGCATCCTCCCCACATGACCGACCTCAAGGCCACCCTAAAGCTGCCAACCAAATGCCTGGGGAGATTCCCATGGAAGCAGATGGTGCTGCCTGGAGACATTTGTCCACAGCTTGGCATCTGGGCTTTGAGTGCTGTCCAGCTGAGGACCAATCAGGCAGAATACTGGGCGACAGGCTTCCCACTGAAATCCATTAGCACTCAGGCACTGCCCATCCTTCTTTTTCTTAAAAAAGGAATTTGTGTTCTCTGAAATTATATCAGAAACAGTGGCCAATGAAAATGTGTAAGGCAAACCGTGGCCTTCAAAAGAACACCTTTAGAAAGGACAGAAAAGTATTAACATAGGGTCCACCCATTTAGTCAATCTGATAGTAGCACCTAATCCTGAAGTACATGGAGAGAAGGTTTCCATGTTGCTTTTCTACATTGAACACCTTTTAAACAAGGATTATCTCCTTGAACAAACTTTAGTTAGGCTCTTCTGAGCCCTCTTCTTGACTAGGCCTAGACCTTGTGCTTCCATGTTTACCTTTGTCAAGTCCAGTTTTAGCAGAAATTCTGCTGAGTCGGTTTAGAGAAAATCCTCCCATCCTTGATATCTGATTACTCCAGTGTGCCCTCACTGAGAACCCTGTAAGTTGGTTTAGCAAAAGTTTCCCTGCCCTGCAGGTCTTACCTTAGTCCACTGGCCCCCCTCACTCTGTTCCCTGGCTATAAATTCCTACTTACCCTTGCTGTATTTAGTGTTTAGCCCAATCTCTTTCCCCTATTGTAATCATCTTGGATAAAATCTTCCTTACCATTTTAACAAGTATCAATAATTTTTTCTTTAATATTACACATGCCTTTTCTACTGCGAGGCTCTCTGTTTGGGATCCTTTGTGCTTAATTGTAATTAGCAAAGGTAAAAAATAAAATGCTTTTAGAAGGAATGGCTTGAACAGAGATACTAGTTTTATCTTTGGCTAATTCAGAAACAGAACTATGGTACTATAAGAGCTAAGAGGAAGGCTCCTCACTAGGAGATGAGAGAGGAGTTAGTCCCTGAATTAAACCCACAGCCAGAAGAGATTTCTACATTGTTTAAAATATAATGGCCCAAGAATAACAATAAATACAGGATATTACACATACAGCATATCATTTCCATGGCTTTATCTAATGATTATTTTTAAAATTAAGCATCATATTAAAATTAATTTGAAAAATTTTATAGAAAAATGATATACTCATTAAAAAAATCATTTCCCATGCCTCATCTAAACAGAAGTTTTACTTTTTCTGGAGTTCTCCTAGCTGGAACTAAAGATATCATACATCTTAGTTTGTCTGGAGCAGCCTTAGTCTGCAGCAATTGTTCCAGAGCCCTATCCAGCTTAGCATTTGTCCTGAAAAAAATGTCCATTTGGACTGTGAATTGTGTGAATCCCTTGCCCTACCTGATATTAGATATGCCAAAATCGCAGTGCACCCACCTGTGTTCACCCACACTCCTTGTCACTTACTCTATCAGATGCTTCTTATTCAGCAGCTGGGATTCTCTTGGTTTTGATTGTTTTCTGAGCCTTTGGCCACTTGTTTTACCCCAGTCACTGTAAGGCCGAATTCGTATGACTCTACCCGGAATGTCTGAGGCAACTGACTTCACTTGAGTGCAACCCAGTGGTGCCTCTTGTCATGCTTGCACCATCCACCTTTCCCTCCTTGTCTTGAACTTTCTCTGCAGCCCTTAAGGAGTGAAACTCTGCAAGACTCGCTCTGCCCCCAGTGCGTGGGCAACGTGGGATGTGGGAAGAGTGTACGCCGTGGCTAATGGGGGAGAAGAACTAGTAATCTGGCCAGGCGTGGTGGTTCACACCTGTAATCCCAGCACTTTGGGAGGCCTAGGTGGGTGGATTACCTGAGGTCAGGTGTTCAAGACCAGCCTAGCCAACATGATGAAACCCCATCTCTACTAAAAATATAAAAATTAGCTAGGCACAGTGGCAGGCACTTGCAATCCCAGCTACTCAGGAGGCTGAGGTAGGAGAATCGCTTGAAACTGGGAGGTGGAGGTTGCAGTGAGCCGAGATTGCACCATTGCACTTCAGCCTGGGTGACAGAGCGCGACTCGCCTCAAAAAACAAAACAAAACAAAACAAAAAACAACCCTTCCCCCTCCAAAAATATTATACTCCCTTATTTCTCCTGAGACACAGTTTATAGGCATCTGGCAGACAGAGCAGCCACTTACACATGATACCAACTGGTGGGCAGCTTGATAACATGCTGCTACTTCCCCTTCTTCTTTTCCTGCCGCATTCTGCTTTTCTCTAACTCCTGCTTTCTTAAGACAGAATGCTCTAACAAAATGGCAGTCCCTAAGGTTTTGTCTGGGGCTCCGCTTTTCGAGGAACTCAGGCTATTAAATGTACTCTAACCCTTTCAGCTCCACACCTCCCTTTTCACTCTTCCCCATGATTCTGGAACTGGGACTCTGCAAACATCTCCCAGACTCCTTTGCTAGTTTGCTTACAGGTTCTGCCAATAGGAAGACTAGAGAGAAATCTGAAATTGGAATAGAAGAAGCAAGAAAAAAAGGATTTGTTATTTTTTCCTTTTTGATGTGTGGCCCCAGCATTGGCAGTTAACTTCAACTGCCGTTAAAGATCCCAGCCTCCAGCTTCTTTTGCCATTCCCCAAACCAGCCTCATGCATCCTCAGAAGCAGCAGTGGTGGGTGGCAGCCCCTCTGAGCACCAACTCCAGGAGCTGTCCTCTAAGTTTTGAGGTGTCAGGTCCCAGTAACTGTATCTCTTCCTTTATGTATGCCCAGACCTTGGGAAGGTAGCTGTTTCCACCAATTCTCGTCTCAACATTGTGTCAGAGGATTTGTGTGAGGATTAAAGGAGTCAAAACCATACAGTCACATACTGTCAATTCTCATTATTCATGGTAGTTACATTCCATAAAGTTGTCTGGAACACTAAGTTAGTGAATACTGAAGCATTGCTTTACACACACACACACCCCCCTACCTCTTTCATATCTTAAGTCTTTATTTTATTTTATTTTATTTTATTGAGACAGAGTCTCACTCTGTCGCCTAGGCTGGAGTTCAGTGGCACGATCTTGGATCACTGTAACGTCTACCTCCTAGGTTCAAGCAATTCTCCCACTTCAGCCTCCCGAGTAGCTGGAATTACAGGCATGTGCCACCACACTCGGCTAATTTTTTTAATTTTTATTTTTACTAGAGACTGAGTTTCGCCATGTTGGCCAGGCTGGTCTCAAACTCCTGACCTCAAGTGATCGGCCCGCCTCGGCCTCCCAAAGTGCTGGGATTACAGCCATGAACCACAGCGCCTGGCCCATATCTTAAATCTTAAAAGCAACTTATTCCAGTAGATGTGTTCTCTTGGTTTTACAAAAAAAGAAAACAAGGTTCAGAATTTAGTGACTTGCTTTGACTTACATGAGGCTGCTCCACTAACAGGTGCCACTGTTGAAATTCATACCCAATCCCACTGACCCAGAGCTGGGATCTGGCAATACACTGCACCACTGTTAGCATCAGCGTCCTCTGCTCACTTCTGTAGGAGAGCTGAAACAAGAACACTGAGCCTTGTAATTCCGCTAAAGGTTACAGAAATTTTATTTTATGTTGCAAATATGAAATCTGCAAATAATGAAGGTGGACTGTAATACATTTAGAACATTACTTGTACAGAGAAAATGTTCAGATATTCACTGTGACCTTGCCATTTCCATTTTATAGTTGAGAATATTTAGTTCAGTTAAATATTTGTGTGTGGCAGAGACAGAATTCAATTCTGGACCTGGTTCCTTTTATTTCAATACTTGTATTTTCAACTATTATGTTGTGTTGTTTCCAAGTTTCTAAAAAAATCTTTAAAGTTATAATATTTTGTGACCATGTAATATTTGATCACTTTGATGAATAATTATTGTCTTAACTATTCCTATAGTATAAGGATATAGTCAGGTTTCTGGTTTTTTTTTTTTTTTTTTTCCTTAATAAAAAAAAATAATTCACTGGGCGCAGTGGCTCACGCCTGTAATCCCAGTACTTTGGGAGGCCGAGGCTGGTGGATCACAAACAAGGTCAAGTGATCGAGACCGTCCTGGCCAACATGGTGAAACCCTGTCTCTTCTAAAAGTACAAAAATTAGCTGGGCGTGGTGCATGCCTGTAACCCCACCTACTCAGGAGGCTGAAGCAGGGGAATTGCTTGAACCTGGGAGGCGGAAGTTGCAGTGAGCCAAGATCATGCCACTGCACTCCAGCCTGGTGACAGAGCGAGACTCCGTCTCAATAATAATAATAATAATTCATTAGATGTATGTATGCTTTTATCATTTTGCTTCTCGTGAAACTCTCAGGAATAATAATCAATCTCAGGCAATATAACTATCTTTAAGACTTCTGCTGTGTTAGAATTTTATTTTCCACAAAGGGATTGCTTTAAGTCCATGTAACCAGCTTTAATTCAGAGTATCATTTTTGCCAAAATCACACCTGTTCTAAAATTGTTATCAGCATAACGTTATTTCTTGAAATTGCCTTAAGTTATTCAAAATATTTTCCCATATCTTTTTTTGAAGTATCTGTGATATCTTTTTTACCTTTAATGATTGATATTTTGCTGTTTGTCTTATACATTTGTATTTTCTATATGTTAAAGAGACACTTTAATCTGTTGTATTTAATGCAAATGTTTTTTAGTCTGTTATTACCCTTTGAAAATTAGGTTGGTTGTATTTGTATTGTAGAAGTGATTGCACAATTGAATTTTTCATGAAATTCATTATTTGTTTTGTTGTTCTGGTCAGAGGTCAGAATAAAGGCGGTAACAAACCAGCAGCTTCAATGGATCATCGTGGGGGCGGTGAGAGTGGGAAGAGAATTTGATCTGCCCTTTTAACCTTTTCATTTTAAACCTTAACCTTTCTCATTTGTAAAACTGAGTGAAATTGAGAAGATAGTCTCTAAGGCCTCTTCTGCCGCTAAAATCATTTGGTACTAACTTGAATCAAGTAGGATTTGGGATCAATGTGGGGGAAAATCTCCTTATTTTGCTAAATCTGTTTGTGATGTGGAAACTGTGTTAGTCTGCTGAGGCTGCCATAACAAATGCCATAGACTGAGTGGCTTAAACAACATAAATTTTTTTCACAGTTCTAGAAGCTGGAAGTTCAAGACCAAGGTACCAGCAGTTGGTCTCTGGTGAGGCCTTTTTCTGGGTTATAGACAGACACTTTTCCCATGTCCTGACATGGCTTTTCTCTGCGTGCAAAGAGAGAAAGATCTCTGTTGTCTCTTCCTCTTCTTATAAGGATGCCAGTCCTATTGGATTAGGGCCCACCCATATGATCTCATTTAACCTCAGTTCTCTCCTCAAAGGTCTAACCTCCAAATAATGTCATTGGAGGTTAAAGTTTCAACAGATGGATTTTTGGGGGACCTAATTTAGTCCCTAATTGTAGCCAACTTCATTCAATGAATGGTGTCACACCAGTGCAATAATGTTGTTAGAATTCTGACATCAGTGGAGTTGTGGATTGAAGATTCTAAAGTGTGTGGACTTTTCCAATCTCTTTCCCTAGCTTCCCCCCACCATACCTTCCTATTCTAGGAACTGTATGCTGGCCTTCCTTCTATGTTTCCTTGAGCAGACCACCACATTCTACCTTCAGGCCTTTGCATCAGCTCTTCCCCTGCGTGGGTACTTGTCCTCCTGGTCTTTGATGGCCCAGCTCCTTCATCATTCTGGTCTTAGCTCCTCAGTCCAGCCCTCCTCTGTACCAAACTGTTTTTTTGTTCTTGCATAGCACTGCCCTCTCCTGAAATTAGCTCTGTTGTTTATATGTTTACTTGTGTACTGATTGCCTGTCTTCCTAGTCATAGAATATGAGCTCCGTGAGGGTAAGGGTCTTTTACTACAGTGCCTGTTACATACCAGACTCTCAAAATTATTGATTGATGAAAAGCTGTTACAACCATTTCAAGTTATTCCAAACACAAATGGAAAGGGGTAACTTTATGTCAAATATAGCAGATATTGAGGTGACCATGAACACCAAAACAAAGTCTATCAGTGGAGATTTAAGCTGGTTATAAGCATAGGACATACAAAGAGGACGGTCTTGAGTTATCCTTTAGGAATTCTCCTTCACTTTCCAAAATGTCAAGGCATTTATACCCAATTTGTATACTACATGATTTAGTCTACTCTGACTCTTGTCTGTGACAGCAAGAAGGCATTACCTTGTGAGGTTAATAGTTAAGAAAACAAAACTTTATTAGAACACAGATATCATACTAGGATTCAAGATGATTTGAACTCCCTATCAAGTTTTACAATACAACAAAAAATTCTAGCCTGCAGGTGCCACTGATTGGCAAATTATTCCCAAGGAATTATTTATTGGGTGCCAGAATACAGTAAGAAACATACAGACTTGGTCTTCATTTAATGGCTGTTCTTCTAGACAGGAAATACAAAACAACTAAGGTAGCCAAAACACAGCACTTGAAAGAAGGCAACAAGTTAAAGGTGAGTGGCTTCTTAGTTGGTATTTATTTTACTTGTACAGAATATTTAATCGTTTGACCCTGTTTACTTTTTGATATACAGAATTGAATTGTTCCTTCTAATCCCTTCAATATTTCAATGGCTGACTTGGTTTTATTTTGAAATCTGTATTACATATATTAAAATAATTATGTTTTGAGGACTAAGCCATGTGTGTACATGCAGAGAATTAGTAAAATCTATCATGAAAATCTTTGGTTTACATTATATTAAATTTTTCCCATGCATTTTTATTTAGCCTTAAGCATATATGTAGTACATTCCAGGAAAGATAGATAATTCTATCCTTTTCTCTCTCTTGCGTGGGTTATAAGCTTTTGCTAAGCTAAATTACGTTCATAAGCAAGCTGAAATATATAATTTATTTTATGAAAATAATCTATGTTTAGTTATAAATTATAGGAAGCACAGATTCTTTTCTAATAGGGTTTTGAGATGATAAACTGATAACATAAAATTGAGTGTCTTTATTTCGGTACCTTCAAATGCATTTTATGTTGAGAGGGAAAATGGGGTAATAAATGTTAAAAAATTTGAGTGAAACACTAATCTTTCAGTTAATTCAAACTAGGACAGTTTCCTTCCATATAGGTTTGGAACTCTTTTTCATTGATTTGGGAATTCAAGAATAGTTATTTCACTGATTTTCTTTAAATTTGTCTCAAGCGATGCTAGAAGATGTGTGGCAGCAGAAAGAGTTAAAAGCTCAGGGAGAAGAACTCATGTCCCCCAGCTGTGAGGGGACTTGAAAAGCATGAAGGACGTTAACAAGTTTAGGGGGTTCTCCCCTTACAATTCTTGATCTTTGCAGCCTGGATCTACATGAAACATAAATCAACCAGTTAATGCAATAAGTTCAAGTGAACAATTTGTCAGTTTTAATAGAAAAAGAAACTTAAATCATAGCTTGACTAAATTTGAATCATCCTGGTTAAATTAGTCGAAACGGCAGTTAAATTATATGCTCTCATATAAGTTCACTAATGGGTGACTTGAGTTACATGGCTTCAGCGTCTATGTCTTACTTCTCCATTGCTGCTGCTTCTCCTCTGAGGACAACCATGGCTGCTACAATGGCTTTTGTTCTCTCTCTCTCTTTCTCTGTGTATGTATCCTGGGGAGAGGACACTGCCCTTTTCATAGAATGCTCCCAGTCTAATCCCATCAGTATTTCAACGGCTGACTTGGTTTTGTTTTGCAATCTGTATTATTGTAAAGTGTAAGATAAACCTCCTTTTTTTATCCTCTAGTGGGTAGTAGAGCAGCCTGTAACTTTACCCCCACTCCTGCTCCCATCACCACCCTGCAAGTTATACAGACAAGAAAAGAGAAAAGCAAGTTGAGATCCCCTCTCTGGTAGCCCACTGCCTGGATCCATGTGGTGGAAGCCAGCATTCCACATTTACCTTCCTCTTCCTCCACAAGTAATGCTCCAGGTGTCTTCAGACCTTGGTGTTCCCAAATATACTGACTCCCAGACCCAGAAAAGTGGACCAGAGTTCTTTTATTTGAATCCAAGCCCCACTGAGTTCTCATTTCCCATCCTGTGAAGGGCTTCTCCCCAGGGAGAGTGACCGTAGGAATTTTTTTTCCATGGAGAAAATCAGCCCTTACCTTTAGAATGTTAGTCCGTTAGTCTGGATTCCAAAGAGGTAGTTATTTTTTTTTTGTTAAATTTTCAATTTTTGTTGGTACATAGTAGACGTATATATTTATGGGGTATGTGAAATGTTTTGATATAAGCATGCAATGCATAATAATCACATCATGGAGAATGGCGTATGCATTTTTTTCAAGCATGCATTTCTTTGTTTTACTCACAATTCAATTATATTCTTTGTATTAAAATGTACAATTAAGTTATTAATGATTTCAGTCACCTTGTTGTGCTATCAAATAGTAGTTCTTATTCATTTCTTAAATTACTTTTTGTATCCATTAACTGTCCTCACCTCTCCCCACCCTTCTAGGACCCTTTCCAGCCTCTGATAACCTTCCTTCTACTCTCTATAACAACAGTCCCCAACCTTTTGGGTAGAAGGGACTGGTTTTCTGGAAGACAGTTTTTTCAAGGATGCGGGAAGTGGTGGGGGATGGTTTGGGGATGACTCAAGTGCATTATATTTATCAATAGATTCTCATAAGGAGCACACAACCAAGATTCCTTGCATGTGCAGTTCACAATAGAGTTTGTGCTCCTAAGAGAATCTAATGCCGCAGTGGATCTGACAGCGGGTGGAGCTCAGGCAGTAATGCTCACTGACTGCTCACCTCCTACCATGTGACCCCGTTCTTAACAAGCCACAGACCAGTACCAGACCATGGCCTGGGGGTTTGGGCCCTACTCTACAAAATAGTTATTTGAAGTCTGCATCAACTCATGTTGCAAAATCTGTTTTATTCATACATGCATGATACCATGTATGGGATACCAATAATCTAGGTTGTAGTTCAATCTCAAGTTTTCAAAATCTTGGTGCATAATCTCACCTATATAGTTAAGACTGTTAGAAGTATCAGTGTGTATTTTACTTAAGTTAACCTCAGATCCTACCTATACCACTCACTTTCAGTTTTTCATTATGCTCTTCATCAAAAGGTTCACAAAGAATTTTCATATGTTAATTAATATTTCTGTTATTCTTTTAAAATGTGTTGCTCTACTAATTCAGCGCATGATGCCTAAAAAAGCTTAAGCTTTTTGATTTAACATGACAAGGCAAGGAAAATAACGATTGAAGTAATTGAATCCCCAAATGCTGATTTTAACGTCTGTGTTTACAATAGAAATCGCTTTTCACGTTAGAGAATGAATGCCAATGAATCTTTTATATCCAAATATACTAATATTGCTTTATTAAAAGATATTTGAGAAATGATTGTTGAAACAAAAAAAAAAAATGGAACAATGGTACAAAAATAGAAAATGTATGTCAGGCAACATTGTCACCTTGTATCCAGTCTGGGGATTAATATCACACAAACAGCCTGAAGCTTGAGTTGAATGCTCTTTACAGCCTGCTAAGCAGATTCTAAGAGCAGAACTGCACGATTGTGATGAGTAAAAACAATTTAACTCGTTGAATTTGCAATCAAGAAGGGACCTTGAATGGATTCAGATTCTTTTAAAATGGAGGAAAGGTGATTCACCGGGGCACATCCATCACTTATGGAAACCTAATTGTAAATCTGAATAAAGACTAAAGAAATAAATGCCTTTTCAAGCCCTTTGTTTCTTTGCCGTATTCAGTGTTCAATGAGGATCGCACTGACTTAGTTCAAGACATCAGGGAATGGAAATATATTCCAAGGTTTAAAGGTGTTTCCAGCTATGCCAGATCCAGAAGGAGGGTGGGCTAGGCAGATGCACTTCTTGCATCCAAGGCCAGTGAGTGGAAGACAACTGGAAAGACTAAGACCACCGTTGGAAGGGCAGTCCCCAATGTGCTGGTGGTCAGTCAGCGAGGAGAAAAGGAGATCTGAGCCCTCTAGGGAGGGATGCAGAGGCAAAGAGGTGAGCAACCTATTTAATAATGATGTGTGTTTAACAGGGAGTCTAGGTTTCTTCCTGTCCCTGCTTCTTGGCCTACTGGAGACAGATTTGGCCTGTTGGAACCCAGTGTGATTTGGGGTGATAATCTCCTGGAACTTTCTGCATCAGACCCACCCCTCTGCGTGAGAGTGTCAGAGGCGTGTGAACCAGAGCAACTCCATCTTTAATAGGAGCTGGGTAAAATGAGGCTGAGACTATTGGGCTGCATTCCCAGACAGTAAAGGCATTCTAAGTCACAGGATGAGATAGGAAGTCGGCACAAGATACAGGTCATAAAGACCTTGCTGATAAAACAGATTGTGGTAAAGAAGCCAGGCAAAACCCACCAAAACCAAGGTGGCCATGGGAGTGACCTTGGGTTGTCCTCACTGCAATACTCCCACCAGCGCCAAGACAGTTTGCAAATGCCATGGCAATGTTAGGAAGTTACCTTATGGTCTAAAAAGGGAAGGCATGAATAATCCACCCCCTATTTAGCATATAATCAAGAAATAACCATTAAAATGGGCAACCAGCAGCCTTCTGGGTTGCTCTGTCTATGGAGCAGCCATTCTTTTGTTCCTCTACTTTCTTAATAAACTTGCTTTCACTTTACTTTATGGACTCGTCCTGAATTCTTTCTTGCACAAGATCCAAGAACCCTCTCTTGGGGTCTGAATTGGGACCCCTTTCCTGTAATAGGAGGAACTTAGCTCCCAACCTTATCTCGCGGCACAACAACCCTGGAAGACAGTTGGAGGAGAATAGGTTATGGGATGTGATTAGGAAATGTTTTGTAGAACAACTTAGGTAGTAATAACTGTTAACTGTTATGGAGTGTTCACTGCTGGATGATGTGTGTCACAGACATTATTTCTGTGAGGTCAGTTTGATGATCTTCATATTAAAGATGTAGAAAATTTTGGCTTACAGAGGTTAAACCACATATTCTAAATAAAACGTGGGACTGAGATTCAAATCTAGGTCTGATTCCAAATCTTATGTTCTTAACAACCATGATCTATTTCTTCTAACTGTGGCCACTAGACAAGTTAATGAATTTGGCTAATTACTAGATCCCAGACTGTATTTCCTCTCCTGAAGCCCTTCAGCTGTAACATAGCTTTCTGGGGACCCATTCTGTTCTTTGGCTTTAGCCAGTACAAGCTAGGCAATTAAGAATATCTGGAATCAAAGAAAAATTCTTCTGTCACTCTTGCTACCCAGTAAAATATGTTTCAAAATTGATTGCAACCTTATGATTTTTTTTTTAAACTTTTATTTTAGGTTCAAGGGTACATGTGCAGGTTTGTTATATAGGTAAACTGTGTGTCACAGAGATTTGGTGTACAAATAATTTTGTTACCCAGCTAATAAGCGTAGTACCCGATAGGTATTTTTTCTGTTCCTCTGCCGCCTCCTACCCTCACGGTAGGGTAGGCCCCAGTGTCTGTTGTTTGCCTTCTAGTATCCATGTGTTCTCATTTGGCTCCCACTTAATAGGTGAGAACATGTGGTATTTGATTTTCTCTTCCTGCATTAGTTTGTATAGGATAATGGCCTTCAGCTCCATCCATGTTGCTGCAAAGGCCACGATCTTGTTCTTTTTTTATGGCTACATAGTATTTCATGGTGTGTATGTACCACATTTTCCTTACCCAGTCTACCATTGATGGACATTTAGGCTGATTCCATGTCTTTGCTATCATGAATAGTGCTATATTAAATGTACACATGCATGTGTCTTTGTGGTAGAATGTTTTATATTCCTTTGGGTATATATCCAATAAAGGGATTATTGGTTTAAATGGTAGTTCTGTTTTAAGTTCTCTGAGGAATCACCACACTGCTTTCCACAGAGGCTTAACTAATTTACACTCCCACCAGCAGTGTGTAAGTGTTCCCTTTTCTCTACAACCTCACCAGTATCTGTTATTTTTTGACTTCTTAGTAGTAGCCATTCTGACTGATGTGAGATGGTATCTCATTGTGGTTTTGATTTGCATTTCTCCAATGATCAGTAATGTTGAGCTTTTTTTCATATAGTTGTTGGCTGCATGTATATCTTCTTTTGAAAAGTGCCTATACATGTCCTTTGCCCACTTTTTAATGGGGTTGTTTTTTGCTTGTAAATTTAAGTTTCTTATAGATGCTGTATATTAGACCTTTGTCAGATGCATAGTTTGCAAATATTTTCTCCCATTTTGTAGGTTGTCTTTTTACTCTGTTGATAGTTTATTTTGCTGCACAGAAGCTCTTTAGTTTAATTAGGTCCTCTTTGTCAATTTTTGTTTTTGTCGTAATTGCTTTTGGCATCTTTGTTATTAAATCTTTGTCAGGCCAGGTCCTATGTCTAGAATGGCATTTCCTAGGTTATCTTCCAGAGTTTTTATAGTTTTGGGTTTTACTTTTAAGTCTTCAATCCATCTTGAGTTGATTTTTGTATATGATTGTAAGGAAGGGGTTCGGTTTCAATCTTCTGCATATGGCTAGCCAGTTATCCCAGCACCATTTATTGAATAGGGAGTAGTTTTCTAACTGCTTGTTTTTGTCAGCTTTGTCAAAGATCAGATGTACAACCTCATGAATTTTTATAAATCCATTTACATCATGTTTAAAAATTGATTTTGAGACTATAATATTTTTCCATAAATAAAAACTGAATGACAGAAAATCTGATCATACTGTTATTATAATTGCAAAGTTTAATAAGATTATTGAAAGATAGCCAATTTTTGTAGGTGGGTAATGATTTTTATCCTAATTTGTAAACCTTTTCTCATAATACCAAATAATTCCAGGTGAATAGTTGGCCCTTCTGCAGAATTTATGCAAGCACATGGACTACTTATGTTCCAATTTATGCCATCTTTTGTAGATGTAAATAGACATCCTTCTTCTTGCTTGCTGGTGAAACCCAAATTTTGTTCAGGTTTCTACCCTTTCCCCTGGCAAACATGGTTATCCTAGTCCTCTTTTCAGAGTTTAATTTAAGACATGGTATATGATCCAATTTTAGACACTGAGATGCAAAGTGAAATCTGTTGAGTGGTTCTTGGGAAGGTCTTGTTGCTGTTAAAAATGAGACACACAGGAAGAGATATGCTTTTCTTCCACTGGATTTTCTTATGTCTGGATGTGATCACTGGAATAGTGGTAGCCATATTGCAACCATGAGGGAGTCTGTCTGAGAATAGTAGAGTAGAAAAATGGGAAAATAGTGAGTCCTCCATGGCCTGCTTGAGTTTTTAATCCTGAAGCGAACAGACTTATTAATATATAAAATGAATATTCTTGCTCTGAATCACTTGTCATTTTTTTATTTGCAGCTCAAAATATTCTAAGTGATATAGATGATATCCTGATTTCATTATCATTTAAACACATTTTTATTATAGAAGGAACTTACATTCGGTTGATATCAGTATTCAAGAACAAATTCAAGTTTGCTATTGTTTGTCACTGTGAATTATGCACTCCTTTAGGTAAGCAGATGATGACATGAACATCTTACTGCACAAGAAGAAATAAAAATGAGTAGATAGACAGGCAAAAATCAGAATATAGGATCTGACATTAAAGGTTAGTATACACTTTATATGTAATTCATTCATTTAGAAAAGGTTAAATAATATTCCCTTTCCACAGCAATTGGAAAATTGGCTCAGTAAAGTGATTTATTTAATCTTTTTGTCAATTAGTGTTTACTGTATTTTAGCATTTACACTGGGCACTGTGCTTCCATCTAGGTTTATCATTTAGAGTTTCTGCCTTGGGGAGACAATAGCTAAGTAGGTGAGGTAAGAGATGTGTATTTTATTCATTTCTGTACAACAACTTACACCAAAATTTAGCAGCATAAAAACAGTTATCTCACAGTTTCTATGGGTCAGGAATCTAGGCATGGTTTAGCTGGCTCCTGCACTTCAGCGTTCTCATAAGGCTGAAATAAAAATGTTGGCAAAAGCTGTCGTCTCATCTGAAGGCTTGACTGCGGAAGGATCCACATCCAAGCTCACTTACATGGGTATTGGCAGAATTCAGTCCTTGAAGAGCTGTTGGTTTGAGGGCTTCAACTCATTTTTGGTGTCTAGCCTCAGGCAACCCTCAGTTCCTTGCCATTTGAGCCTCTTTAATATAGTGTCTTACTTCACCAGAGTGTGTAAGCTGAGAAGCTAAAAGGGAGTCCTCTAGTAAGATAGATGTCACGGTGTTTTATAGTCAAATCATGAAATGACATCCCATCATGCTTGTTGTGTTCTGTTCATTAGAAGCAAGTTACTAGGTCTAGCCGCACTCAAGAGAAAGGGATTACATAAGGTCATGAACGTTAAGAAATGGGAATCATCGAAAGTCATCTTCTAAATCCAGTACAATACAAACATAAATGTTGTCAATGTACAGCAACAGATGAAGGGTTCCACGTGAGTAGAATAAAATAGGAATGCACAAGGAGAAGGAACCAATTCTGACTGGAGGCACAGGAAAGAGATAATATGTATAGAGCACGGTGCTAGAGCCAGATTCCATACTCTACTTATGTTCCAGCTTGAATGTCACACACATATGTCTCATAGCAGAAAACAATTGGAAAATTGTTCTTGGCAATAGAAACTGATATAGTTTTGATGTGTGTCCCTTCCCAAATCTCACATTGAATTGTAATCCCCAGTGTAGGAGGTGGGG
Source organism: Mandrillus leucophaeus (assembly GCF_000951045.1). Taxonomy (NCBI): domain Eukaryota; kingdom Metazoa; phylum Chordata; class Mammalia; order Primates; family Cercopithecidae; genus Mandrillus; species Mandrillus leucophaeus. Next base: position 1,183,731 of record NW_012100987.1, read on the forward strand.
CTTGGTGGGAGGTGATTGGATCATGGAAGTGAGTTTCTCATGAATGGTTTAGCACCATCCCCTTGATGCTGTCCTCATGATAGTGATTTCTCATGAGATTTGGTTCTTTACAAGTGCGTGACACCTCCCCTTCTCTCTCTTGCGCCTGCTTTCACCATGTGATGTGCCTGCTCCTGCTTTGCCTTCTGCCATGAATAAAAGCTCCCTGAGGCCTCCCCAGAAGCTGAGTGATGGTGCTATGCTTGTACAGCCTGAAGAACCATGAGCCCGTTAAACCTCTTTTTAAATAAATTACCCCATCTCAAATATTTCTTCATAGCAATGCAAGAACAGCCTAATACAGAGACTCATTGAAGTGTTGTAAACAGGAGAATGACCCCTCAAAACAGAACTTACAGCAGATTTGAGTAGGATTCATAAGGCTGAATGGAGGAGAAGGCTAGAGGTATAGAGGCCACATGAAGCAGGACTGAAGTATTGAGAATGCAGAATAATGACTCTGATTGTCTTTGCGTTGTGGAAATGCAAAGAAAAAAATGTGAAAAAGAGACAATGAGAAGAAAGAACAAATTGGTCTTAGTGACAATTGAATTGCAAGTTAAGTGGAAAGGAGAACTTGAAGATTACTAATTTTTGCCCTGGAAATATAGGCTAATGCTAGTCTTATTAATGAAATAGGAAAGTCAAGAAGTTGATTTTTTTTTTTTTTTTGGTGGGATGGGAAGATGATTGCTATTTGAGATGCTTCTAAAGAACCCATCAAGTTGATACTCAAAATAGGTTTCTCTCTTGACCTTACTTAGTATTAGTAAAAGTCCTGTTTTAGGACATATGGGCAAAGATAAAGCTTACCAAACCACACTAGTATCTGCTATCCTAGTAGACTGTGAAATGTATTACCATCATCATTGCAGTGCTGGGATTTTGTTTCTCAAATTCCTCAGGCTGAATTTCTGCCTAAATAAATAGCCATCAGATGATATTATGGGTCAATTTATCATAAGGTATTATAGATAATCAATTTACAAATCACTTGGGGAAATTTTCCTGTAGCTGTTTTATTGGCTACTATTAGTGTCATATGTCAACCATCTATTATTTTGGATTTGCAACGGCAGCTATTCTTTTACAAGAAATCTAATCAATTTGGTGCACAGAAGCTTATTATTGAGGTAAAATTCACACAATGAGGAAAGCTGCTTTTGTTCCAATAAGACTATGCCATGGTTTGACGTTCCATTAGTGTAGCAATATATAGTTACAATTGTACATAACTTGGCAGAGCAATTCTGATCGATAAACTATGATGGTTTAATTCAAGAGTATGTTAGAAAATAAGAAAAATGCAATTTTGGAAAACTACATTTTGTCCTTACAGTTGTAATACTGTACATGGAAACAATCATCTCAGTTTTTTTATGAAAGTCAAAATTGTCAGCCATACGACACAAATTCCTCAGACACTGTATGAACAGACTCCAGGGCACAATGGATGCCAGGGATAAAGTTGAAAGCAAATTTATCCATCTCGTTCCCAGGCTGGTAACAGAGTCTGTGTATTCATTGGAACTTTGCCTCTGCCAAAACCAAGAATCTCTGGAATACAAAACACAGGCAGTTCTTAAAAGAAGCTTAACAAAATGAAATAAAAACCAGTAGAATGACGTTTAATTTGTGGTTCTTGTCTTGCTTTTAGCCACACAAATTAATTGATGCATAAATAACAAAAGGAGGCCAGAAGCCTAGAAATGGTCTGGAAAGGGCTCAATCAAGACATCAGATATAAATGAAGATAAATCTGAATACAAAGGGCTTCTTTAGATTTCCTGGGTAGGCATCCCTCACCCTAGCAGGCACTTGGAAGGCTGAAAGAAGCCAGCTGGAGCCTATATGCCTGGTCAGTTGTGAGGAATCTCCTTACCCATTTGGGGTGCTGCAGAGAATATTCAGAACAGGAGGGTGCTATGAACACATGATGACAAAAGTGGAAAGCTTGCAAGGGAGAGGGAAGTTGCTGCGTGGTTTCTGGTGTTGAAATGCTTCTCGCATAAAGCGGTGTTTTTTCATCACTTTTGTTTTTGGTTTTCATTTGACCATCCTGGCTCTCCCCAGTTCTTGTGAAATTGTCTCTATAGATGGAAAGATTAGCATTCATCCTTTCCTAAAACAAATGTCTTAATTAGGGAGTTCCTTTAACAAAATGTGACATCTGATAGATTTGTGTTTTTGTGGGAGTTTTACTATGAGAGGAAAACACTATCTTACCAGTTATCAATGGAGAAATCACATCCGTTTTTTCTTTCTTCAAAAAGAAAATTCCTGACTATTTTTCATAATTGAGCCTGTTGAAATAGACGTGGAAACAAATGTGTCAATTGGGTTCATTGACTGTAGTCTTTGCTATGTGAGGAGAAGTACACATTGAGATGGCTGGGAGGAACCTTGATGAGTGTGAAGCCTCACAGCTGTGAATTGTACGAAGCATTTATGTCAAGCTTCAGTCCTCCACCCAACCCTCAACACATGTTAAAAGCACAGTTTCCGGAAATCAAGGGCATGTTAAGTCCCAACTGCAAATTGAGATGAAACCCCTAATCAATATATTAAGAAACATTTAAACCAGAAAGAGTAAAAAAGATTTAATTTTTTAAATTATTACCTTTTTAAAAAGATGTAGATATTTTAATAATTTTCCTAAAGAAAAAAGAAAACTGATGTGATGTTCATTCAAATAAACAACGTGCACTTACTAAGATCGACAGTGCATGTGATGTCCTCGTAATTGCTAATGGGAATGTAATGAGAAGTTTCCCAAGTATAAGGGGAAACAAGACACAAATGCATACACTGTTGAATAGTAGTGAGAGATTTTAAAATAGCTGAATAAGACATTCTGGAAAAGGTGAAACTATAGAGACAGGAAAAAGATCAGTGGTTGCCAGTGGACCAAGGGGAGAGAAGGAGGATGAACAAGTGAAGCACAGGGAATTTTTTTTTTTTTTTTGAGACAGAGTCTCACTCTGTCACCCAGGCTGGAGTGCAATGGCACGATCTTGGCTCACTGCAACCTCTGCCTGCCGGGTTAAAGCGATTCTCCTGTCTCAGCCTCTCGAGTAGCTGAGATTACAGGTGCATGCCACCACACCCAGCGAATTTTTGTATTTTTAGTAGAGACGGGGTTTCACCATGTTGGCCAGGACAGGGGAGTTTTAGAACAGGGAAATTATTACACTCTCCCTGAAAATGTAAGGGTGGATACATGACATTATGCATTTGTCAAAACCCATAGAACTCGACAGCACCTGGAGTGAATCTTAATGTAAGCTATGGACTTTAGTTAACAGTCACATATCAGTATTGGTTCATCCACTATAACAACCGTACTGTGGTAGTACAAGATGCTAATCTTAAGAGAAACTGAGGGCAGGGGAGAGAGGGAACACTCTGTACTTTGTTCAATTTTCTGTAAAACTAAAACTACCCTAAAAATGTAAAGCCCATTAATTAAAATAACATAGCTGAAGAACCCAGTAGGAGAGATTTCACAGAACAGTTTTGCAAAATGCATAGTTTAGACAAAGCTTATAATGGGAACTCAGAGGAAGGTGGTATTACTTCAAGCAAATGTGGTCAGAAAGGACTGTGTAAATACATAGGCTTAGTGAGATTTTGAATGATCAGTTTAGGTTGATGAAGAATTGCTGATTGGGCTGTGCTGGGAGGCTGGTGGGTGTGAGAAAATAATGGAGGTGGAGAGGTGTCATATGTAAGAGGGCTGCCAAACAATGGCTCAAATACAACATCTTTTCTTGTTGTGGAAGGTAGGCTTTAAATGGAGTTTAAAATAGTATTTTTGAAGGCCTTTGAATTAGTCCATTTTCATACTGCTATGGAGAAATACTAGAGGCTGGGTAATTTATAAAGAAAAAGAGGTTTAATGGACTCACAGTTCCACGTGGCTGGGGAGGCCTCACAATCATGGTGAGGCAAAGAAGGAATAAAGGCATATCTTACATGGCAGTAGGCAAGAGAGAGTATGCAGGGGAAGTGCGCTTTATAAAACCACCAGATCTCATGAGACTTATTCATTATCCCGAGAACAGCGCCAGAAAGACCCACCCCCATGATTCAATTACTTCCCACCAGGTACCTCCCATGACACATGGGAATTATGGGAGTTACAATTCAAGATGAGATTTGGGTGAGGACACAGCCAAACCATATCAGCCTTGAATGTCAGGCTAAAGTATATGGGCTTGACCCTCTAACCAAAAAGAAGCCACAGCAGGGAAATAATAGGGTCAAGGTGAAATTTGGGTATGTTTTTTAAAAGTATACTACTACAAGGTAATTGCAAAAGTCCAATGAAGGTACAAAGGGAGGAAAATATCCCTCTCCCATCCCATTCCTATAGGATGGCACCTGTGGAGTTAGACATAGAATTCCTAGAGCAGACACTGTTGATGCTCTGCCCAGATTCCCGTGGGTCCCTTTTCCTTCTGTTTGCAGCTGCCCCCAGCTCCTGTGTGCTCTTGCTTCTAATGGCCCACACCTTCAGACTGCCTTCTGCAGACTGTGAGCTCCTGGAGGTGCTTTGTCTGCACATACACAGAGAGCCAGAAGGGCCTGGGAAATTGTGCTCCCCACTGCTCCCATCCCTCCCTCTTTACCAGGCGGGCCTTACTTACTGACCTCAGCAGCTTCTCTTGGGTATATTTCTTTACTCTATCATTTGCACATGAATCATTGTCTCAGAATTTGCTTTTGGGGTCTCTGACCCAAGGAAATTCCCTAGTAACAACATCTGCAAGAGTTTAGCCTTAAAACTCTGGAGACTCTCTGGGTATCCATCTTGTTATCTGCATGATGAGGTCGTTGGTCTGTGACAATGACTTCTAAATTTCTCTTTGGCTTTAGCCTTCTAAGATCTCAGCTCTAAGTCTTCTACTGTGGTCAGGGTTAAAACTGAAATTCTTAGCAAATAATCTCTGTCCTGATTCCAGGAGTGGCCCCACTACTTTTATCCAATTTTTCAGTTATCACCTGTATTACCAGCCGAGATGAAAGCAGTCAATATACCAGCAATTAAGAATACAGTGACTTTATAAGAACCACTTGCTTAACCAGTACAGGTAATTTGGGAGAAAGAAGAAATATATACAGATTAATGGAAAATTGTTAAATTCGAGAAGAATAAGGTGAAGGTACAGAATTTTCATCCAAAGAAAAAGAAGACGATGTTTGAGCAAAATAAATGGAAGCTAGACTCAAAGACCAAAAGAGAGAAGTAGGGACACATTTAAAACTTTCGTAAGAAATGTTTACATGGGAGAAGGGTGATCAAAAGCCAGTTTGAGCCAAGAAATATAACCAAACTCTCTGTCTCATTATTTTCTCCACAAAAGGCATTACAAAGGTTCTGAGGGATGTAGTGTCTATGAAGACTTAATCTTCTCGGGAGTGTAAAAATAGGACAACTGCCTTAAGAGGCAAAAATGGAAAGTCAAACATGTTAAAAACAGAATTACTTTTGGGCAAAGTTATGAAGAAAGCACAGGGCCTGTGGGGTACTCTTCTACCACTTCTTTTAACATTGCTCCTTCACATTCCTTCATGGTGTCCACCCTTCAGATGCCAAGGCCAGCCAAACCCTCTCTCCAAGTGACACCGTGCCCCACCCTCCGACAACCTCCTCCCTCCTCATTGTGGTCTCTACCCATTTGGGTTCTTCTCATCTCCCAACATATGTTTTCTTCCTCTAGATCTCATTCTTCAATTATGTATTAATGGGTGGAAATGGCTTATTAATTACTTTAAGTAATCTGTCAATGTGCTGGCTGGATAACTGATTACCTTCTTGGATGGCTGGCTAGATACCTGATTACCTTCTTGGATAGCACTGTTCTAACTTTTAAAGACGAATACTTAGCATTGCAGTCAATTGTAGGTCTGGCCAGGGATGGGGAATATTTTTGAACAAAAGTGATGTTTTTCTGGCCCCTTTTCCTAAGAGAGACAATGACACAAATCTGTTCAAATAAATTAATGTTGCCTTTTTGAAGACTGCCCCATATGGCAGGAAGAAGTTTACATGCCAACATGTAGGCTGCCTCATGTGCTCCATCATTCCTTTCATTGTATATTTGCACTAACAGGCACAGAATGGAGTAAATTCATTTTTCTGTTTTTCAGGGTGATATTAATTGACCTATATACCTGCCAAGCTGTGTAAGAAATTGCAGGAAATTGAGGTTTAAAAGAGATAGTTTTAAATTTATCAAGATAGGCAACGGATTCTTTCAGTGTTCCTCAAGTCGCACAAATGGCTTACTTATTGGTAAGAATGATCCCAAAAGCTTTGGAAAATATGATAAAACACATAGGTGACATTAACAAGTATAATTTTTCTGAAGTTGTAGGAGCAAAATCTGGATTGCAATAGGCTCAAGCGCAAAAGTAGAAGACAGTGAGTTTGATAAATAATTGGAGGAGCTTTGCTGTAAAGGGAGGAAAAAAATGGGCAGCAGCTGGAGGGTAAAGTGGGATTAGGAGAGGGTGGTCTTTGCTTTACAGTGGGATAAATATAGCATTTTGTATGTTAGTGCAAAAAAAGGTAAGAATGATACGTTGATAATGCAAAAGAGAGAGTTACTAGAGCAATGATCTTAGGTAAATGAGAGAGGGACGGAGCACATAAGTTATTGAGGGCTTTGCCTACTTTAGGAGCATGGAAAGAGCATAGGGATAGGAAAGAGAGTAGAGCATCTGGGCCCAAGTGCAGGAGAATGGGTAGATGTGATGCTGGGAACTTGTGGAGCTCTCTTCAAATTGCTTCAATTCTTAGCAAAATCAGAAGCAGGATCATTGCTGAGAATGAAGATGCAGAGATGTGGGAAGACCACAGGGTAGGAATGAGCCAACTGGTGATGAGAGTCTTGGGGACAAGGGATGACTCGAGTATCCTAGGCATCTCGTGGGGACTGACATGATATGACTGTCTCGATGATCCCAGATAGTTAATGGTGGTTGGGCTACAAGTGTTGGGGAGGAGAGTTTTCCAGAATTCTGGCTGTCCCTCTTGATCTTTGCTGATGGAGACATGAGCCTGTCAGATGAATGAGTTATATCCAATGCAAAGACCCCCCTGTTGACTTATGACAGCTATTATACACAATATCATTTCCCATTATACTGACATCAAAGTTGATTCTGCTGACTTAATGATTTTGATCAGACTTGCAGTGATTCTAGACTGGTTGTTCTGTGGTTCTTAGAATAATAATGCAAGTGGAGTAAAACTTAATTTTTAAAAAAACCTTTACTACTAAATCTTGAAACAGCTGCTAAACACAATTTAGTGTTCTTAATTTTACAAAATTATTAATGCAGATAATTATGACAGTTAATAACAAAAATAATTCCTACCACCTCAATGGGAGCATGTTTGTGGTTACCAGAGGGAGTTCTCCACGTCACACAACCTCAGTGATTTGTGTTCTTAAACCATGTCTTTGATGAGCTAGGTCATGGGCAGAACATTTGAGAACACTTTAAAACAGCAGGGGCGAATCCAATCCAGAAACAAATGAATATAACAGCTTTCTCCTACGATAAGCATATCAGATTTTTATCTTTAAATGGTGTTAATTTCAATCAAGGTGGACTGCTTAGTTGGTGAAGAGATGTCAGTAACCACTGATTTTGGAGTCCTGAGGAAACTCTCTTAGCTGTTGGCCAAAGTGGACCTAAAGGGAGCCAGAGAACAAATGCCTTTAGGGTGACTTTTTCAATCCCTGCAGAATTCTTCAAGTGAAGCGGATGTTATTTAACCATCTGCTGTAGGTCATTTAACACACAATCTATCCTCAGAAGGAAAGTCGTGCCATTCCAGAACCAAAAGCGGGGAACAATATGTCTTCATAAGATCAATTCAAATTAATGCTGGCTGCTCTTGTAACTTTTAAATATAAGACAGGATCTCAAATTGACAAATATGCAAATGCGTAAGAGATCAACTTTCCCCAGCTCTTCTTGAAAGACTGGGGAGAGAAAAAGGTGGGAAAAGACATTAAAAGGACTAACGAAGCACATTTCCCTCTTTTGAAACATGTTCAGACTCTGAGAGCATTTCTGTCCCGTCTGTAGATGAAGCAACTCTGGAGTGGGCATGCACTGGATTTCCATGCAGTCACGTGGGCAAGTGGCTGCCACCTTTTCATGGGGCTGCCAGTATTAATTTTTGTCTTTCTGAACTCATAGAAACAAATTATTACTAGTGAAAATTTCCAGATGTAATAAAATCTTGAAGAAAAACTCTTACAAAGAAAAGACTGAGCAGTTGCAACTTAGTCCTCACTTATGGTTTTGGAGTATATTTTAAAAATTAAATGAAAAATTTAGTCAATAACTGTGTCCATTCAAAAGTAACTTCATGTTACTAGAGTTTCAGGTCTCTATAGGACGAAGTGAGCATTTGTAAACTGGTTATAGGTTTCAGGATATAGTTGTCATAATAGTTAGATTCATGTTTTATTTTTGTTTTACCTGATGGGACAGGTAAGTTTAAGGAATGGGACAGGTTAGTTTAAGGAATCAGTATATGATGGATGATTATATCGATTCAATAGCATATTATTTTCTTATATGCTGTCAAAATCAAATGATCACAGTGAAGTAAAAATTTGGTTCTAATACCCTGCACATCTATGGCAGTTATCAGCTAATTCACAGTTCTTTTCATCCATTCATTCATCAAATAGTATTGTGTTGTGCCATTTGTCAGGAAGTATGCAGAGTGCCGGAGAATGTAGCAGCAACCAAAGCAAACACATTTCTTGTGCTCAAAAGCCATTCTGGAGTCAGGCAGACTGACATGAAACAAGCAATTATAACAAAGTGTGATAGATCTTTTGATAAGGCAAGCAGAGTTGTTATAGGAATACACAGGAAGAAACATATAGGAATGTGGAAAGAACAGTCTGGGGCTATAGTGGATAGTCAAGGAAGCCTTCCTTGGGGAAGTAAGAATGAGAGACTGGACTAAATACACCGGCATGCACAATGCACAGCAGCCCACATTTCTCCTTTGATCTTAGTGGAGGCGTTTCCACTCAGAGGCCATCAATGAGCAGTACCACCTATGGGCCAAAGTTCTGTAACCCTCTATTATTTAACTGTAAGTTAACTCATAGTCTTTAGCTATAAGCCTTTCACCAGAGGACATTTTCCTTTTCTTTGCACACCCCAATAACTGCAAAGAAAAGGAAAATACCTTCTGGTGAAAGACTTAAAATTAAAGCAGATGTCCAGTGTCTGTGCACTCAGTGGACAGACACCTAGACATTCCTGTTCTCTGTCCAGCCAAGTCGAGAAATTGGCTGGGATCATGATGGCATCAGCTTATATTAATGGTGGGTAGAGGAAAATGAATCATTACACTACCCACTGGGCATATAAAGTCTGGCACCAACTGTGTTGCGTATTACTCCTTTTGTAAACTCATATGTGAAATTGAGATTATCTTCCTCTAGCTGCAAAGAATTGAAATGTATTTTAATTGCTGATATTCTGTTATTCTATGTTAACGCTGCCCAGGAAGAGCTATGTGCCCAAAGGAGATGTCTGGAGTAGCGACCTCCTGAGGGCAGGTGTGATTGTCTTGGAGAGGCAAATTGGAGTACTTGATAAGGATGCTGAAGTCGGTAGTTGAAAAACAATTTGGAGGTTTTTCTTTGCAGAAGCAAACAGCTTGGGAAGAATCAGGAAGAGTTGTTCCTGACTGGCAGGATTTGAGCAATCAGCCCATTAGAAAGATATCCTAAAGCAGGAACAGATGTTTAGGGTGGAAGGCATAAAGTCATGAAATGCGGGAATTTGGCTATGGGTCCAGAATAAAAGAAGTTGAAGAATTACATGCGGGACATCGGGAACACTGCAGTTTGGGGGATTTGAATTGCTACAGGGGAAATTTCAAATGGAAACCCTCATGTGAATCTGAATCTGGATGGCAAAGGGCCCCATGTCTTTAGAATGAAATAGTTCTGCCTTTGACTGAGTGCAGAAATTTAAGGGGAGTTGTAAGTTAGTTCCAGAAACCCATATGTCTCTATAGTTGTAGCAGAGCTATTTTACCAGCTGTATGACAAAAGGAGTGGCTGAAAGAGGCAAAAAAAAAAAAAACAAAAAAAAAAACAAAAACCTTCAACTGAGCTGAGTAATGATGTGAAATGGAAAAGAGCAGAAGTATTTGGTCTATGGAGAAGACATAGTTATAACATTCCGGATGATGGCACCAAATTGTTATTTATATAAGAAGTCTCTGTCCCTGTCATGTTCTGGGTCCATGTGTCATCTCCAGCACCAAGTCCAGCCACTACCCCAGTTGTTCCATTTAGTTTAGCACCATGATGATGACTTCATGGGGTCTGTTGGGTTATTCTGTATTGTGAGAGGAAGGAGACTTAGCGACCCACAGTTGGTCCTCATGGCTTGTCCATGGCCACCAGTAGACAACTGTAAAGTATGAAGTGCAGCTTTAGATACCAGGAGACTATTTCAGGAAGGGATCAAGGCACAGAAGTGTATATTACTGTGTCTTCCTGAATGCGAAAGGCTGAATCTGTGTCATAGAAATAAAACAAGATAAAAACTTTCTACTTAATTGAACTTAACTGGAAATAAATATGTTTCCAGGAAAATACTTTCAACACAGCAATTCAACTCCTAGGGTAATCTTGTAAATCAAGAAGTTCTCTGGGCTCATGGTGGCCGTCTTTGGATATGTGTAAGGTGCCCCCTTGGGCAAAGGGTGGAAGATGCTGCCTTCTATTCCCAAACCAAATAAGAAGGTCTTTCAGGAGGGTCCTCTTTGAGCTTTGAAAGACATGTCTTGTGATTGGGACATGCAGAGGACTGGAACCAGGCTGAGGCTTGAGAAAGCTCAAGTGGATTATGGTCTTGGGTGGGTCTGACTGCAGGAGGCAATCAGAAGTGAAAGCTGGAGGTGCAGCTCAGAAAGCCGTTTGCCTAACATTGAGGAGTTGTCTGGGACACGGGACTTTCAGCAGTAGAATGGGTACAGTTTGGGGCAAACTAGGATGGTTGGTCACCTAGGTGTTGTGCTGGGATTGAACTGCATTTCCAGCACTTGTAAGGCAAGGGTGGCCTGAATGTTTCCTGTGGGTCTTCCCACATGGGAGAGAGAGCAGACATTGTGTTGTCCTAAGTCCTGTCCAGGAGGGCCACCTGGAGCAATGAGGGAACATCAGTAGGAAGTGTATTTTTTTTTGGGAAATGGGGGTCTCACTCTGTCACCCAGTGAGTGCAGTGGCGTGATCTCAGCTCATTGCTACCCTGGTCTCCACGCCAGGGCTCAAGTAATCGTCCAACCTCAGCCTCCCAAGTAGCTGGGACTACAGGCACATGCCACTATGCCTATCTAATGTTTGCATTTTGCCCGCTAATTTTTGTATTTTTTATAGAGATGGAGTTTTGCCATGTTGCCCAGCCTAGTCTTGAACTCTTGGACTCCAGTGATCTGCCAGCCTTGGCCTCCCAAAGTGCTGGGATTATAAACAGGAGCCACTGTGCCCAGCTGGAAAATATTTTAAAGTATACTAATGAATTGAGAAAGAAAGCATTTTGAAGTTTACTCGAGAGTGGCATCTTAGAATAGATATTTATTTGGCCTAGTGGCAGTGCAATTGTAGGACAGCAGGATCTAGCAGGGAACCTCTGAAGCCCATGTAAGCCTCCCTGGAGGGAGAAAGTCACCTTTATCAGTAGGCAGGGTACCACCCAGGGTTACAGCTTTCACCACCTGGCAGGCCAGGGTGTAGAAAGTCACTCATCCAAGGCGTAACTGATCTGTCCTCACGCCCTTTTGCTTTGCCCGTGGCCAGGCGTAAAACAGCAACTTGATGTCAAGTAGGGGCAGAAGTCCCTCAGGTGAAGTTGCAGAGAAGTGTCATACTTCCTTCCCTTTGCGGGAAAGGGAGAAGATATACTAAGTCAACTATGGCCTTTTGATATCTCGGACTGGACATTCTTTTTATTGCATTTGCTGCTGCAATAGCTTAAAGAAAGCTGAGTTTACTTATTACTCAAGGATCAGCAATAATGTCTCACAACAGTTTTCATCTAGAGGCAAAGGTTAATGATGTCCACTGAATGCAGTTTAAAAGGACCTGGGAGACAAAAATAACTAAGCTGTTACAGAAATTAGACTACTAGTATCCTAATGAGAATATGTGCAATATATACAGAAAATGCCAGCCGATTTTGAGACAGTAGCTCCTAACCCTGTCAGTATAATTATATCCTGCATATCAAACACGGTTCTGCTTTAGCTTTCTCTTTCCATTTGGAAGCACCCAGAGTTGATGTCTACGTGCACTGCTCTTTGGGCTCCTCACATTGGGTGAATCTGGTATTTTCAAGGCCATATTTCGCAGCTGTTTGTAGGCTTTAACTTGCCACGGAAGCAAATTTGCAGGTATCTGGAGGACCCACACTTTTAGAAGGACTGCTAAAAAGCCTCCCTCTGCCAAAGAGGAGGCCAGACCATTTATCACAGCCAGAGGCAATGCATGAAATGACTGTAACAAACAAATGAGTGAGTGCCCAATAAATCACAGTAGCTTGATTAATCAATAAAGATATTGATTTTCTTAGTGATATTTCACATCCCTTCCCCCTCTCCCAACTAAGGGATTTATGCAGGCCACTGAAAGATAAATTTATCTTCCATTCTTTGGGGCTTGGATTTGACCCAGTGTAATAGGAATTGATCATTATCTAAATGTTGTTTTGGCTGGAATGTTGTAATTTGCTGTATTACGAAAATGTGTAGAGTTGCTTGTACATGTACCGTCATCTCTAGTTACATGTTTTTATATTACAGACTAATGTTTCATATCAGGGATCCCCTTGGAGCTCTCCTTTCCCAATTATATGCCAATAAGGAAATATAATGCCAATTAATAGTAACTATCCTACGTAGAAGTGTCCACGCTGTGAAGACTGTTGTTTACCAGTTTTATGCACTCTCTATAAAAATCTTCCAGGAATGAGAAGGCCAGGTGCTGTGCTAGGATGCCTAGTGCATCAGTTATTTCCTTCCAGAGGTTCCCAGTTCCACAGTGGGAAGCATGGCTTCCTTCTAAAACCCCTGCCTAGGTTGCATGTTTGTGTGCTGCTCCTGAGGTAGAAGAAAATAGGAGGGGAGATCGCTATCACTGGCACTGTCCAGGCACAGTCCAGCTCCCTTCTGCTCCACACTGGCCTCCCTATGAGAGATGCTCAGCCTGCTTCATGAAACTTGGGTAGCCACCTCATTCTCTCCTTGGCCTAAGGCAACCTTAGAAGATTCAGTACCAATTTATCCAAAGTTTAAGTTAGTGAAACCTAAAAGATGAGCAGTGCCATCTCATGTGCTTTTTTTTTTTTAGCATGGAAAGTGGCCCTGGATATTTGCTAGTTGGTACTGATCCCTCATAATGCTGATTATATTTCATACCTTTAATTCTTTTAATTAAAAAATTCTCAGTCTATTAGCTGTTTTTAATGTTTGATTATACCTTTAAATTCTGATGGGCATCTTTTTTTGTGTAATTTAAAAAACGTTCCTTAAATCTCTTCCCAATGTATAGTCTTTCCCTAGGTGGTCCTATCCAATCCCATGATTTAAATACCATCTATATGCTGGGGACTCTCAAATACATATCCACCGTTTTACCTGAGCCTCAGACTTACATTATCCAGCTGTTAATGTTGAATCTCCACTTAGATGTTTCATAAACATGTATACGTTTGCATGTCCAAAATATTCATCTATCCTGAAACCTATTCTCACCAGGGATTTTTCATTTCAGTGAGTAGCATCAGTATTGACACAGCTTTCTAAGCCAAGACTTACTGAATCAGATATTCACAGAGTTGACAGAGATTTTAAAAGGTTAATCAAATTATATTATGTTTAAAGTCCTGCAGCGTTTTTGTGCAGAACTTAGAAGATAATTCAAAACTTTTCTTGTGGTCTTCAAGGCCAAACAAGATCCGATTCCTGCCTACTTCTCAGACCTCTGTTCATCTGCTATACTCTGGCTACTTCAGCCTCCTTTCTTTCCTTGAACACACTAAGGTCTTGCCTGCCTCACAATCTTTTCCTTCCTATTCCCTCTGCTTGGAACTCATTTTACTCCATATTTCTTATCTCAGGTTAAATGTCGCTTCTTCAAAGATGCAATTTCTAACTTCTCTACCCAAAGTAGATTATCTTCTTGTTACTCTCAAAACGTCATTATTTCCTGCAGATCACTAGTCTCAATATGTAATTATTTTGTTCATTTATTCATGTGTTAATTTAGTGACTTCCGTAGTCTCTTCAAAAAGTATTTTTGAGGACAGCGACCACATCTCTCTTGTAGATCACCAAATTCTCAGTGCCTAGGTCAGCTACTGGCACCTACAGACACTCAATGTGTTCCTTGTTGAATACATAAACAGAAAAAATAGTAAACAAACTTAGTGAACAACTAGCTTTCCCTCCCATCAAATGATTATCTAACAGCAAATAATTGATAATACTTTGTGCTGATGTGGGTGTGGGCAATTGCATGCTCAAGCATAGTTAATAGAACTATAAATAGATATAACTTTTCTGGAAGGCCATCTGGTAATGGAGAAATAGAAAATGTGTATCCTGTATGATCCAGCAATGATACTTTTAGAAAGTAATCACAAAAGGGGAAGAGATTTATGTCCAAGGAGTGTATCATAGAGTTATTCATAATGGCACCAAATTGGAAACAACCCAAACATCCATTAAACTGGTTAAGTAAATTATAATACATATATACAATTGGATAATATGTGACTGTTACAAATGGTATAGGTCTATATTTATTGACATGGATGAATGTCCATGACAGATTGTTGAGTAAAACTCTCAGATTACATATATTATGTACATATATTATGATTCCCCTCATACAAAGTTGTTTAACTATATATACAACTATATCTAGAGAGAAAATGGAAGGATATTTATCCAAATGTTAGTTGTGGCTATGTTACAGTAATGAAAATTCAAGTGATTTTTGCTTTTCCTGAGTTGTATGGTTTTTACAAGAATGTATACTTTTTCTCCTAACAATAAAACCATCAATCAATATAACTACCTTACTTGACTTTATTTGCTCATATTTTATTTGGCAATATTTAATATATATCCATAAATAAGTTTTCTGTGTTTTATGGTTGGTTTGTTGGGTTTTGGTAGCAGGTACTTGGTAGCAGATTTAGCTAGTTACATTAAAAAAAAACTAGAATAAGCTTTCTTATTTTGTTTGTTTTTTCTGTGCTCTGGAACAGCTTAAATATTACAGGAATGATGAGATCATTAAAGCATTAAAATATCCAGGTTAGATGCACAGAAATGGGGGTGATTGTATTTCTTTGACAACACTTTAAATGCCTTCTTCAGTTATTAGGCTATTCTGAATTAACCCCTGTTCAATTAATCAGTTTTGGTGCTTCATGTATTCCTAGAAAGTTTTTTATTTTCAAAGATATTGAGAAAATTTGATCATATTATAAAAATAAAATAAAATATAATTTTGGCTATATACTTTTGTTTTCCCATTTTTTCTCATTTCTTACCAAGGTTGTATCTATTTTTTGTGTTTGCTTCAAAGTAATAGCTCTTTGATTATTTGATTTTAACGAATTCCTATGTTCTAATTGAGTTTTTATCTTTATTAATATTTTTCTACTTTTCTTAAGTTTATTCTATCTTTCCTTTTCTAAGTTTTTGAGGTAAATATTTTGTTTACTTATTTTATTCTGTTCTTTAAAAAGAGCAGACTAATGAATCTGTGTTACGGAAAGTGAAAGTTAGTAAATCTCATTTCCAGTTTTCATTCATATAGGTTCCTGCTGGTAAGAATGATCAAACAGAAGAAAATCAACAGGCAAAATGCAGATTTTATCATTTAAAACTTGGGAGTCTGTCTGGTAAAATTCAGGTAGATGATTGTTTATTTTTTAAAAGCTTAGGAAACCGTTTACAATATTTATTTTTCTCAGTGAGACCCAGGAGGATGTTGCTTTCCTAAAACAACTGGGGTGATGTAGAAAGGGAGCAATGTAAGAACACGAAAGATTTCTTAGTGTGTTTGTCTATTTAGAAAGGCAAGAGTGAACTGTAGATTGCATTCCATGAAAACTAAATTGCTTTAAACCAAAGTCGAAATTTTCTACAAATTCTACGAGAATAGTATATGGAAATTCAGGAAGGGAGACATGGACATAGAGACAGAGACATCTAATATGCATATAACAAGAGATCCAATAAGCATATAATGTTGAAACTGCCTTTGCAATATTACCACAGAGCAGAAATCTAACACAAGCTGATTTTATCTTGCTTTTAACTACACAAGCTAACTGCCCTGGCCATAGGCCAAGCTAACTATGGGAGGAATTTAGTTTATAGTTTAACTTTAAAGCAAGGATGATAATAGTGCCTTCCTGAAAAAAAAAAAAAAAACACAAAAAACCCTTCTCCTTGTTTGGGGACACAAACTACCTCTGTAAAATTAATGAAAGGCCACAAAGTTAGAATTATGGGAGGTGCCTCAATTCCGCTAAGAACTATGCAGAGTTAAGTGATATCCTGCCATTGTTCCCTAGCTTGCTTACTGCTGGGGCATCAAGTAGCCACAGGCCACAAAATTTGCAGCTTCCCCAGTAACTCCTATGGATAAAATCATTATTGTAAAACCTAAGCATGGTTTTTGAGATATTTGTTAGAATTCTGCATTCTGGAGAACTGACTGATGCTACCTGGACCCACTCAGACCTGTAACTCAATTAGCCGGTTCTATGACCTCCACCCAGAAATGGACTCAGCACAGAGACAGTTCCAACATTCCTGTGATTTCATCCCCAACCAATCAGCAGCATCCATTCCCTAGCCCCCAACCCACCAAATTATTTTTGAAAACCCTAGCCTCCAAGCTCTTGGGGAGGTGGATTTGAGAAATATCTCCTGTCCTCCCACTTGGCTGGCCCTGTGAATGGAATGTAGCATGGAATTCTTTCCCTGCTACAGTACCTGCCATTCTCAGTGCAGTGGCTTTTTTGGGCAGTGGGCAAGGTGAATGTGTTAGGCTGCTACAATATGAGAAAACAGGGAAAATGAAGTAAAAATTGTCAAAGAAATTTGAAAACAATCTACAATGTTGAAGATTTAAGTATAAAGCAAAATGATGAAAGCTGACCTTCAGTTAGATAAAACTGATTGACATTTTGGAACTTTAAGGATAAATATGAAATGACTTGGTATTTAGGCAGAACAATTAGATTGTCTGTGATGGTAGAAACACAATGGCAAAACTCGTCTGTGGTTCTCACTGGCTGAGAGTCCTTACTTCTCCCACTTGAAGGTAATTGGCCTCCCTGACCAGCGAATGCACCCATTTTAGGAACAGTTAACATTCCCTGCTTTCTCCATGTACTATTTTGCTGATGCCAGGTGGAAGTCAGGGATGCTTCAGCTAAATCTGTGTGGATTCTGGAAACTGGCCACTTCCTGAGGCTTTAGTGTGACAATTAGAACTGCCTTCTATGAGCTGATAACCCTCTTCCCTTTCTGTTTTGAGTTGTGGGAGTGGTGAAGGAGGCTAATTAAGTCATGTTGGGAGATTCTTTCCTTTACTCCCTGCACAGGGCTTTTTCATCATCTCTAGTGGTTGTGGTTTGGTAGGGGCTTTGCTGCAGTATAGTTTAATTTGTGTTATACTTTATGAAAATTCCTTAGGGCCGCTGGCATGTGGATGGCACTCTTTCTTAACTTCTGGTGATGATTGCTTATTTCTGCATTATTTTTAGCTGTCTGAGTGGGAATATGTAGCGGAAATGGAGTTAAGTACATGAACTCAAATTGCCATCTTTTGGCTCGTACTTGGGCCAGAAGTCTTCAGGATGACTTCTTGTGGAGGCACTTGCTGTCTGTCAGGGCTCCGGTGTCCTACTTGCAGGGAGGCAGGGAAGGCAAAGGAAAACTTTTGATTTAGGTGTGTGTCCCTGAGGCATTTTTTTCCCCCAAGGGAAATCACGTGATTATTTTTTATACAGTAAGTGCTATAATATATAATTAATGTATTTAACATTTTATGAAACCTAACACATATTTTCTGAAACTTAAAAATGTCTATTAATTGGTGTTTATTTAATTGTGAACATTTTATAAATTATTTTTACTTAACTCAGTGTTTTTCACTTAACCCCAAATTAGTCTCCAGTGTGTGGTTTTTTTTTTTTTTTTTCTGGCATTCTTTTCTTTTTTTTCACAAAATAAATACCAGATTTATGTAGCAAAGTCAAAAGAAATGTTTATTCTTCAGAATTTTTTTGCTAGAAAGGTCCCAAAATTTCTTGAACCCTTGGGAAGATCTTTCAAGGGGAATCAAGAGCAAAAGAAAAAGACAGTAACAATTTCTGTTGCTAAAAACCAGCCATCCATGCTTGTGCCTTTGGAATACTAGTTGTAAAACAACAACTACCACTGTACACAAAAGGCTTATCTGTGCCCTTTATATGGATTTGAAACTATTCACAGGAGAGGTAAATTTTTATCTTTCATGCAGTTCTAGGCATGAAATCTACCATCATGTTGGGCATATATATAGTGTATTTTGGGAGAGACAATATCAGAAATTGTCAGTAAGGAATGAGACACAAGACACTGTATTTAGTATCCTAAAGATATACTTCAAGTTGTATCAGAATCACTGGGAAAACAATGATTCTGATGAGACCAACTGCTTACCTACATTACACATAGGCACATGTCAATTATAGTAGTGTTAGAAAGGCAAATTTGTGACTGTAAAGACATTAATGTGATGCATTTTTAGCAATATTGTTACTGTTGACTCTGATTTCTCAGAACACACATCGTTTGCAGCCTTTTTATGGTGATACGGCTGCTCTGTGCTAACTTCTCTAAAACCACAAAATTTGGGGGCGGTTAAATCAAGGTTGAATTGTCCAAAGAAGCATTTGCCTACCAGATGCCATTGATCTCTTCTGTGCCTCTTTTCTGGGAAAACTTCTGAGTAAAGTGTTATTAATCTGATTCAAAGTTTTGTGAGGAATCAACTCATGTTAGCATCATTTGGTTTGATGTATCCATTTCTATTTTCTGTATGGGTCTCTTTTGTTTTCTAGATTCTAAGAGCAGATGAAATCCAGTGACAGCCAGTATACCAAGACTAGCAAGAAATATGTACAGAAAGATCATTTTTTTCTTTCATCGATTATAAATATTTGATCAAAGATAGCATATGGAATATGTTGCCATTGAAATCTTTGAATTCAGATTCATGCTTAGATTAAAGGGTCATTCACCCATGGGTCTCAGGGAGAAGTAAAAAGGGCTCCAGGGTTGCCTGTCTCTGGGTTGGCACTACAGTTTTTAGAATAAGAGCTATGTTACTGTGGATGTAAAACTGGAAATTCTGAGGGTGATGGAGTGAGACATCAGGGATTTAAAAAATCTTCTGTACTCTTGTTTATAAAGTCTATCAGAAACCTCGCATTGCTGCTTGATTCGTCTCCTTTTGTAAATAGGGTAGTTCTATCTGTACTTGGTGAGGCTTCAGGCTCACCAGAAGTGTGTAGTGTCATATTTTCCACTTCAGCTTCCTCATTTTTTATTTCAAATCTTCGGTGGTTCCTCATCTGCTCTAAGACTTGAGCCATTGGTAATCAGGTTCTAGATCCTCTCATCTGAACAAGAGGGTGGCAGGCAATATAAGAAATACCTGAAGAAAGAGAGGAGGAGCTTTGTGTGGACAGTTGAATGCCCAATCCTTGCCCTGGGTTCTCTTGGGGCTCTGGCAATGGCAGTGGTGAAACTGCCTCTATATACTTTATAAAATTAATCAGAGAAGAAGTGAGGGGGAGAAATGAAAATGAACCAAGGTTGCAGCATGATTGGCATTAATCATGAAGTCAGTGTGCCCTCTGACTTGCTTCCTCATAGCTGTGTGGTGCCTATTGTAGAATAATGTAGACTATGGTACAAGATTATAGTTTCCTTTGACTGCTCTATAGATAACAATTTGAACATTATGAAATGCTGAATTTTTCCTTTGAGATATTATCTCAGATCCTGCATACCAGTGAAACGACTGACGTCAGCTGGTCTGAAGGATTCCATTGATGCCAGCTGGTCTGAGGAACTCCACAAGAAGCTGACTCATCAAAGAATGCAGTTTCCACATCCTGATGATTTCATCCCCTTTACCCCAACCAATCAACAACCTCAATTCTCCAGCTCCTCGCTCTCCATGATCCTTAAAACAACCCCAGCCCAGAACTTCTCAGGGAGATAGATTTGAAGGTCTTTTTACATCTTCTTGCTTGGCACCCCACAATCATTAAACTCTTTCTCTGCTGCATTCCTGCTGTCGCAGTGTAGTTGGTCGGTTACTGCACAGCAGGCATATGAATCAATTGGTTCTATAACAATGATGTTTCTTTTTATCTAGGCTGTGGTCAGAAGGGCCCCACTGTGGTTATGATTCTCTGTGTAAGAATTTAAACTATGAATCAACTTGGAAAACATAAAAATCAAGATAAAGATCATTTGGAACTCTACTGAATAAAGAACACATTCTTTATTACATAATGGGCAAATGTTATATCCATTTTGTTCTGGTAGAGTTTTAAATTGTAATTCTCCACGCAGGGTTGAGGTAAGGCAGTCTCTGAAATTCCTATTATCTGTAATAAATTTTTGTGATATTCTTCTAAATATTAATAATATATTATGTGCATTTTTATCATAGCATTTTTTATTCCGTGGGCTTTGCTCAAGGGATTGATACTCTTAGTCCAGGTCTTTATGTTGTGACCAGTGAAAAACAAACCAACAAAGTCAATAATCCTGAGTTTTACAGCTTTTGGGATCACAGATTGAATTCTCCATAGAGGAGATGACACTCATTCAGCGCTTGGTGTAGGCAAGTTGATTCCTTGGCTTACAGTCAGTGGAATCAAGCTTTGCTTTCCATAGGTCCATTCTCCTCAATTTCAGCTTACATATCTCCATAGAAAAGAAAAAAACTGTCAATGCTTTTCTGCCTTTTATGACAATATTAATCCAAACCAAGGAGAGAGGCACTGTGTCCTTCCCACCAAATTAACACCAAAACATTCTTTCCTTTGCAAACTGAAGACAACTACAGGTTGAGTATAATCCAAAAGTCCAAAATCCCAAATGGTCCAAAATTAAAAATGCTTTGAGCACCAACATGATACTCACAGGGAATGCTCATTGGAGGATTTCAGATTTTGGATTGGGGTGCCCAATTGATAAGTATTGACAAACATTCCCAAATCCAAAAAACCAAAACCAAAACAAAAACAAAACAAAACCTAAAATCCAGAACATATCAAGTCCTAAGCACATTGCATACACTATATATAGTTGTAAAACCTGACTAAGTTTCCAAAACCTTGGGATGAGCCCTACAAAGTTAAATCCTTGTTGAGTTCCACTGGGTATGCAGTGAATTATTTCCTTATCTCTGGAACAATTTCCTGGTCTCCAGGATGGGTCCTTATAATGGGACCTGAATGGAACCTCACTTCTCTGAATTCAGGCTGCTTGGTTGGGACTTTATAGAGACTGTAATCTGGTCTATATCTCCCTAGCCTCTTTCTGGAGTTCTCATTCCTACAAATAGCCTCAGAACTATTGTCAGTTTCCCCTGGTACACATCTTTGCTGGATTTTCTCACTAAAAAGTGATTCTTGTGATTCACTCTTTAGCCTTCTCTATCCTCCTCTGTGCTCTTGCAGGCTGACATTTGTGAATGTCATTGTCTGGTCGTCCTTTCCCAGTTTGGGTTTGGGTGATGGGAAGCATTGACGGAAGTTGGAGTGAGGTTTGGGTACTTGTTTCCCAGACTCCCTTTTTGTTTGGGCATCTCTTGATGGTAGCTGCATTCTACAACTACAGACCACATCTCCTGTACAGCAGCTGCTGCTACAGGTCTCCCAGACTCCAGCAAGAGTTCCAACTCCCTCCTTGTCGTAGGCTGAATAATGGTCCCAAATGATATCTGTATCCTAATTCCTGAAACCCATCAATATTATCTTGTATGGAAAAAAGGTCTTTGCAGATGTGATTAAGTTAAGGTTCCTGAGATGGACAGTTTA
This sequence comes from Mandrillus leucophaeus, assembly GCF_000951045.1. Lineage (NCBI taxonomy): Eukaryota > Metazoa > Chordata > Mammalia > Primates > Cercopithecidae > Mandrillus > Mandrillus leucophaeus. The sequence goes on from NW_012100987.1 coordinate 1,205,964, forward strand.
CCTTGGATTATTTAGCTGGATCCTGAATGTAATTACAAGTATCTTATCCGTAAAAGAGTGAGATAGTGGGGCATTTGACTACACAAGGAAGAGAAAAAAGCCATGTGATGGGAGCAGTCAGAGAGAGAAGTTGTACATTGCTAGCTTTGAAGATAGAGGGAGAGACCCTGAGCCTAGGAATTCCAGTTCTAGATTCTGGAAAAGCCAAGGAAATGGATTCTCTCTAGAGCCTTCACAGCGAGAGCAGCCCTGCCAACAACTTGATTTTAGCTTTGTAAGCATCACTTTGGACTTCTGGTATTCAGAAAATAAGAGAAAAACTTTCTGTTGTTTTAAGCCACTGAGTTTGTGGTCAGATATTTTCCAGCAAGCCTAGTGTAAATTGTTCCACTGTTGTGAAATCCAGGTTGCTTCATGGCCCCTCAATTGGTCTCCCTTAATCTGCTCCCACCTTTGTGAGAGGTCCCATTCATCACACTCTGTTGAATCACCTTTTAGAGCATGGCACTTGTGCCTTGCTGGTACTCTCACTGGTACTCCTCCCTTCCTTTGCCAAGGCCAGGAGAATTATGGCTGGAAGTTCTCATTTAACTTTCAGTGAGTTCTATGAGGGCAAGGACGGTGGGTTTTGTTTTGTTGTGTCTGTGTTTATAAATAGATTAATTAGTGTAGAAACATTATCAGCCTGCATTTGGGAAAAGTACCACTGGAGCAAGAAACAAAAGGATTCTTAAAGGCTGTCATTTACATTTATGCAAATATACCATATGATCCGAGCTACACATGATCTTACAAGTCTTATATAAATAGTCTTCATGTTGTCAAAGCAAGAGTTTACCTTGCCAACCATAATATGAAAAAATGAAATAATTCAATACTGAAAGAATTCATTTTTAAAATGTTTCAAATAGTATGTGTACTTTTGAACACAGACTTTCTGAACATATTTTCTTCTTTGTTGCTGTCTTATAAGTAACCAGTCTGGAAATTTAGGATTGTCAGAATACATTACACACACACAAACACTTACACACAGTCACACATATACTTGTACACAACATCTAACAGTTTATCTTGTGATATTTTAGTCCCACTAAAGAAATTGAAAGTCAGCTTATGGTTTTCAATTGTAGCACGTAAGTATATTAAGTGATATTAAGCTGAGGTCCAGAATTAGTCTGTAAGCTGGCATACTTCTACATTTATCTTCTTATAGCATAACAAAATGTGTTATCCTCTATAGGATTGATTTAATAGCTTTTATAGATCTGAACCAAGCAATTATTTCCAAGCCCCAGCTATTCTGACCTTTCCTATCGTTGTTGTTACCACCATAAAAAATATTTTGTACACAGTGCTGGGTACTGAACAGGTATCTTGAGCACACACTATTCCTAAACTCTCAGCTTCAATCGTTGCTGTATTCTTCTGTTCGGAACTGAAAGGAGGTTTGCTAACAGAAACTCAAAAGCAGTGAACAGGATTTGAAAGTATGTGAAAGAGTTCCATGTTTTCAGTGAAATGCTTATTTATCTTTCTTTTTACTTATGGGGCCCTTGATTGGTTGATTTTTTACAGTCCTCCAAGTAATAAAGTTTCTGCTATTTACATTAGCAATCGATTTCCACCTAACCATTCTCTTGAATATATTTTATTTTCTTTTTAGCACTTATTACTTGCAAAATTATCCCATATAATACATTTATTTGTTTTTAAAATCTATCTTCTACACAAGAATGTAAACCCCATGGGGACTGTTACCTACTGCATCCCTAGATGAAAGTTAGAAAGTGCTTGACATATAGTAGAGATATGCCCCAAAAAAGGTTAAATGAATCATGATGAAATCAACTTTGCTGCTTAGGTGGTCAAATAAATAATGTCACAGGTTATTTTGGTGACAAATATATTTATAGCGCTACATGTTGTTTTCTGAAAAGAAATTCCCTGGGAAAAAATAACTTACTATGTTGGACCAATAAGTATGTCTCAGATGTATTTCATCATCAAAGCAGATCTGGAGTCAAGGCAATGCACCGTCCATTCACAGAAGTTCCATTGTCCAGGAGCCGGGGATGAGTGCTTGTTAACACCAAAGCTTTACTTTAAACACTTTAAAAACATGCCATAACTCCCACCTCTTGTATTCCCGAACTGAGATCAAGGATTAAAAGGCTCCAAGAGTTTCCAATCTCTGTGGAAAATTGGCTGTCACATGGAACGAGATATATACTAACTGATTTTGCCGTGCAATTGGGTTCTTAATGAAAGCAGTATAAAACAAAACTGCATCCTTCTGTATTTCATTTGTGCATCTTGTACCTGGAATAAAATGTAACTGCTGTAAATCTTTAAGTTAGGTTCAATAAAGCAATAATACTGTACTGTGCAAACTGACCATTTAGCTTAACGACTGATTTGTTACACCATTAACTTGTCCCCTGCCTTGTCTTAGGGCTCTTTGCTAACTGAGTAGTTGTTAACTACTGTAATGAACAGATTCTTCTAAGAGGAAAAACAGCTTAAACTGGGAAGTTGGTGATATCGCTGACTGATACCTTAAACGTGGCCATGGAATAATGCATAGATTTTAAAGTTATTAATGTTTCATCATGGAGGTATTGTAGGCCCTCAAAAATAACTTTAGAAATGAAATCAGCTAAAGAAAAGGTATGTAGAATCATGTCGAGGCTTTGTAATTTGCACCTTACATGTCAGATTTCTTAGCTGCTACTTTAAAAGATCTCTGTAGTCAGATTACATGGTTTGGAAAATGTAGTACTATCATTAAGAGTAGCATTCATGACATTTATTTTCTCTTATTGACCAGTATACTCTCTGATGTAAAAGTATCCCTTGCATCCTCTGAAGAAACACATGAAACTATGGAGATGGTCAATTCATAATTAGAATAAGCTGATGGGAAGACGCAGTGTCCTCTGAGACATCCGGGGCACAGGAAAGAGAATGGATAACTTGAAGCCAGTCCTTAGAACTGGAACAGGGAATGAATGTACTTTGCTAGTCTCAGGTAGTCCAGCCTGGACTTCAACATCGGAGATAGTATTTCCACATCTATATGTAGTACAACTTCATCAGCTTCTAGAGGAATGTAATCTAAACCCTTCATCTTACACAGGAAACTCCACTGTGGTCTACTTTGAAATTTTATAATGTACAAAGGCTGTTTGTTGTCTTCTGTAAGCAGACTCATCTCAGTATTCCTTTAGAAACCAAGCTACCTGGCAGTTTTTGATGTGTGATTTGCCAAGATCATATTAGTCTCCTCTTTCACAGAGATGTTAAGTGAAAAAAAATAAAGCCATAAAAATTTTGGAGGAAAATGCCCACAACTATTTCTATAATTCTGGGGTGGAGGGTATTTTTGAAGAGCTTCCCCAGCATGGCACCAAAGGCAGAATTCACATTTGAAATGTTCATGCAATTCTATGGTATGAAAATTAAAAACAAACTTCTGAATGCAAAGCCACAATGTTAAAAGGCCAACTAAAAATTGCGTAGAAATATTTCAGTATAAAAAATACAGGTTAATATGCTGACATATGACATGCCTGTAAATAAATAAGGAAAATAACCTAGATTCCCAATAGTAGGGGACTGATAAATAATTGGCATTCATTAAATAAAATAAAAACATGTAGTCATGAAAAAATATAATTCTATATGGGACATGAAAAGATATTAATATTGATAAATGAGAAAGGCAGTTACACAGTAGGCTGTACAATACGATAAATATATTTCTATTTTTACTAAAAATTAAATGACTAGGGCAACATTTCAGAAGGCTAAACAACAAAGTGTTTATAATGATCATCTCTGGTTGGTTGTATTTTAGGTAACTTTAAAATGTTCTAACATCTAAAACAAGCATGAATTACTTATGTAAAACTATAAATAATTGCATAACAATATATTAAAGACATGGCAGATATACCATAGGTGTCAGGCTGCTGCTTTTTTTCTTCTACTTTTTTTTTTTTTAAATTTTGGATGAACTGTCATCAAAAGTCTTTTTGTGTACTGTAGATACCTTTGGAAACAACATTAAATCTTTCAGATCTCCGGGGACGTAAGTTGATATTTAAAGTTTGTGTGGATAGGTTATATGACTATCTAGTATATGGAATTCTGCCACCCAGTAATTTATAGATCAAGGGGAAAATGATGCAGCTGCTACTTGTATCTGTGCACCACGGAGTACTTCAACCCAGAAATGATGCTGGCCATGCACCACCATTACTCACACTGGGCAATAAAACCTCTGGCCATAAACTCCCTGCTCCTGCCATGGCTGTGCTGATAGAGCTTTATGCCAGGAGCATAGTCAGAGGAATGTGACTACCAAAGACAATTACATAAAAAAAGGTGCTGCTATGCTTTTACTAGGTTCTGTATCTGCCTCACTGTGGTCTACCACTTATGTTCTAAATAGGTATTGAATGAATCAATTCTTGCTCTTCCATAGCTTTCTCTATTTTTTTTTTCTCCCATTGAGGAAGTATGATATTATGTGTAACTAAACTGTCAGTGTGGGCTCTGGAATCTGTGTTCAAACTCTGGCACTGCCACTAACTAATGTGTAATCTTGGGCAAGTCACTTTTCTGTTCTTTGGTTTCCTTATCTGTAAAATGAAATTAATTTCAACCTTATAGGATGAGAAGATCCAATGGGATAATATATATAATGAACTTAAGACAGTGATTGATCCATAAGTCTACAGTGAATGTTAGCAATTATTATTGCCAGTGTGCATAACCTGTTGAAAGCTCCCAAGGTTAGATAATATGTTTGGTCATTGTAACATTTTGTAAGTAGCTGAAGAGGCTAGTTCATTCACATCCTTGGAGTTCTATGTGCTATCCACTTTATGTTCAACCTTTTCAACAACCCTAGCAGCTTACATTATTTTCTACTATCCAAGTGAAAAAAACTGAGCCTAATCAGGACTGTTCTTCTTCAATCCTTCATACTCCCTCCCTTTACACATCCTATGTTCTTCTGGTTATAGCACGCCCAGAATTCACAGGTGGGGTCTTCCAACAATCCTCCTGCCACCTCCTCTTCATTAGACTTGGTACTCTTCAAGGGGTTTTGAAGATCCTTGAATGAGTAGCATATAATACAAATTGCTGGTGGTTCTGCTCTGGCCTTTTACTGAAATACTAATAAGTAGGTTTTGCTCAATCTTGGTGAACAAGTCTTGTGTTGAGCTTTGTTTCTTCTTGATTTTGGGTACTGCCTCCTGCTCAACCTTCTCAGGACAGATGTCCTGCTGAACTTGTTTCTGCATCCTGCTGCCATACCACACCCATATAGACTGCCTGACCAGACCTCTACCTATTGTGTACCTATTGCCTTTTCCTCCTCCCCACACTCTGCTTTGTCCACTTGTAGGCCCTCTACTGACAAAAACCACCTGCTTACTAGAGCCTCTGCCTAATGGTTGTTGGCTCTTTCAATGTGCCAGTGGCCAAGGCAGATTTTGTCCCTGCTGGAGTATCATCGGATCTACAGCATGCTGCCTGTATTAGCTCTGTCAGAACTATTGGTCCTTCCAAATCTGTCCATCTTGCCAAAAACAAAGCTCTAGTTCCGGGATCTGAAGTCTGTTCATGTTGGAACCCTCTTAACTCCTTTAGTGACCATTATTGCCAGCTGATAAGTGAATATTTCAGCCCCATCCTATGAAGACAGATGTGGATTCCATCATGGAACTGACTTACAATTACCATAGGAGCATTTTCATATCTGTCCGTGTGGAGAACCTGTGAATCTGGGAATTTATCCATTTAGAAGATGCTTCTTGCTTCTGAATGGAGAAAGAGTTTCAAATGGCCATTTTAACTCATGCTCAAAAAAGCCAAAATGAGCACAGTTCACTCTAAAATAATAAAATTGTTTATAAAATTGTATTGACTTCTCAAACTTTTAATGTTTGAATATTTTTCATCAGCTGTCGAGATAAAGATGCACACAGAAAGCAGAATTAACTAAATAGAAAAGTCAATTCTCTGACTAGAGTGGAAAACTGCATTATTTGAAATTCTCTTGCCTGTCTCCTATAAAAATGAAAACATGCAAAAATAACTTCTTATTTGCATATAAAATGCTACATAAAATTGGTCTACAGCTTATCTCATGCTGTAAACACAGGGAAAGGAGAAAATACACATTTGTATGTACAGCTTATATTGAAAAGTCTTATTAAACCCAAATTATGCATTTCCATTCAGGAAAAACTTCCCTAATAGAAAACTGCAGCCATTTTGCTTGACAAGACATTCCAAAGGTTCACATGGTAGGAGGTATTCCACTATGTTTATATGAGCTGTTGGTTACATTGCAAAGAGAGTGGTTTGATTAAAATACTGCTTACTACTTGGGATCCTGAGGTGGGAGAATCACTTGAACCCAGGAGGCACAGGTTGTGGTGAACTGAGATCCCACCACTGGCGTCCAGCCTGGGTGACAGAGTGCGACCCTGTCTCAAAAACAAACAACAAACAAATAAACAAACACACTTAGCCTCCTGTGGAGTGTGGCTACACCACTGTGAAAGTGTCATCATTTTGGGGTATGTGAATCTGGGCAAACTCTTTAAATCAAGATCTCAACTAAGACTGGCTGATACCCAGAACCTACAAAGAACTCAAACAAATTTACAAGAAAAAAACAACCCCATCAAAAAGTGGGCAAAGGATATGAACAGACACTTCTCAAAAGAAGACATTTTCGCAGCCAAAAGACACATGAAAAAATGCTCATCATCACTGGCCATCAGAGAAATGCAAATCAAAACCACAGTGAGATACCATCTCACACCAGTTAGAATGGCAATCATTAAAAAGTCAGGAAAAAACAGGTGCTGGAAAGGATGTGGAGAAATAGGAGCACTTTTCCACTGTCAGTGGGATGTAAACTAGTTCAACCATTGTGGAAGACAGTGTGGTGATTCCTCAAGGATCTAGAACTAGAAATACCATTTGACCCAGTCATCCCATTACTGGGTATATACCCAAAGGATTATAAGTCATGCTGCTATAAAGACACATGGACATGTATGTTTATTGCGATACTATTCACAATAGCAAAGACTTGGAACCAACCCAGATGTCCATCAATGATAGACTGGATTAAGAAAATGTGGCACATATACACCATGGAATACTATGCAGCCATAAAAAAGGATGAGTTCATGTCCTTTGTAGGGACATGGATGCAGCCGGAAACCATCATTCTCAGCAAACTATCACAAGAACAGAAAACCAAACACTGCATGTTCTCACTCACTGGTGGGAATTGAACAATGAGAACACTTGCACACAGGAAAGGGGACATCATACACTGGGGCCTGTTGGGGGATGTGGGGAGGAGGAGGGATAGCATTAGGAGATATACCTAATGTAAATGATGAGTTAATGGGTGCAGCACACCAACATGGCACATGTATACTTATGTAACAAACCTGCACATTGTGCACATGTACCCTAGAACTTAAAGTATAATAAAAAAGAGAAAATAAAGACTGGCTGATACCTTTAAAAGACAACTATAAGATATTTCTTGTTTACCTGAGTATACTTTGAATTTGATTTTTTTGTTATAAAAATTATCTTACTATTCGATTGTAGCATCCATACAGAAAATTGCACAACTTGGAAGTATGTAGCATGATGAATTTTATGCTGCAAATATGTAATATCCACTCAGATAACAGAAAAAAGAACATTACCATTCCAAAAGCACCCATCTTATTCCTTCCTTATAGAATCTCTACTTGCACAATGGTAACCATCATCATGATTTTGAACTCTATAAATAAGTTTTGTCTGTTCCTCGATGTTTATGTAAATATAAAATTTATATATAAAAACACAATGTATTGTGTTTTTGTTTCTGGCTTTAAAAAAACTCAATAATGTATTTTTGACATCCATGCATGTTGTTATTTTTAGCAGTAGTCTTTTATATTTTTGTTATTTTGCTCTATAGTATTCTATCATATGGAGTTATCAGAATTGATATTTGCATTCTATTGTTGATATTTGAATTGTTTTAATTTTTGCTATTACATTTCTTTTGGAGCACATATTGATGTATTTATTTTAGGCATTATATCAAGAGTAGAATTATTGGACATAGGGTATATGTATAATCAACTCTAATAATATTGACAAAAAGTTTTCCAGTGTTTGGACCAGGTTAGACTCTACAAGCCATTCTAATTGCTTCACATCCTTGCCCACACCTAGTGTAGTCAATCTTCTTAATTTTAGTTATTGTGGTGGATATGTAGTGGTATTTTATTATTATTATGTTTTTATATAATTATATAATTATTATTTTACTGATGACAACTGTTTATTTTACTGATGACTAATGACGTTGAGCTGTTATATGTTTTTTTTTGGCCCTTTTTGTAGTTCCTCTTTTCTGATGTGCCTATGTAAGTCTCTTTCCCAGTTTTTCTATTGCATTGTCTTCTTCTTGTTGGGTTTCAGGATTTCTGACTACAACTCCTTTGTTGGATAGATCCATTCATTGTAAGTACACTCTTTCATTCTGTGGATTATCTTTAACATCTTAGTTTTAAAGCTGCTTAACATAGCCATTATTTCCTTGCTTTGGTCATTAGTAGTTTCTGTATCCTGTTTAAGAAATCTTTGCTTACCCAAAGCCGTTAATATATTCCCTTATGTTTTCTTTTAAAAAATTGTGAAAGGAGTAGAGTCAAGATTAATTTTATTTCTATACGGATATCTAATTGACCTAGTACTATTTGCTTTATCATTGTAAAGACCATTATTTCTCTAGTTTACTGTGGTGTTACCTGTTTTATAAATCAGGTGATTTGTATATGCATGGGTCTATTTCTAGATTTTTTAATTCTCCTCCTTTGGTCTCTTTATCTTACAATCTTATTATACTTCTATGATAAGTATATTAGATAGTAAGTCTAAAAGTTAGTTCTTTCTAAAGATTACCTTGACCACATTTAATCATTTGTATTTTCACATAAATTTTAAAATTATCTTGTGAATTTGCAAAAAAAAAAAAAAACCTGCTGAGATTTTAATTAGAATTGCCTTGTATATATAGATCAATTTGAGCAATACTGAATTTGCTTTATCTCTTCATGGATTGAGGTCTTTAATTTCTTTCAATACTTTTTGGGTAAATTTTAATCTGAAATTTAGGCATATTTTTGTTAGATTTAGTCCTTGATAGTTAATGTTTTGGTTGGTGTTGAAAGTGGTTTGAGTTTTGACATTTTATTTTCAAATTGCTACTTTGAAATTTTTAACTTTTTTTCCTTTTATATTTTTATATACTTTAAAACATTTTTATATTTATCTTCTACCAGTGAATGTAAAAGTGACCATGTAAAATTTACTTTTTAATTCCAATAGTTTATTTGGAAATGCTTTTGAAATATGTAAATATAGAGTGATGCCATTTGCAAATAACAGCAGTTTAATTTTTTTCTTTCCAATTCTTACATCTTTTATTTTTCTTGACTTAGTTTACAAGCTATGATTTTCTTTTACAATGTTGAGATAGATATAATGTGTAAAATAAATGATCTTTGTCTCATTCCTAATCTCAGAGAAATGATACCATATCCTTTATCATAGTAAGAAAGCTTCATTCCATTGTTAATTTTCTAAGAATTATTATCATATATAGATGTTGACTGTTAAAAAAGTTTTTCAGTATTTGTTAGATGATTTTATGATTTTTTTTCTTTTATCATGTCCATGTGATAATTTACAATGATTTTAGAATATTAAACCAACCTTGCATTCCATAAGTATAGCCAATGTGTTTTTTATTTTATTTCTTACGTATTTTTTCAAGATATATTCCCTGGATTTGTCTGCGAATGTTTTATTCAAGAATTTGAGATCTCTGCTATTCATCTTACCACAGATAGAATGTCACTGCATGCCCCTGATCACTGGATTCCTAAAAGCTTTACTGCAGTGGTAGATCCCTGAGTCTTCATAGCGTTTATCTCCCAGACTCTGGAGCATGTGTGTCATGCCAACACCTCCAATGGACTAGCTATATTTTGCTCATTTTGCCTGATCAGCATAATGTTATTAATATAATGGATCAATGTAAATATCTGATATGTCCAGATTTCTATATTGTATACTATATAATGCTAGATGTTATACTATGTTGTTCTACTAAATAAATTTTCAGTATTCCTTAGGCATTCTGCAGTATCTATCTAGTTTTTGCAGGAGCTAGATGGGTGAATTAAGCAGGGATTTAATAGGGACCACGACCCCTGCATTGTTTAGATCTTTAAAATTGTTATCCATGGCATGAAATTTTGTTGTTGGTTTACCATCTTGCTATCTTCACTATCAAGATCTGTCCTTCTCACTTTACCAGTTGTTATAGTACTTGCAACCTTCAGATTCTCACAATTAGGCACTACCACCTTGCATTTTGGTTTTAGGTCTCTTCATTCTCATTGATATTAATAAACCATGCTCTGTAACTGCTCTGTTACTGTCATCCCTGGCCTGCTGAGAAAAGCCACTGAGGACTTTCTTAGTGTTGCTGATGCCCATCTGCTAGCACATTCTTTATGTTCTTGGTGAATTGTTTGTCACTTGGGCTCTTCTGTAGAACATAATTCTCTTGTGGGTCTTCTGGACTCATATAATATATTCATTCCACCAGGCTCACTTTACTCAACTTCTTTACTTCCTTCTAGGTCTGCTACAGTAACTCTAGCATTTCAACTTAAGTCAGTATGTGCTATCCTTTCCCCCAAATTTCTAAGAGCCACTCTAGCAGAGAATTTGCCTTAACCTCTGGGGTCTTTGCCAGGGTGCTAAATCCTGTATTCCAAGAAAGTGCCTACAATTTAATGAATTCTTCATACCTCATCTTAAGTTCTAGCCTGCTTGATCAAGTACCCTTAATATCCAACCAAAAGATATTCTTCTGGCTTGTGTCAGTACATGATAGCTAATTATTCCTTCTACCCTCAGGCTTTGGTCTCTTTTTTCTCCTATTAGGCCCAGAATTATTCTGTGCCAGGTTACACAGAGATTTAGCTCTAGTTATCGGCCTGATGCCCAGCAGAGGTGTGGACAGATCCTGAGGAGCCTCCCCTTGCATTATAGGGGAGAGGTCTCTGCAGTAATTTTCTGCATAAGGAGAAGTGATATCTCTTAAAAAGTGAGGGTCTGGCTAGCTCTATAGTCTCTAAGGATTTATGGAAGTCTACAGAGCAAAAATCCTTGGGATCAACCACCTAGGTGTCCTCATACCACATGTCAGGTCCCTAGGTTTTCCCAAAAGTATCCTGACATTAGCATAACAGGCTTCCCTTGCTTCAGCACTTAAACATCTCTGAAGTACCGCTACCTTTAATATCAGATTCTGAGTTTGCTTCTCAGCTGTTTCTGCTCTGTCATTCTAAGAGATAACGGCCCTCTGTCAGCTATCAAAATGGCCCTCTCTAGCCTCACACTTAGCCCTGTTTGTTAACTGTTAAACACTATAAGTCTCCTATTATCTCTCTTCTGGGTATCAGTGCAACTGATTAATAAGCAGACATTTTAACTGTCCTCCTATGTCTCATTTCCCCATATTTCTCAGATGCTAAAATCATCACACTGGAAAGGGTGTTGTTCACCCTTAGGACCTTTTTCCATGTCACTATGGGCAAATTCTTTAGCAATTGGATTACCGTCTTGTGCCAAGGATTTATATGCCACTTAGGTTGGGGTTTTCCACCAGACAGTTGGTGAATAATTCAATCCCAGAATCTTATTTTATATTGAGATTTTACTGTATTTTCTTTGATTAATCTCAGTAACAGCTGTGTCACTTTCAGTCTTCTGGGAAGCTGACTCCAAGACAGAATTTGAACTGCAACAGTTCATTGGGGGAAATCCTTGTGAAAGATATAGGGGATAGAGAGCAGGAGTAGGCAGAGAGAGACTGTAATACAGATCTGATGCCTATTAGAGGAGAGGAGGAACAAAGGAGGAGGATTGGGTGAAAAAGAATATCAGACCAGTGCAGTTCTGAGATAGACTCAGCTAGGCTGTTAGGGAGCTGCGGGGAAAAGACTGCTTATTAGAAGGCTTCCACATTGGACTGGAGCAGCCTGGGAGAGTATATGGCCTCAGCACCTAGTGCTTCATTAGATTCCCCAAAGTGTGGCATTTGAAGGCTCTCTCTTGAAGGGAGATTATAGTGCATACCTCTTAGGCTATCCTTGCTTTCATGGTAGCCATTTGCTGCCTTCAAACAGATGTTTTTATGTTTTATCTATCTTTTCTAGTTGGTCCTAGTGGGAAGATTAATGTAACATACTATAATTTGCCATAGCCATAAGCACTCTTTAATCTGATTTTTTTTTCAGGTGGGAGTGCAGTGGGATGATCACAGCTCACTGCATCTTTGACCTCCTGGGCTCAAGCAATTTTCCCATCTCAGCCTCCTAAGTAGCTGGGACTACAAGCGTGAACCGCTATACCTGACTAACTTTTGTAGAGACGGGGTTTTGCAATGTTGCAAAAAAGGTTGGTCTCAAACTCTTGAGCTCAAGTGATCCATCCACCTTGGCCTCCCAAAATGTTGGGACTACAGGTGTGAGCCACTGCACCCACCCAAGTCTAATTTATTTTAATAAAATTTTAAATATAGTTAGATATCAAAGTTTGGCAGTCATAAACCATTTCTATCTGGAAATTATTTGCAAAATGACATAAACTTAGTTAAACAAGAAAGGGTAAAGACAGTATTTTGGCTGATAATTTGGGTTTCTTTTTTCTTCTTTCTTAGTGGGGCCGAGCTTCTCTTGGACCTATTACCCAACACAGCCTAGCAGTCCACCAGAAACAGAACAACTACAGGGAGAAATACTGCTAGCTCATGAAATTTTAGCCCTCAAATATCTTTTGTATTAGTCTTTCCTAGTTCTACCCTTCTAATTCCAGATAATTTCCTCAATATTGAGGTTACCAATGGCTTTGTAAGGACTTGATGTAGAGGAGGGATTATAGGAGGGCAGAAGGCATGTAAGTAATCTCTACCCATACAACATTGAGTCAGCTGAGGTCAAAAATTATTTTTTTAAAACTATATTTGTTTATAGGTTGAAGCTCATAATATATACCAGTTTCTGAAGTATTGAATGGAGAATGATGTAGTTGTTGAATAGGAGTAGGGTACAGTTCACTTAGGATGTATCTGGTAGTAATAGAAGAGACATGCAGTGACTTCTGGACTGTAGTTCTCTTTCTTTCATGAGCTTCTACACTGGGACATTTTATCATGGTAGGTAGTTGCTACCTGAAAGATACAAAAAGCCTAACTTTAAAGTGAGAAGAAATTGTGAGGTTAGTTTTGAAGATGGGGAGCATAATTACAAAAATCATGAAATTACTGGGACACTGAATAGTGATGACAATGGTGCATTGGGTAATGGGGCAATAGTTAGTGGGAAATGTTAGAGAGAGAAATACAATGTAGTAAGAGTGGAATACGATGGATGGTTGTCCAAATCTGGCCTCCTGCCTGTTTGTGTAAATAAGGTTTTATTGGAACACAGCCACACCTGTTTGCCTGCACGTTGCCTATGGCTGCTTTCATGCCACAGAGCAGAGCTGAGTAGTTGCAAAAACAGGAATCATTTACTATCAGGCTCTTTACAGAAAATCTTTATAACCTCAGAAGTGCTGGCTTACAGTAGCATGATGAAAATCAACATTACCAATTTCCAATTTTGTCTCAAGACAGAAAGACTTGTTTAGAAATTTCTTTTAATATAGCTCCAATATTTTGGCAGCACTGGTTCTTACCTCTTTTACTCATCTAGATATTTCCTCCTCCCATAGCCTTGACTTTTTCCTGCTTCTTCCTTTTTCCTTCTTCATCTCCTCCTTCCATGGCATCTGCTTTCCTCTTTACATTCTTGTCTTCTTTTTATTTTCCTTTCCCCTGCCATCTTTTTCTTCTCTTTCTAGTTAAGACTCTTAATTGCCCAACATTTCTGCCATGTTGTTAATAACCTGTAAAAAGGGTTGAGATTGCAGATCCAACATACTTAGCCTTTAACATGTCTTTGTTCAAGACTAGGATTTGCAGTACCACATGTTCTGAAGGCAGAGCACCCCTCTGCCTGCCTTTGAAGTACAGAATCCCACAGTGAATTTCACACTAAATCCACTCACATCACTGGCTTTGGCTGCATCTTGCTATACCAGTTTATGTGAGTGTCACCACCTGCAGTTTAAATAATGGACAATTTCACTGGCTCAGCAGAGCCTCTGGCTTTCATGTCATATTTCTTCCATGCCTCCTATAAAGAAATGCCTATTTTTTTCTCCCCTAGGTTATTACAAATCTAGTCACTATTACAGAAGCACAATTTTCTAGTCACTTCAGTTTTGCTTGTATTGATTTTTAGCTCTATTTTATTTACATTGCTTTTAAAGTAGTATGTGGGCATTTTCATTCATACAGGTGACTTGATAAAAGAACATTGTGCTCTTTGTACGTACAGTAGTAGTACCCCTTTTTCCAAAGGGGATATGTTCTCAGACCCTCGGTGGATCCTAAAACCATAGGCAGTACCAAACTCTCTATATATTATGTTTTGCCCTATACATACATATGTATGATAAAGTGTAATTTATAAATTGGGCAGAGTAAGAGATTGACAACAATAACTAATAATAAAATAAAACAATAATAATAATATACTATAATGAAAGTTATGTGAATGTAGTCCCTCGTTCTCTCAAAATATCTTACTCTACTGCAGGTAACTAAAACCATGGAAAGTAAAATTGTGAATAAAGGGGCACTGCTGTACTCAACTAGCATTTTTTTCTTATTTGAAACCCTTACTTTAATTCAGTAGCATGGTATTTTAAATTTAAGTAGTAAGTGCTTCCTGTAAGAGATTTTATTATTGCATGACTTACATTATGATTACTAGCATTTATCGTGAACTACCAAAATAAAGAGGATCTGTGGACTGTCAATTTAGTTAACCTAAGTGGAATAGTACACAACTCTATGTTCCCACACATGCTGGCCTCACTTTCTATTCAATAAGCACCTACGTTTTGCTTAGCAGATTGAAAAGAAGTCACACAGTACCATAA
>NW_012100987.1:1221917-1224111 GCF_000951045.1 Mandrillus leucophaeus
GGGATTTTGCCATGTTGGCCAGGCTTGTCTTGAACTCCTGACCTCAGGTGATCACCCACCTTGGCCTCCCAAAGTGTTGGGCTTACAGGCGTGATCCATTGTGCCAGACCAATTTCTAATTTTACATTTAAATATTGCTTTAATCAACATCCATGTCCATTATTTTTTCCCTAGAGTAAACTCATAGAAATGGAACTTTGAGGTAAAAATGTATACATATTTTTGAAGCTGTTGGTACTTGTTGCAGAAATGCACATTAGAAAATTTGTAGCAATTTACTATTTAGAAAATTTGTAACAATTTACTATCCACTAGCGTTATGTGAATTAAGGCATTCTATTCCCTACTCCTTATCCAACCTTCTGATGTTTATTACTTTTCAAAAGCATTTGTCAGCCTGATAAAGAGATTAATTTAATTTATTATGTACTTATTAGTATATTAATTTATGTATTATATTAATTTGTGTGTCTTTCATAATAATATAGTCAATTTTCATATTTTTATGACACAAATATTTCTGACTTCTCTTGTGGCATTTCTTCAATTTGTTTAACTTTTTCATTGCTTTTCTATCGTTCGTCTGTGTCTATCTGCTCTAATCTATGTTTAGAAGAACTTCTTCCAACATATTAAGAATGACAGAGTTGGTCAGACCAACAAAGCACTTTCTAATAGTTAGGATTATTCAGAAGTAGAATAGGTTATTTTTTGAGGCAGCAAACTTCTTGCCGGAAGCATCTATCTTTGGAGATTCCTCCAGTTTCTAGGGGTTTGGAATAAATCATTTCAGCTGTCAATTCTACTTCTGAAGCTCTGAGATCCCTTTGAATTTTCATACGAAGCATTTTACGCTTTAGTGCCTTGTTTGTTCTCTGGATGAATTAAAACATTAATATGTGTCCATATAGTTGAGTATAGTTTGGAAACACTAGTCCCTTTATAGGAAGTAAGAGCCAGTAAGATAACTTTTGGTAACTTACTTGAGCTTGGACTAATGTCCACCCATAAACCCAGCAAGTGAGTTGCTCTTCTTCCATGGAAGCTCAGACAATGACGCAGCATGTGCAAAGCTTTGCTTTCATTTACACACCCATTTGAAATAATACAGTAAGGCAACACCAAAGGCAATTATCATTTTGACATGAAATGTAACGTTAGTTTTTTCCACTTTCAACATAAACAGTGCATTTCTAGTCTGCTTAACACTAAAAGGTAATTTTCTCCTAATGAACAGAAGAGTTGTAAAAAAACAGTGTTATGATATAGGAAGAGCGGTGACTAACTGTTTTTAATGGAATTATGCATGCTTGATTCTTATTATCATAATTAGCTTTTCTCATGTTATGAGTTTTGTGGGTTTGTATTGTAGTAGAGTACTAAATCACTAGCAGCCTCATCGGGGTCTGGAAAAAAAGTTCAAGCCAAATGAACTTTCCCATATGGATATAAAAGAAACTGCCAAAAGTTAACATGAGAGTTTTTTCCCCATGCTCATGTAGTGCCTGAATTCACCTTCTCTTTGCTAATGGCTACAGTTACATCATATTTGGAGAAGACAAAGTTACCAAGGTAAAAAAAAAAAATTGAATGTGCTATCATGTCACCTTTTCTTATTTCTTTCCCTTTAATTCTTATTTTCTGCGAGTTAATTTGGAATCCTTCCTATGGTGGGATGAATTATTTTATAAGTTGAGGCAAGGAAGAAAAAATAAAAGTATATTAAAAAGATAAGTACACATAAAAAAGAAATTAAAAACACAGAGGCCAGGCTTTGCCTACAGGTCTCATTATATACCAAGGACTATTGCAAGCATTCTTCCAATGATATAAAAAAAATTCTCTTGGGGTGTTTTTGTTATTTAGTTGGCTCTTGTATCACCATCATTTTGTACCATTAATGCCATCAACCATCACTTAAGGTGCTATTCTGTATAAAATATGTTAAAATTGATGCATTTTTGAAATCACAGTTTGATGTGGATGCCAATGGTAGTGATAAATATTTGGTCCTTACCTAATTAGGTCATATTAGGACCAGTGTACCAGGGTCCTGGGCTTTGCTATTTATACATGTTACATGATCTCATTTAATTATCATAACAATTCAATGAGGTAGATGCTATTATTAGCATTCATTTAATAGATGAGGAATCTGAGGCTCAGAGTAGTTTAATAACTTCACCAAATAAGA
>NW_012100987.1:1225706-1226898 GCF_000951045.1 Mandrillus leucophaeus
TCCCCTAGAATTCAAAGGTCTTTGCTAAGTTTTGGTGATAATATTGAAGGTTTATACCATGGTAATATCCCTGTCTGTATATTCTGTATATTTTTGTTAAGCTGTATACACGAAGCATAACAGTTTATATATATAAAAGTCGGCTGGAAGTTTTCAGTCCCTCTCTCTAAAGCTCCCAGAAGTGAATTCAAATTTCACAACATGAGAGAAGCTTGGATCATATTCAAGGAAGTCATTAAGGATTTATTAGAGCACAAATGCATCAACTTTTAGTTTTCTTAAAATGGGCTGTGAACTATAAAGGCCCCTAAAACTAAAATAGAAGCTGGAGGAAGAGATAATAGGGAGTAACTTATGTAAAATCAGGAGACAGGGTATTTGTAATTGTTCCAGAGATCTGAAGTAGTGAGAGGAATATGGACAAGAAAGCCCACTTAAGTGGATTCTCATTCTGGTAAGATCAGTGACAAGTTAAATGATCTTGAGCAAAGTAAATAACCATGGTTCATCTGAAAAATGAAGTTGATAATGTATTCCTCATTGCATTTTTTGAGGGCTAAATATTTTAATATCTAAAATATTTAATACTAAACAGTGCCTAGCAAATGAAAGATGCTGAATGATGGTTTCCACCTTCCTTTGCTTTTTCATATCTTCCTGGTGGTGAAAATAAGATGCTCCTCACAAGCAGGAGACTGGTGACTGCTTGGTTCTAAAAAGTATTAGTCAATTTGTGAAAGATTATCAATAAAATTATAGATAACATGCACTGAAGACATTGCATCCTTCCTGAGCAGTTCTGTGCTAGCTGTTCTTATATATAGCTCCTAATTCAAGCTTACAATGTGCTTGCAAGGTAGGTGCAATCATTCCCTACTTACAGAGGAGAAATAGAATGTGTATAACATGCCCAAGATCACTGAGTGCACACCTGGGCTTAACCAGGGCCAACATTCATATCCAGATATTATTAAACTGTAAAATTAGTGTTCTTTCCACTCAAACATGTACTTGCATTAAAGACTGTTTTACTAAGATATTAGTGGACAGCTGAGATTACAAGACTACATTTTGTTATTTACCTTATTCTCACTTTTTTCTAAGCTTTTAATTTTTTTAAATTTGATTTTGTAATATTTGACTCATGTAGGAAAGTCATATGCATCATACATGGTTATGAAGCAAGATAACA
>NW_012100987.1:1229048-1230896 GCF_000951045.1 Mandrillus leucophaeus
CCTCTTTGTAGCGATTGTGAATGGGAGCTCATTCATGAATTGGCTCTCTGCTTGCCTATTGTTGGTGTAAAGGAACGCTTGTGATTTTCACACATTGATTTTGTATCCTGAAACTTTGCTTAAGTAGCTTATCAGTCCACGAAGTTTTTGGGCTGAGATGATGGGGTTTTCTAAGTATACAATCAGGTTGTCTGCAAACAGAGACAACTTGACTTCCTCTCTTCCAATCTGAAAACGCTTTATTTTTTTCTCTTGTCTGATTATCCTGGCCAGAACTTCCATTCTATGTTGAATAGGAGTGGTGAGAGAGGGCATCCTTATCTTGTACCTGTTTTCAAAGGGAATGATTTCAGGTTTTTTCCCATTCAATATGATATTGGCTGTGTGTTTGTTATAAATAGCTCTTATTATTTTGAGGTATGTTCCATCAATACCTAGTTTATTGAGAGTTTTTAACATGAAGGGATGTTGAATTTTATCGAAGGCCTTTTCTGTATCTATTGAGATAATCATGTAGTTTTTTTCTTCTGTTCTGTTTATGAGATGGATTACATTTATTGATTTGTGTATGTTGAACCAGCCTTGCATCCCAGGGATGAAGTCAATTTGATCATGGTGTATAAACTTTTTGATGTGCTGCTGGATTCAGTTTGCCAGTATTATATTGAGGATTTTTGCACTGATGTGTATCAGGGATATTGGTCCGAAATTTTCTTTTTTTGTGGTGTCTCTTCCAGGTTTTGGTAAGAGGATGATGCTGGCTTCATAAAATGAGTTAGGGAGGAGTCTCTCCTTTTCAATTGTTCGGAACAGTCTCAGAAGAAATAACGCTACTCAGAAGCTGGTAGCAGCTCCTCTTTGTATTTCTGGTAGAATTCAGCTGTGAATCTGTCTGTTCCTGGGCTTTTTTTTTTTTTTTTTTTTTTCCCCTGGTTTATAGACTATTAATTACTGCCTCAATTTCAGAGCTTGTTATTGGTCAATTCAGGGATTCAATTTCTTTCTGGTTTGGTCTTGGGAGGGTATATGTGTCCAGGAATTTATCCATTTCTTCTAGATTTTCTAGTTTATTTGTGTAGTGGTGTTTATAGTATTCTCTGATGGTAGTTTGTATTTCTGTGGAGTTAGTGGTGATATCCCCTTTATCATTTTTTATTATGTCTATTTGATTCTTCTCCCTTTTCTTCTTTATTAGTCTAGCTAGCAGTCTTTCTATTTTGCTAATTTTTTCAAAAAACCAGCTCCTGGATTTGTTGATTTTTTTGAATGGTTTTTCATGTCTCTATCTCGTTCAGTTATTTTCTGATTTTAGTTATTTCTTGTCTTCTGCTAGCTTTTGGATTACTTTGCTCTTGCCTCTTTAGCTCTTTTAATTGTGATGTTAGGGTGTTGATTTGAGATCTTTCTACCTTTCTGATGTGGGTGTTTAGTGCTATAAATTTCCCTCTTAGTAATGCTTTAGCTGTGTCCCAGAGATTCTGGTACATTGTCACTTTGTTCTAATTGGTTTCAAAGAACTTCTTGATTTCTGCCTTAATTTCATTATTTATTCAGGAGTCATTCAGAAGCAGGTTGTTCATTTCCATGAAATTGTGTGGTTTTAAGTGAGTTTCTTAATCCTGAGTTCTATTTTCATTGCACTGTGGTCTGAGAAACTGTTTGTTATGATTTCAGTTCTTTTGCATTTGCTGAGAAGTGTTTTACTTCCAATTATGTGGTCAATTTTAGAATAAGTGCCATGTGGCACTGAGAATAATGTATATTCTGTTGATTTGGGGTATAGAGTTTTGTAGATGCCTACTAGGTCCACTTAATCCAGAGCTGAGTTCAAGTCCTGAATATCCTTGT
>NW_012100987.1:1230946-1233964 GCF_000951045.1 Mandrillus leucophaeus
TTGATTTGAGATCTTTCTACCTTTCTGATGTGGGTGTTTAGTGCTATAAATTTCCCTCTTAGTAATGCTTTAGCTGTGTCCCAGAGATTCTGGTACATTGTCACTTTGTTCTAATTGGTTTCAAAGAACTTCTTGATTTCTGCCTTAATTTCATTATTTATTCAGGAGTCATTCAGAAGCAGGTTGTTCATTTCCATGAAATTGTGTGGTTTTAAGTGAGTTTCTTAATCCTGAGTTCTATTTTCATTGCACTGTGGTCTGAGAAACTGTTTGTTATGATTTCAGTTCTTTTGCATTTGCTGAGAAGTGTTTTACTTCCAATTATGTGGTCAATTTTAGAATAAGTGCCATGTGGCACTGAGAATAATGTATATTCTGTTGATTTGGGGTATAGAGTTTTGTAGATGCCTACTAGGTCCACTTAATCCAGAGCTGAGTTCAAGTCCTGAATATCCTTGTTAATTTTTTTGTCTTGTTGATCTGTCTAATATTGACAGTGAGGTGTTAAAGTCTCCCACTATTATTAGGTGGGAGTCTAAGTCTCTTTGTAGGTCTCTAAGAACTTGTTTTATGAATCTGAGTGCTCCTGTATTGGGTACATATATATTCAGAATAGTTAGCTATTTGGTTACTTTGTTCACTAGTTGTTGCAGTTTCTTCATAGTGTCATTGGTCTTTATATTTTTGTTTGTTTTTGCAGTGGCTGGTACTGGTTTTTCCTCCATATTTACTGCTTCTTTCAGGAGCTCTTGCAGGGCAGACCTGGTGGAAAAGAAATCCCTCAGCATTTGCTTCTCTGGAAAATATTTTATTTATCCTTTGCTTATGAAGCTTAGTTCGGCTGGATATGAAATTCTGGGTTGAAAATTCTTTTCTTTAAGAATGTTGAATATTGGCCCCCAATCTCTTCTGGCTTGTAGAGCTTCTGCTGAGAGGTCCACTGTTAGTCTGATGGGCATCCTTTTATAGATGACCTGGACTTTCTCTCTGGCTACCTTTAACAGTTTTTCCTTCATTTTGACCTTGGAGAATCTGGCGATTATGTGTCTTGGGTTTATCTTCTCATGGAGTATCTTAATGTTATTGTCTGTGTTCCCTGAATTTGCATGTTGGCCTGTCTCTTTAGGTTGGGGAAGTTCTCCTGAATAATATCCTGAAGTGTGTTTTTCCAGCTTGTTTCCATTCTCCTCCTCTCCTTCTGGTACTCCCATCAATCGGTCTTTTTATGAAGTCCCATATTCTTGTAGGCTTTGTTCATGCCTTTTCATTCTTTTTTTTTCTCTATTCTTGTCTGCACATCTTATTTCAGTAAGGTGGTCTTCAGACTCTGATATCCTTTCTTCCACTTGTTCTATTCAGCTGTCGATACTTGTGTACGTTTCACGAAGTTCTTGTGCTATGTGTTTCAGCTCCATCAGGTCATTTATATTCCGCTCTAAACTGCTTATTCTACATAGCAGTTCCTCTAACCTTTTATCAAGGTTCTTAGCTTCTTTGCATTGGGTTAGAACATGCTCCTTTACCTCATAAAAATATGGAATACTTCACAAATTTGCATGTCATCCTTGTGCGTGGGTCATGCTAATCTTCTCTGTATTGTTCCAATTTTAGTGTATGTGCTGCCGAAGCAAGCACACATCTCTGAGCTTTTAAAACTTCTTGCCTGTTCCTCCCAGATTATTTGTCTTCGTTGTTTCCTTGTTTGTAAAAAAGTTTATTTACATATGTAAATATCTCTAAACAATGCTTAACTTTGTTTTTTAGCATTTTCAAAATTGTTTCATGCCATCTTCAGTCTTCTGTGTTTAATGTTTTGACTTAACATAATGTCTCTCAGATACTTTCATGTTATTGCTTATGGTTATATTCATTTTCATCACGACATCATCTTCTATTACATACATTTTTCAAATTTTATTTGTCCATTGTTTTTAGATGGATATGGATTAATGTTTTAAAAAAATTATAACTGTAATACACAATGTTGAATACCCTTTGCTTAATGTTGTCCCTAAGACTTGGAAGTAATGTACTTATAAAAATGTTCTCAATCGAATGAGCATTAAATATTGACTTATTGTGGTGTCAGGTTCATTTTCCTAATTATTAATGAGGGTGAACTTCTTTCTCAGTTTAAAAATACTGTTATTTTAAGTTCAGGGGAACAAGTGCAAGTTTGTTACATAGGTAAGCGTGTATCATGGGGGTTTGTTGCACAGATTACTTCATCACCCAGGTATTAAGCCTAGTACTCATAAGTATTTTTCCTGATCCTCTCCCTCCTCCCACCCTCCACCCTCTGAAAGGCCCCAGTGTGTATTGTTACCCTCCTCACCATGTGTCCATGTGTTCTCATCATTTAGCTCCCACTTATAAGTGAGAATATGCAGTATTTGGTTTTCTGTTCCTGTGTTAGTTTGCTAAGGATAATGGCCTCCTGTTCCATCCATGTTCCTGTGAAGAACATGATCTCATTCTTTATGGCTGCATAGTATTCCGTGGTGTATATATACCACATTTTCTTTATCCAATCTATCACTGATGGGCATTTAGGTTGATTCCATGTCTTTGCTATGGTGAACAGTGCTGTAATAAACATATGTGTGCATGTTTCTTTATAGCAGAATGATTTATATTCCTTTTTGTATATATCTGGTAATGCAATTGCTTGGTCAAATGATATTTTTGTCTTTAGGTCTTTGGGAAATCATTACACTGTATTCCACAATGGCTGAACTAATGTATAAGCATTCTTTTTTCTCCACAACTTTGCTGGCAACTGTTAGTTTTTAACTTTTTAATAATAGCCATTCTGACTGTTATTTGATGGTATCTCATTGTGGTTTGATTTGCATTTCTCTAATGATCAGTGATGTTGACCTTTTTTCTTATGATTGTTGGCCACATGTATGTCTTCTTTTGAAAAGTGTGTTCATGTCCTTTGCCCACTTGTTTATATTTTTTATTTCTTGTAAATTATTTAAAGTTCCTTATAGATGTTAGATATTAGACCTTTGT
>NW_012100987.1:1234069-1266985 GCF_000951045.1 Mandrillus leucophaeus
TTAGTTTAATTTGATCCCATTTGTGAATTTTTGCATTTGTTCAATTGCTTTTGGCATCTTCATCATGAAATCTTTAACCGTGCCTATGTTCTGAATGGTATTACCTTGGTTGTCCTCCAGGGTTTTTATTGTTTTGGGTTTTGCATTTAAGTCTTTAATCCTTTAATCTGTCTTAAGTTAATTTTTGTATATGGTGTAAGGAAGGAATCTAGTTTCTTCTGCATATGGCCAGCCAGTTATTCCAGCACCATTTATTGAATAGGGAATCCTTTTCCAATTGTTTGTTTTTGTCATGTTTGTTGAACATCAGATAGTTTTTTCTCATTTTATTAGCAGTTAGTGTTTTCTCTTCCATAAAATCACCTCTTCTTAGTTTTTGGCTATTTTCTGTTGGGTTGTTAGACTTTACAAAAATTAATTCGAGTGAGTTCTTAAGATATGTTAGATGTCAATGTCTGTTTGTCACATGTGTTTAAAATATCTTCTCCTAGTATTGATTTGCCTTTTTACTTTCTTTTCAATGCTTTGAAATGTATTATTATTATTAATTTCTGTGTTGTAGAAATTATCAATCTTTTATTGTATGGTCAGTATTTTTAACTTTGATGAGGTTCAATTTATTAATTTTTTCCTTTTATGGATTTTGCTTTTGGTGTCAAGTCTTAGAAATATTTGCCTAGCCCTATATCCTAAATTTTTGTACAGTTAAGTGTGTGGTGCATTTTGAGTTAAGTTTTTTAAGCTGTGAAGTTTAGGTTGAGGTTTACATTTTGCCTGTGTTTTTCCAATTGCTTCAGCACAATTTGTCAAAAGACTTTCCTTCCTCCACTGAATTGCTTCTGTACCTTTTTAAAGAATCAGCTGAGTGTATTTGTGTTAGTTTATTTTGGGGTTCTTTATACTCTTCCATTGATCTATGTGTGTGTCCCTCCACTGATACCATGCTCTTGATTATTGTAACTATAGAATAAACATCAATATTGGTTAAAGTGATTTCTTCCACTTTAAACCTCAATAGGATTTTGACAGGCATTGCATTAAACCTACATCTTTACTATGTTGAGGTTTCCAATCCATGAACATAGTATGTCTCCATGCTTTTTATCAAGGTGAAGTTAGCACCTATCTCTCTTTTCCTCACTTGCTGACAGTTTCTAACATGAATGATGTTGGATTTTGTGAAATGCTTTTGCCATGTCAGATAATATGACTAATTTGATTAGCATTTTTTTGTATTAAAAGATCCTTTTCTATTTTGAGATCATAAGGATATTCTATTTTGTTTTCTAAAAGTTTTGAAGTTTTACCTTTTACATTTATATATTCCATTGGGAATTGATTTTGCCCATAGTGTGAGAAAGTGTGCAACTTAATTTTTTATAAGGATTATTGATTGTATCAGCTCGTTCATTGAATATGTATTGTTTTGCCATATCTCTCATATGATTGGGTCTGTTTTGTTCTGTTGCACTGACTGATCTCTCTGCTCTGGGTTAATATTGTATAACTCTAATTATGTTAGTTCTGTAAGCCTTGAGATTATGTTGGGCAAATCTCTACACTGGACTCTTCATCAGAAGTTTCTCCCCTAGTTTGTGATATTCATTTTCCATGTAAGTTTTAGAATTGGCTACCATGTTTCTTGAAAAGCCTATCAGATTTTTAATCTGTAAACAATTTATGGAGACTGACATCTTTTTGATATTGAGTTCTGATACTTTCCATGAAAATAATATTCCCATTTATTTAGAGATTTTTAAATATGTCTCATAATGTTAAAAATTTTCTCCATAAATGTCTTGTGTTTATTTTGTTTGATTTATTTCATGGTAGCTTGGTACCTTAAAGGGTTTTGTAAAAAGTAGCTTTTTAAAATAGTATCTTATTTTATAATATTTGTTTGTCGTTGATATATAACTAATTAATTTCTACGTATTACTCTCACATTCAAGCACTTTACTAGACACTTTAACTAGCTCTAATTTTTGGCAGATTATTTTGGGTCTTCAATGTGGAAATCATATTATATATGAATAAAAGGGGTTTTGTTGCTTCCTTTGCAGTCCTTTGCATTTTTTGCCCCTTTGTCCTTATTACACTATTATGTTAAACAGAAGTGATGATAATAGACATTCTTTTCTTGTTCCTGATTTTAGCTTACTTTACCATTAAAATTTATATTTACTGTAAATTTTTGGTAGACAAATTTTGTCAGGTTAAGAAAGCTTTCTTTGATTTTTATTCTGCGTTTAAACACACATACACACACACACACACATACACACACACGGGTCTTAAGTTTACGAAATAGTTTCTACACATTGTGACATAATAACTTGTTTCTTTAATCTGGTAGATCATATGTATAGATTTTTTGCCAATGTAAACCAACTTTTCCTTCTTGAAATTCATCTAACTTGGTCATGATATATTATCTATCAATGCAGTACCCTTAACCATCATTACCAATCAATTGGAATCACCAAGTAAACTGGAAATTATTTACCAACTCTGACTTAAGTGAGCTTCCTTTATTCTCTCCTCCACCAGAAATACTTCCATTTTAGTACACAGATTCATCGATTCCAAAAGTACATACACAACATGAAATATAAATTGTTTATATTTAAATTCAGGTAAAGGAGATATTTGCAAAAGAGGCTTGTTTTGCTGCATCTCCTTCAAGTCATCCTACGTAGGTAAAAGTCTATTTAATCTGTTCAAAAGTCAGGCCTGCTCAGAAGAGTTGGGTGTGGCTTAAAGTTCAAAGGAATCCTCAGTTTGTGACTAAGTGGACAGGCACTGGAAATATCCACAGGATAAACTAACAAGTGTCTATTTTAACTCTAGAAACCAAATGGGGTCAGGCGCAGTGGCTCACATCTGTAATACCAGTACTTTGGGAGGCCGAGGTGGGCAGATCACTTGAGGTCAGGAATTCGAGAGCAGCCTGGTCAACATGTTGAAACCCTGTCTCTACTAAAAACACAATAATTAGCCAGGTGAGTAGGGCATGCCTGTGGTTCCAGCTACTTGAGAGGCTGAGAATCACTTGAACCCCAGAGGCGGAGGTTGTAGTGAGCAGAGATTGTGCCACTGCACTCCAGCCTTTCAGCCTGGGTGAGAGAGCGGGACTCCATCTTAAAAAAAAAAAAAAAAAAGAAGAAAAAATCAAATGGTAAATTTTTTGAGTTTCTTCTGAGAGGATATCTCATTTATCTCTCTTTTTTCAGCGTGTTTTTGGAAACTATGTGTTTTTCTAATTTTTGCACTTGATTCATTAGTAGCAGACTATACATGCTTAGTTCATGTGGGTTTCTGTTTCTGTATTTTTCCTAAAAGGCAGAGGAGGAGGGAAGAGAAGTTCTGGGCTAAAGACCCAAGAGCCTTTCATTTAAAGGCTTATGGCCAAACTGCAAACCTGTGGTGATCTAGACCAATTAAATCAGAAACACTGGAGTTGAGACTCAATCATCTATATATTACAAACCTCCCCGGGTGATTCCAACGTGCAGGAAAGGATGTGAATCAGTGTTTCCAGCTATCAGAGTCAAATGACTATTAATATGTATCTAAGAACATAGCAGACATTTTGTGAATATATTGTGAATATATTAATTCACTTAGTCTTGATCCTCTTTAAATACAATGGAAAGGGAAGTGTTTTAATGTTTTACTCTCTAAAACTTTTACTGTCTTGGAACTTTTCCTGTGGTACACTAGCAATGAGAAAATCATGGAGGAGGCAGTGACAGCAGAATGACAAAAAACACACAGAGGTGTGTGCGTGTGCACACACACACAGATTCAAATATTGTAAGTAAAAGGCGAGAATTTGGGGATCCGTAATTTTCTACTATACTTTGGTGGTGAATGAGACATAAAAACCTTTTTTTTCTACTGATCACAGCATGATTTTCTTTAGGTTCAAGCCCGGTGCTCTGAGTACGTTGATTAACTCCAACCAGGTGAATAGTTTCACTAAAGGTAATATTCTCCTCCCAGAGGAGAAATGCTGTCTATAACCTGCCATTGATTGAAGTGGCTGACCCTGTAGAACACACACACAAGTTCTACCCATCCTGCATCCTGCACCAACCCTGAAGCACAGGCACTTCCTGCAGGAGGCAAAGGAGAAGAAACAGCCTGCACTAACTGCTGGGCTTTGCAGGTGACAATAGCAAAGGTTTATTATAGTTTCTGAACAAGTTAGAAAGTAAATCTCTATTGTAGATAGCCCTGCAAGTCCAAAACCGTAGGAGGTTTAGGAAAATACGGGTTTTAGCAGCAGGTGAAACAATGATGACAGTCTAATATAAGTCTAATGTTGAATTTTTCTAAGTTTCTTAAACATGACATTGGCCATGGGTCAATCATATGTTTCAGTCTTTAAAGAGATGGAAAAGATATTTTGTCCCCAGGTTCTTTTCTATGACTCTGATTGTACTGTGGCATCATATAGTTGGTAGACTGAGTAGAAAGTAGTATAGATTTTCATTGTTATTAACCATCTATAATTCAATTTTTTAGGAAGATGCAAAGTGTTAGTGAAAATTGTCTAGAGCCTGATACAGTGGACTTTTTGAAGTTTGTTTCTGCTGCATACCAAAGTGGTGTCTTCCGTATCAACTTCAAGCCATGAAAAGTTACACAAAAAGGACTTCATGTATACTTTCTCTATGGTATTCGTCATCACTCATTCAGGCAATAGTGACTGGTTCCTCTTCTGGGCAGGCTTTGTGCTGGGAAATGGAGAAAATGCAAAGGGACATATGTGAAACAGTCCCTGATATTAAGGAGGAAGAGACACTCAAATAACACTCAAAGGAGGAAGATTGTAGTTACTGTACAGCTAGGACATAGATGAAAAGCGACAAAGCAAGGCATTCAAATGTTCATTTATATGATAACACAAACCCATATGTTTGAACTAATCAGTGTGACAATCAGAACCTCTCAGTTTCCATCTGGATATCTGTTGTATTGTCAACACTGCCCAATTTTGAGGGTCATTTGGTTTTGTAGATTCTCTGAAGGTCATTTGTTTCCTTTCTTGTAGCATGTGTTGCTGCAGCTCCAATAATACCCTTTTGATGACATCACAGATGATGATTCATCCTTAGGTCTTATTCACTCAACACACTAGGCTACACTGGCACAAATCCTTATTTCATTTTTGCTACCTAATTGGAAAACTACTGTCAAATACTTCAAGAAGGAGAAAGAAACCCCAGGAGAATTAGGTGATAATATTATTCAGCGCTATCTATTGAGAGCATTTATCTAATCAAAACAAAAGATGTAACACCTGGTATGTATCTAGCACTTTCCCCAGCTGGTGCAGATGGATGCAGCCAGCTTGAGCTCTGAAATCTCTTCCATCCCTGAGTAGTCCCTGAGTGGTGGTTTGAGCCAGACTGTGAGGGGAGAAGCGGGCCAGGCCAGCTCAGCTCAGCAAGATCTCAGGCTGCCTGGCAAGTCACTTTGATGTGCTGTGCCTTTGAAGTCAGTTCTTTCATATGGAGCTCTCTTCTCACCAGTCTCTTTCTTAGCCCCTGCAGTTTATCAGAGGGAGAAGAGGCCTCCAATAATTACTTCTTTGAGGGAGGCAGAGAGAAGTGAGACATGGAAGGAAGAAAACAAAGACAGGCAGAGTGTGAGAGAGCAAGAAAGCCAGAACCAGGGAGTGAATATTAAAGGCAGTTGGCATTATCTTTATTTTAGTGATGAAGGAATCAGGACTCAGGTAACTCAATCATACAGATAGTAAAAAACAGAGATGAAATTTGAATCTAGGCTATGTCAAGACAACACCCACACTTTTAATCACTAGGCTAAGTTTGCTTCCTCAGTGACAAAATTGCCCCTTTTCTGTATTGAGAGAGTTGTCCAAAACTGTTGGGACATGTGCCAAGACTAGTGTGTTAGTATGCTTGCTGTGACAAAGAGTATTGGCCATAAGAGTTAAAAGGAATCTAAATCCTGTCTATCTAGTACTCTTGAAGTGTCCACATTCACATTTGCTCTTCATGCTTTTTAAAGACTTTGTTAAAGTCATTCATTTTCAATGTATATGAAGAAGTTCATTACTGAAGAGAATCTATCCCAATGACATATATGGACATAGCATCACATTTTAATAGCCATGAGTGCAAACAGTCCACATATCAGCTGCTTGAGGTCATCTTTCAGAAGCCAAGGGTTGACCATGCCTCTTCCCAATGACCCCCAGCAAAGCCCCTCATTTTCCCCATGCCGTCTTCTCTAGAGTGGCAGGAGGCCAACTGAGTGTGTCATAATGAGCAAGTTTGTCCTGCGTTATGAGTGTGAGGAATTAAGGAAAGCTGCAGAGTTGAATTCATACGGGTATTAATATGGTCTATTTTCACAAAGAGAGTATTCATAAGTATGTAGCTGGAGAAGAGATTACTCAGAGCAGGCAGGTCTATTAGAAAAAAAGTGGGAAGGGAATAATAACAGTAGTGCAACTATATAAATAAAAACTTTTCATGCACCTGGGAGAAAATAACAATAGTAATGGCAATTATTTTAAGTGAAAACTTTCTATGTACCTGTTTTTTTCCCACAGGCACATTATTTCATTTAACTATAGTCACAACACTTTGAGCTGTCAGTCATTTTGTTCATTTTTCTAAAGGAGGAAATGGAGATTGAGGGTTATTAGGCATTTAAACCAGTAATACACGGCAGAGCCAGAATTCAAATATAGGCATGCCAAACTCAAAAGGTGCAGGCTTTTTCAACTCAAGCCTCCTCAGTCATATTCAGCTGAATGCATAGAAGCCGTGCTGCAGGTTAACTCGTGGCTTAATAGAAGACCACTAATAGAGCTGCTTTGTGTGGTCAATAATGGCAATAATTTTGAAGAAAGCTGATCATGTGTATAGGGAACAAACCAAAAGAAAGTTCTCATCTAAATGTTAAAAAAATTAACTTATATTGTATATTAGTTTTACTTTTTCCCCATAACGAGCAAAGTTTCCTCAGGAAAGAGACCATGAAGGAAGAAAACTATTAACTTGATGACCAACAAATGCTGAAAAATATGTCATCCAGAAAGAATTTTTTTCCAGAATGAATCTGCAATATGACTTTTCTGGACATTGAGAAAATTCAATATGCAAGAGGAACGTGGTGTAAAGTAAAATTTAGAATTTAGTAATGGAGGGAGTTAGAATAGTGAGAGAAACTATATCCCTCTCACTATTAGCATAGATCACTACTCTCTCAATGTTTTATTATGTATTTCCTATAAACAAAAATACTGTTCTATACAACCACACTTACAGTTATAAAAATCAAGAAGTTAAGATGGGTACATTAACTAACTGAGCAATAACTATCTAATGCTCAGACCCCATTCAATTTTTGCCAGTTGTGTCAATAATGTCCTTTACAGAAGAAGAATTCAGTTAGGAATCACACATTGAGTGTCTTTTTAGTTTCTTTAGTTGTGTCTCTTTAGTCTGTTTTTGTCAGAAACAGTTTCTTTCTCTTTCTTTTCTTTTCATTTTGGGATCTTGACATTTTATAAGGTCGTAGACCAGTTATTTTGTAAATTTTCATTCACTTTTGGGATTCTTACACATTTCATTATAGTCTGATTCCAGTTACGTACCTTTGACAGCAGTATCACGGAGGTGATCCCATGATCCACACAGTCACCAGGTAGTGCAAAATTTGTTCTCTCTGATCACTTGATTGAGGTGGTGTCTGCCAGGCCTCTTTATTCAGAACTTACTTTCCTTCACCTTTGTAACTAATAAGTATTTCGTGAAGAAGTACTTTGAAGCTATGTAAATATCCCATTTGTCATTAAACTTTTTTCACTTATATATATCTCTACAC
The DNA here is from genome assembly GCF_000951045.1 of Mandrillus leucophaeus. Lineage (NCBI taxonomy): Eukaryota > Metazoa > Chordata > Mammalia > Primates > Cercopithecidae > Mandrillus > Mandrillus leucophaeus. The sequence continues at coordinate 1,241,939 of NW_012100987.1, forward strand.
ATTCATGGGTTCCTATTTTATTGAATGATTTATAATCCATCACCATCATTTACTTCAATGCTAAAATAATCCCAGACTTTTCAGTGGCTCCTGTGTTATTCTGTCCCCATGTAATATGGTTTGACTGTCTCCCCACCCAAATATCACCTTGAATTGTAATAATCCCCATGTGTCAAGTATGGGGGCCAGGTGGAGATAATTGAGTCATTGGGGGTGGTTTCCCCCATACTGTTCTTGTAGTAATGAATAAGTATCACCAGATCTGATGGTTTTATAAATGGGAGTTCCCCTGCGCAAGCTCTCTTGCCTGTTTCCATGTAAGATGCATCTTTGTTCCTTCTTTGCCTTCTGCCATGATTGTGAGGCCTCCCCAGCCATGTGAAACTGTGAGTCCATTAAACTGTTTTTTCTTTATAAATTACCAAGTCTCAGGTACATTTTTATTAGCAGCATGAGAACAGACTAATACACCACCTTTCTTTGAGCACTTCCCTGTTTACTAGACAAAATGTTCTAGACTCATTTTACTTTCCCTGTCCAACCTATTAGCCGTTTCCATGGATTTCTGGTTCCTTTTAGTGGAGAATAGCATTTAGAAGCTAAGATCTGGGCACTCAGGATGCTCATCGCTATTGGGGTATCACTGCTCCAGGCCTTCACGGTAGACAGACACACAGGCAAACACACACATACCCGCACACTTGCACTTATATATTTTGCTGTGCCTCTCTCTATCTCTCAAGCTAGCTTATTAACTAGCTACGGGAAATCATAAACTCATACTGAACCTACCAACATTAATTCAACTCAACAGCTTTGTTACAGTTTTCTCACATTTTGTATTTGTAATTCTTATGATGAAAAAAACCAAACAACAAACTTGGTTTTCATTATCTTTAATGTATTTATGTGATTACTTCCCCTGTATGTGACACATTTTCAATGGATACACCACTTCTCTCCCCTGCCCACATGCCTTTCTCATTCCACCTGGGCTCTGACTCCTTCTACCAGGTTGTTCTCCATCCTGCTCGGGTGCTGGCTCCCTATGCCTGGCCAACCCCACCCCATGTGCTGTCTTCCTCACATAGCCTAGGTTCTGCCACCCTGTGCTGGGCAGCCCCCCGGCAGGTGCCCTCCTCACACTGCTCAGTGTCTGATTGTCCACCCTGGGCCTCCCTTTGCAGAGTCACCCTCTCTTCTCCCAGCCTGTGCTCCAACACCCTATACCAGCCCACACTCCAGTGTGGATGCCGTCCCTGCCCTGTTTGGCTTCTGACTTCCCCTTCCTGCCCCTCAGTAAACACCCTCATCACCCTGCCTGGGCTCTGTCACTCCATGCATGCCACCCCTTTCCCTGCATGGACACGTACTTTGCCTTGCCCCATCGAGTGACTTTTGGACTGAATTGCTCAGAAAGGAAAAGGAAGGAAATGGAGGGGAATAGAGGAAGAAGAGAAAGCTGAGGAATTAAAACGATGAACACTTTTGAATGAACATCATTAAAAGTATGGGCTGTTTTCTAGTAGAATTTCATCCTCCTGAAGTCTTTTTTTTTCTTTCTTTCTTTTTTCTTTCATTTTTTTTTTAGGAGGGGGTGGGTCTCAGTCTGTTGCCCAGGCTGCAGAGCAGTGGCGCCACCATAGCTCACTGCAGCCTTGAACTCCTAGGCTCAAAGGATGCTCCACCTTGGCATCCCACATCCTGAGTAGCTGGGACTACAAGTACAAGCCAGCACATCCAACTGAGCTCTTTGCTAGCAGGGTTTAGCAGGGGCGTTTTTACTCAGTTGCACTTACTATTTATAATTCCGAAGAATCACAAATGAATTTCTATTCTAATAAACAAACACACTGATAGTCAATCCAACTGTGAACTGTCTGTTAAAAGGGCTTGGATTATAATCGAACAACTATAACTCTGTTTCCTTATATATATAATTGTGTTGCTAAAGAGTTTAAAAGTAAGAGACTATAATGGGTATCCTATCTTTAACCAGCTTGGAGTTTTAACTGGAATCCAGTTAAATTCTAGGCAAAACTTACAATGCCAGCTAAATGGTCTTTTAATTTTGGGCTGCCTTTATTTAAAAGGAGACTTCAGAGTCTTGCAGAAATTTATCTGGCAGCTGCAAATAGATGATCATGTTCACTTTAAATGTAGAGTCCTCGTCCTAGCCCATGTTTTTGAAGAAGCACTTGTAAGAATGATAAAGGTTAGTCTAGATCATAACCAGCTTTGGAATCCTAGTGCCTTCCACTCAGATAAATATCTCTATGGCCTTTTATTTCCATATTCTCATTTATATATTTTATGATAACTAAGAAACCAAACTATAGAAACACTTTGTAAGTTTTCTTCAGGAAAAAAAAATGTAAAAAAATATTTCCAGATGTGGAACAGATGCACACAACATGCATTGAAAATGGTATGAAAACTGTCATTTCAGCCTGCACAATCACATTTTTTCACCTGCTTAGGGAATTGTACATCTCTGGCTTGTTGAACACATTCTTGACTGTAAAATTGAAGAATGTCAGATCAAAAATGCTGCTTTAATCGTGTTATTTCATAGCTTATATTTTACATTTGGAAGCAAAGCATTAAACTACATACTAAAGCACAATGAAATGATGTTAAAGAACGGAATTGCTTTCAAGAAGACACAAGTTGCAGAAATAACTTTGTAGGTCAATCAAGATTAATTTATATAGCACTCTTCAAAGTCTAAATATACTGAACTTGGACAATTTAAGCCAAACTGAAATAGTTAGTCTCTTAGACCACAGGCCCCGGTAATCCTAAGAGTATTTCAATATTTGAAAAAGTACTTACACTAAAGTATTTCAGCTTATATTATTTAATTCTCATTCTGCTTATTAAAAAAATCTTTGCTAAAAGATAAAACTTCCTTTTATCTGTAGACTTCTGGCTTGTTTATTATTATTAATATTATATTAAATGCACCAGTTTTGAGAAACTGAAAAAAATATGTTCAATATTTGTGTATGAAGGCACACAATTCTAAATACTTATTTATTTATTTTAGAGAAAGGCACTATCTCTGCCACTCAGGCAGAGTGACATGATTGTAGACTCCGTATTAGTCCATTCTCATGCTTCTATGAAGAAATACTTGAGACTGGGTAATTTATAAAGAAAAGAGGTTTGATTGACTCCCAGTTCTGCATAGCTGGGGAGGCCTCAGGAAACTTACAATCATGGCAGAAGGTATCTCTTCACAGGACAGTAAGAGAGAGAATGAGAGCCAGCAGGGAAAATGCCAGACACTTATAAAACCATCAGATCTCATGATAACTCACTCACTATCATGAGAACAGCATGGGGGAAAAATCCCCCAAGATCCAATCACTTCTGACTGGGTACCTCCCGTGACACATGGGGATTATGGGGACTCCAATTCAAGAAGAGATTTGGGTGGTGACAGAGCCAAACCATACCAGCCTCAAACTCCGAATCTCAAGCAATTCCTGCCTCAGCTTTGCAAGTAGCTGGGACCGTAGGTATGAACTACCATGCCTAGCTAATTTTTATTTTTTTGCTTTTTGTAGAGACAAGGTCTCTCTATATTACCCAGGCTTGTCTGGAACTCCTGGACTTAAGTGTTTCACCCACCTTGGCCTCCCAAAGTGCTGGGATCACAGGCATGAGCCACTGTGCCTGGCACACTTCTAAATTTTTAGAGCCTAAAAATACCCCAAGAGCAAAAAATAGTTTTTCAGTAAAGCATCTATACCTGACCTTTACCAAGTGCTCACTTTATGTGCCTCACATGTGTTATCTCATTGAATCAGTCATCACCTTCATCCTAAGGAGCAGACATTTTTATCATCCTCATTTTTCAGATGAGGAAATTGAAGCCTGGGGAGGCTGAAGAGTTTGCCCAAGGTCACATAGCTGGTCTAAGGTGGAATAGGAATTTGAACTCAGTAATCTGATTCTATGGTCTATGTTTCTTTCTTTCTTTCTTTCTTTTTTTTTGAGATGGAGTTGCAACCTCCACCTCCCAGGTTCAAGCAATTCTCCCACCTCAGCCTCCTGAGTAGCTGGGACTACAGGCGCATACCACCACACGTGGGGCTAATTTTTGTATTTTTAGTAGAGAAGAGGTTTCACTATGTTGGCCAGGCTGGTCTCGAACCCCTGACCTCGTGATCCGCCCCCAGCCCCTTGGCCTCCCAAAGTGCTGGAATTACAGGCATGAGCCACCATGCCTGGCCTATGCTCTTAACCTTTATGAGTGAGGGACCAAAATAAAGTGGAGCCCACAATCTTCGAAGTTGTGTTACTTCCCTTATGCTAAATATACTCTATCAGAGTAAGATTATAAAAAGAAAAAGTGGCATTTTTGCAAGTTCACTACTCTCTGGAGTTCTAGAAAGCAATGGAAGAGAATACAGTTGAGATTATGGTTTAGCTGTTCATGGCAATAGGGGGAAATTAGAGAGAGAGCCCAGTCTCCTCTCCCAGGCCACTGCTTCTACTCTGGCTCCAGAGCCGTGCCTGCCCTTCCCACTGGCCAGTTCCAAGTGCAGACTTATAAGTAAAAGCAGTTTCTGGATCTAGACACTGTTGAAACCTAATTCCTGATGGAACATTTATCAGTAGGAGATTATGGAAAAGTGGCAACCTCTCTAAGCCCCATTTTCTTTTTTATTTGTGAAAAAAAGATACCTAATAAAATAACTCCTTGAAGTGCTGATTTGGGATTAAATGAGTGAATACCGGTACATAATGTAATCAGTCTGTCTTGCACTTCTCCAGTGGCTGCTTACACTGCCCTGTTGCTGACCTGTTGCTGTCTGAAACTCTTATCTCATCATATGCTATGATGAGGTCTTACTTGTTGCAAAATTCACCCTCATCTTCCCCCATCAAAATTCATGTTGTGTCTATGAAGGTTGATCTCAGTTTGAATTTAGAAATAAAGTGGTCAAGCGAGCCTCCTGAAAGTGTTGGCACCTTAAAAGCAAATGTTACCCACATAAATCTAGCTTACAGACTATCAAGCTGTGTGACAATGTGCAGGGGATTTTAGGTAGGTAGAGAAGGAGAGATATTGTGGTGAGCTTCCTCAGAGCAAAATGTATCCGAACCTTCAAAGGAGTGGAAGAAAAAAAAAGTAAAACGTATCAGCCATGGTCTGTTCTGTTAGAGGGTTGGCGTCTTCCTGATCTGCCCCCTCCTCATTCAAAGGCCCTTTCGAAAGCCTGAACACTTCCTGCTCTGAAGCCAGAACAAGAGGGTCTGAAGACTGGCTGGCCTGACTTTTAAAAGGTTACTGGGCTCACCTTGGAGGTACATGGGGGCATTTTAGAGCTTGTGAGAATGCACGTGTGACGGAACAATTACATTCAAATCAAGTGCTGTGCTGGTTGATCTATGTAGATCTAATGAAACAGAAAGAGCCAGTTATTGCATGGAGAAATACTTTCAGAAGTAGATCAGCAGGGATTGCTTTGCTGAGATAAGAGGGGCTAAAAGTAAGAGCCCTTAAGAATAAGATTCGCTTAGCTCAAGTCAGAGAATTTACACATGCTGGGATAGCTCGCAGTAGCATGAGTCTTGTTACTAGAATCTCTCTGTTGGTCACAATATGAAATATGTGATCTTTTCTCTTCCTGACTACTCAGCTCCCAAGGACTATTCACAGATACACGTATTTACAGTGGCTTGTGCACTATGTACTGACCATTGACATTGCTAACACGTAAAGGCTAGGAAGAAAGAGAGAATCCATCAATTTCTGCCTACACATCATCCTTTAGAAGGAAGAATTTATAGAGCTGAAGCAGAAACATCCACTGCCTTTGTGTTTGCTTGGACTTTGTCTGTAGAACTTGCTTCTTTGTATTTGCTCTCTGTGGTTCTGTAAGAAGTAGCTTAAAGGATAATTTTATTAGTATCCAGTCCCGAGAGAAGTTCTTTTAAAAACTCAGTGATCTTTAGCACTGCTTTGTCTTTCTCATAAATTCAACATAAGCCCCTTAACAATACAGTTGCCTGGAAAGGAGCAACTCCCCTTAAGGCCAGGGCTGTCAAGGCTGTGACTTCAACCACCAGGCAATGCAGCTGGTTAAGTCCTTGAGGAGCAGAGGGTAGGGAGACTCGGAAACCTAAATCCATTGCAGGAGAAGAAGTGTCCCATACGAGCATGACTGTAATAGAATAGGGAGAGAAAGGAATGCAAATAGCCAGGAGTATGAGATTATGCCCTTTTAAAAATCATTTTACATTTGTAATTTTCTGTTTAGTGAACGATGAGATTGACAACCAGGCCATATGTTCAGCAGAAAAAAATAGGTCAGTATTCAGAAGCAAAAATGAGGAAGAGTCTGGGTAAAAGACAGGGCTAAATGGACTATTTTAGACCCATGTGAGAGACATTGATTGCCTTGAGAAAATAGAAGTGCCAATTTCTGATGAGCGTTGTCTGTTGGGAAAAACTCTGTTGGGAGCATGATCTTTGATTTTTGTTTATAGGATGGGCTCTTCTTATTTTATGACCTCAGGGGGAGGAGAGTTACTTTACATGAGGTTTCAGATTTTGCTTCTCTTAATCCTAGTTTGTTCTCTGCCTTCTGTGGTCAGGGATTTTATTGTTTAGGATGAGGCATGTTAGTTTGTAGAATTGTCTGTCTAACAACCCCATCAATATTCCCTGCTTAGTATTCCTGGCCTTCCTCACTGTGTTCTGTGAATTGTTATCTGATTCTGTTTATGCCACCATCACCTGCACCTCATGATTATATTGGTGACCTTGGTTATATCACTCATTCTCTCTGTCTCAGTACCCTCCTTTGATAAAAAAGAATGACAGTTACTTCTAAGCTCTTTAGAGAGAAATGTATGTCCTCAGTTATTGGTGAAATTATCAGTCCTAGGAACTGTGAAACTGAGAAAGTACTTAAACAAAAAATATAGCATTGGAAATTCTACATTTTTGTTATTGTCTATTTTTTTTTAAAAAAACTAAATGTAACACAGTCGTAAGCTGTTGCTATGTATTTGAACATGTTACTGTGTTGGATTCTGTATACTGTAACTAAGACATGGCTCCTTTTCATCAGAAAAAGTGAGAATAATGTGCCAGGATATTTGAGACACATAAATGAATGAGTGACATAAAATATAATCATGTCTAATTGCTCTAATCCCAGATAAATTAAAATATATTTAAATCAAATATATATTTAAATCCCAGGAATTACCCACTAATTTCAACCAATACTCAAACAAATCAAACCAATACATCTTTTGTCAAATGTTTGTGTTTCAGAATCTTTGCTGACCGCAAGGTTTACAAGAAGAATATGAAGACCTTTTTGTTGCTGAGATTATAGTCTGATGGGGAAGACAGACCTTGTCATAGGGAAAGAACAGTCATTAAATGTCTTACAGCAGAGAATGCTTTGTGTAGCCTTGTATTTTAGAAACATAATTTTGAGTTTCCTGTGAAGAACATTTTGTGGCAGATATCAGAACAAAACTGAAGACTGAAGAACAGTTTGTAGGCTCTGGAAATATCGAGTGCCTACAAAATACAAAATTCTGTTAAGCACTGAAAATTCTAGAACAATATATATGACATGGTTCTTGCCTCCATCAACCTAAATAACTGAGAGAGACTTTCTAAAAGAAAATCATATTTATTTGGGAATAGAGCATTGCAATGGGTATAAATATGCCATAGTAAACTATTTCATATGTGTACATTCAGGCAGGTAAAGGAAGACAAGGGTTTTTGAAGGAAAAATGAGGAAGATTACATAATTGTTTTGAGATAATTCTCCTTGGTAACCAGGATCAACAACAACAGTCCAAATTTGGACAGGCGATTGTCCTCTCAGAAGTATTGTTTTGTAAGGTTGTGATGACCTTTGTGCAAGGTTGTGGTTTTTGTAGTCTTTTGTGACAATTCTTATTAGTCATTTATGCATGAGAATGTTCCCTTTGTGCCTTCTCAGACTCCAGTTTTTTTTTTTTTTAAAACACAAGTGGCTCCATTTTGATTCTGACATCTTTCACATCTCCAAGTAGTTAGCGTATATGTACAGACAGATGGCATAAAATCACAGGAAGGTAGGTAACAATACTGGCTTTTTATCCTTAGAGGCTTGGAGTGTTTTTATCTTTCTTTGTATTTCATATTTGGAGCAGAGTTGTTGCTCAGTAAGTATTTTAAAGAATGAATGGGCTTAAAGACTATCAAACAAATGGTAAACAATTTTAAAGGGATGAGAATTTCACCTAAACAAATAATTACCACTGAGTGTGATGACTTCAGGGATCAGGTAGAGACAGCAGAGAAGAGGGAGCGATTAACTCCCTTCACATGAGACAGGACATCTTATCTGAAATGGACCTGAAGGTAAAATTGTTTTCCAGATAGGCACAAGGAGATAAGAATATTTTACAGAGAAATCCATGTGCAAAAGCATGGTAGTTGAGAAAATATTTGCAATTCTCCAGCTTTCTGTGAATTAGTCTGCCTGCGGTATATGCAGGAAGGGATTAGGGCCAAAGAGAAGAGGAGTTAAATAAACAGAGACCACATGTGGAAGAGCTTCATACGCTATGCAAAGTAATTTAAATCATACTTCGTAGTCCCTTAAGAGATTTTGAGCAGGTGAGAGGAATGGTCAGATGTGTTGGTAGTTCACTTCAGCAGCAATATGGAGGATGCATTGGAGAAACTGAAGCAAAGTCAGGAAGAGTAATTAAATTGTTATTGGGAAACTTCCATTTAAGGGCAGTTAAGATGATGGTTCTGCTTTCCAAATTCACCCCAAACAACAGAAAACTGAAAACTTAGACTCTAGTATTGACAAAAAACAAAACAAAACAAAAAACCCTAGAAGGCCTCTTGACTCTGAACTACCATTTATGAGGGGTTGGAAGATTATGGGAAAACACAAAGAAATAATCCTCTTGACCGAATATTGTAGACATTAGAGCTGAGTACTATACTTTCAAGCAGGTGGAACACACTGAAGCAAGGTTATAAGCCATTACAGTATAGAAACATAGCATCTGAGGGCAGAGAAGGAAGAGAGAGTTATTGGGAAATAGTGTAAGTATGCTATTATAGTCATATAGCTCTCAATAAAATAAAGGAATTTGAACTAGGATTGTCATTTTACCTCCTTTTGGGCAGAATGCGTAAGTGTCCAAGAAAATCCAAGGGTTACACTAAAGAAATTCTCCACAGCGAAGAAACATGAGCGGTGGGTAAAAATTGTTCTGCTGAGAAATATGGGTGAAAAAAGACCCTCATTTTATCACAGCATTCTGAAAATTTATGTGATGAGAAAAAGGACAACAACTTCCAAAATTAAGGTATAGTTCAATATATGATAAAAGTCATCTTTTTAAAGTGTACAATTCAGTGATTTTTAGTATATTTACAGAGTTGTACAATGATTGCTATTATCTAATTTCAGAACATTTTAATCACTTGTAGAAGAAACGGTATACATGGCAGTCACCCTCTATTTCCCCACTCCTCCCACTCCTGGCAACACTAACCACCTTTATGTCTCTATGAATTTGTCTATTCTGGACATTTTATATAAATGGAATCATGTAATAAGTGGCTTGTTGTGCCTGGCTTCTTTTACTTGGCATTTTTTTAAGGTTCATCCATGTATGTATCAGAAATCCATGATGTTTTATAGCACAACACTGTATTATATGGATAAATCACTTTGTTTATTCAGTCATTAGTTGATGGACATTTGGATTGTTTCTGTCTTCAGGCTATTATGAAAAATGTTGTAATGAACATTCATGAACAACTTTTTCTGTAGAAATACGTTTTAATTGTCTTCGGTGTATACTTGGGAGTAGATATACTGGGTCATATGGTAACTCTGTGTTTGATTTTTGAGGATCTGACATTGTTTTAAAAGTGACTGCACCAATTTACATTCTCACCAGTAATGTGTGGGTACTGTAGGTCTTCTTTGGAGAAATGTTTATTTAAACTCTTTGCTCATTGTTTATGTCTTTTTATTGTTGAATTGTAAGAGTTCTTTACATATTCTTGATAATAGTCCCTTATCAGATACATGATTTAAAATCATTTTCTTCCATTCTGTAGGTTGTCTTTTTATTTTTATTTTTATTTTTAATTAATTAATTAATTATTTTAGAAATGGGGTGTTGCTTTGTTGTCCAGGCTGGTCTTGAACTTCTGGTCTCAGGGAGTCCTCCTGCCTTGACCTCCCAAAGTATTGAGATTACAGGCATACACCACTGTGCAGCCTGATTTCCTTGATAGTGTTTTTTGAAGCACAGAAGTTTTAAGTTTGAATAAACTCTAATTTATCTATTTTTCTTTGTTCTCATGCTTTTAGTTTCACAGCTATGAAACCCTTACCCAACCCAGCATCACAAAGATTTATGCCTATGTTTTATTCTAAGATTTTTTATAATTTTGGCTCTTATTTTAAGAATTTGATTCATTTTAAGTTAATTTTGTGTATGATGAGAGGTAGGAGGTCTAGCTTCAGTTTTTGTGTGTGGAAATCTAGTTGTCCCAGTGGCATTTGTTGAAAAGTCTATTTTTTCCCCATTGAAGTGTCTTGGCACCCTGGTGAAAATCAACTGACCATAAAAGTAGAGTTTTTTCCCCTGGATTTCTATCATATTCTGTTGATCTATATTTGTATCCTTGTTCCAGTATCACATTGTCTTGATTATTGGAACTTGTAGTAAGTTCTGAAATCAGAAAGTGTGAGGCCTCCAACTCTATTTGTTTTCAAGATTGTTTTGGTTATTCTGTGTCTTTTGCACCTCCATATTAATTTTAGAATTAGCTTGTAGATTTCTGCAAAGATGCCAGCTCAGATTTTGATGGAGATTCTGTTGAATCTGTAGATCAATCTGGGGGAGTATTGTCATCTTAACAGTATTAAGTCTTTATATCCATGAACATGGGATATCTTTATATTTATTTAGATCTTTAATTTCTTTCAAGAGTATTTAATACTTTTAAGAGTTCAAGTTTTGTACTTCTTTTGTTAAATTTATTGCCTCATATTTTGCTCTGTTTGATGCTATTATAAATGTAATTTACTCCTTGATTTTTTTTTTTTGATTGTTCGTTGCTAGTACATACAGATACAATTAAATTTTGCATGTTGATTTTTTTTATTCTGCAACCATACTTGGTTAGTTTATTACCTCTAGTAGGTTGTGTGTGCATGTGCATGTGTACTTTTCTTAGGATTTTCTACATACAAAATCAGGTCATCTGCAAAAAGAGAGTTTTACTTCTTCATTTCCAGTCTGGATGCTGCTTATTTATTTTCCTTGCCTAATTGTCCTACATACAAACTGCAGTGCAATGTTGAATACAAGTGGCAAGAGCAGATACCTTGTTCATTACTAATTTTAGGAGAAAAGCTGTCAGTTTTCATGACATGTGATTCATTAAATATGATGCTTTCAGTGTTTTTTTTGTAGATTTCTTTTATTGCTATTATGTTATTATGAATGTAAATAAACTCTGCATTCTTGGGATAAACTTCAGGTCATGGCCATGATGTATAACTCCTTTTTATGTGTTTCTGAGTTTGGCTTGCTTATATTTTATTGAGAATTTTGAGTCTTTGTTCACAAGGCAAATTGATTTGTGATACTCATTCCTTGTGATATCCTTGTCTGGATTTGGTATCAGAGTAATACTGGCCTCATAGAATGAATTAAGTATTATTCCCTCCTCTTCTATTTTTTTGGGGAAAGAGTTTGTAAAGGGTCGGTGTTAATTCTTCTTTAGATATTTGGTAGATTTCATCAGTGAACCTATGTGGTCTTGATCTTTTATTTGCAGAAAGATTTTTAATTAATAGTTTAATTTCCTTGCTGGCTATAGGTCTATTCGGAATTTCTGTTTCTTCATGATTCAGTTTTGATAGGTTATGTATGTCCAAGAATTTATATATTTCATCTAGGTTGCCCAATTTGTTGGAGTACAATCATTTGTAATATTCTGTTATCATAATTTTTATTTATATAAAATTGATTGTAATTTTCTCTTTTTCATTTCTCATTTTAGTTATTTGAGTCTTCTCTCTTCATTGCTTCATTGATCTAGCTTAAGGTTTGTCATTCTTTCCAAAACTAAACTTTTGCTTTCATTGATGTTCACTGTTGTTGTTCTGTTCTTTGTTTCATTTATTTCCATGTTAATCTTTATTATTTCCTTCTTTCTTCTTTGTTTGCTCTTTTTTTTCTAGTGTCTTATGATGGAAGCTTAGGTTATTGATTTGAGATCTCTTTTTAAAATATAGATGTTTACAGCTATAATTTTTCCTCAAAGCACTAATTTTTCTCATGCTTTCAATTATTGAATATAGTGTTTTTTTGGTTTTTATCCATATCAAAGCATTTTGTAATTTTTCTTGTAATTTTTCTTCGACCCATTAGTTATTTTGGAATGTGTTGTTTTATTTCCACACCTTTGTGGATTCCCTAAATTTCCTTCTGTTACTGATTTCTAATGTCATTCTATTGTGGTCAGAGAAGATATTTTATATAATTCCAGTACTTTTAAACCCATTAAGACTTGTTTTAGGGTCTAATACATGGTTTTTTCCTCTGCAGAATATTCTAGGTGCACTTGAGAATAATGTGTATTTTATTTTTTGATGCAGTGTTCTACATATATCTATTGGGTCTAGCTGATTATAATGTTCAAGTCCTCTGTTTTCTTGTCGTCTTCTATCTAGTTGTTCTATTCATCATTGAAAGTGGGATATTGAAGTTTTCGACTATTATTGTTGAATTGTCTGTTCCTTCCTTCAATTCTGTCAGTTTTTGCTTCGTATATTTTTGGACTCTGATTGTTAGGTGCATATACATTTATAATTACATTTTTCTGAAAGGTAAGTCCTTTTATCATTACAAAATGTTTTTCTCTTTCTCTCTCTCTCTCTCTCCCCCTCCCTCCCTCTCCCTCTCTCTCTCTTTCTTTCTTTCTTTTGTTCTTTCCTGTTTTCAGGGTCTCACTCTGTCATCCAGGCTGGAGTGCAGAGGCGTGATCTTGGTTCGTGGCAGCTTTGACCTCCTGGGCTCAAGTGATCCTCTCATTTCATCTTCCTAGTAGCTGCGAGCACAGGTGCATACTACCATGTCTGGCTAATTGTTTTATTTTGAGTAGAGATGGGATAACATTTTTAATATTACAGTCACTCCAACTTTCTGAGGATTGTTATTTGCACAAGATAGTTTTCTCTTCATCTTACTTTCTATTTGTATCTTTGGATGTAAACTATGTCTTTTGTAGACAGTACAGAGATGGATCATATTTTTAAATTCTTAATCATTTTTTACTATATTTTGTTGAGTTTCTTTTTTAATGGTTGCCCTGGGGATAATATTGGCACCTTATTAATGCCTTATAACAACCCTGTTCTGATTATTCCCAACTTTATGTTAACAGTATATAAAACTTTTCGTTCTACTTAGCTCTGTTATGTCCTCTATCTTTTGTATTATTTTTGTCATACAAATTACATTTTTATACTTTATGTGGTCATCAATACAGATTTATAGTTGTTGTTAGTTTCAGGTTATTTTTAAATCAGGTAGGAGTATAAAAGCCTTACAGACAATTATTTTTGTCATTCAAATTTACCTATCTAGTTACCTTTACCAGTGCTATTTGTTTATTCATATGGATTCAAGTAATTGCCTAGTGTCCTTTCATTTCTATTTGAAGAAATCTCTTTAGTATTTCTTGTAGGACAGGTCTGCTTGTGATGATTTTTTTTTGGTTTTGTTTATCTGAAAATATATCTTAATTTCTCTTTCATTTTTGGAGGATTGTTTTACTGGCTACAGTATGTTGGTCAATAATATTTTTATTTTATCACTTAAAATATGTCATCTCACTGCCATCTGGCCTTCATGACCAGAAGAGAAATCAGGTGCTAATTGTATTGAGGATAAATTGTACGTGGTAAATTGCTGCTCTGTTACTACTTTCAAGATTCTCTTTTGTCTTTAGATTTGATAGTTTGATTATAATGTTTTTAGGAGTTGATCTCTTTAAGTTTATTCTATTTGGAGTTTGTTGAGCTTCTTGAATGTGTACATTAATGCCCTTCATCAAATTCAGAACATTTTTGACAATTATTTTCTCAAACATTCTTTCTGCCTCCTTCTTTCTTATTCTACTGGGACTTCTATGATGCATATTTGATATGCTTAATGGTATTTCAACGGTCTCTGAGGATCTGTTAACTTTTTTCATTTTTATTTCTTTCTGTTCTGAAACTGGACAACCTTAATTCAAGTCAGTCAATTTGTCCTTTTATTGACACATATCTGCTGTTGAGTTCTCTCTAGCAAATTTATTGTACCTTTTACTCCATAATTTCTATTGGTTCTTTAAAAGATAATATCTATATGTTTGTTTGTATCTTGTGTTTTACTGGGTAGTGTTCTCATACTTTCCTTTAATATTTTTAGATGTGTTTTTTGGGAATATATTTGAAATAACTGATTTAAAGTCTTTGTCTCATAAGCCAGTCATCAGCAAATTCTTAAGTGGCAACCTCTATTGATACTTTTTTTTCTCTGTATAGGCCATACTTTCTTGATTATTTACATGTCTCAATTTTTTAGTTGTTGAACACTGAACATTTAAAATAATATAATTTTGGGTTGGAAACAGTGGCTTATGCCTGGAATCCCAGCACTTAGGGAGGCCAAGATGGGAGGATCACTTGAGGCTAGGAGTTTGGGACCAGCCTGGGCAACACAGTGAGACCTCTATTTGTCCAAAAAGTAAAAAAAATTAGCTAGGCACAGTGGTACATACCTGTATTCCCAGGAACTCATAAGGCTGAGGAAGGAGGATTGCTTGAGCCCAGGGGGTCCTGGCTGCAGTGAGTTGTGTTGATACAACTGCACTTCAGCCTGGGTGACAGAGTAAGACCTTGTCTCAATAAATAAATACATAAATACAATCGTAATGTAAATTGACAACTTTGTAACTCAGATTTTTCATCTCTCCTAAGGTTCACTGTTGCTCTATATTGTTGTGTTGCTGTTTCTTTATTTAGTGCCCCTCTTAAGCTAACTCTGTAGTCAGCTAATGACTGAATAGAGATTTCCTTAAATGCTTTGAATGGATATGACATCCAATCTTTGCAAGAGCTTCTGTGTATGTTTCAGGACATGCCTTCAATGCCTTCAGTCAGGAAGCGTACATCTCTGTATTTGTCTTCATTCTTCCTGCCTTTACAATGCCTAAACATCAGCTTAGGACCTTCTCAGTTTTTTTCTATATGTATTCACAAGCTTGAGTATGTGTTGAGCCCTATACATTTCCATGGACTTCTCAATTTCCTGTAATATAGTGGAGTTTTCTAAAGATATGCAAAGCTTATACATACATCACATACCCCAGCTTTTTCTTTTAGAAATTTTTGGCTAGGCTCTTATTTACTGGTGTTACTGTTTTAGGCAGTTTCAAGGTTAAACAATTGCTGCTGACTACATTGGGCAAAGGTTCCATGGAAAAGGCTACTGGCACTGACCAAGGTCTGAATCAGATCAAATAACAACAAACCCTGAGAATGGGTTTTCCAGGGACTTTCCAGACATGGAAAAAAGTAACAGTTCTCTGAATGTGGTTTTCTTAGTTTTGTTCTGCTATAACAGAATACCACAGATTGGGTAATCTAGAATGAACAAAATTTTAGTGACTTACAGTTCTGGAGGCTGGAAACTTCAAGATCAAAGGACCAGCATCTAGCAAGGACCTTCTTGCTGTGTATCCCATGACAAAAGGTCAAAAAAGAGAGAGAGGCAAAAAGGGCTGAAGTTGTCCTTTTATAAAAAAATACACTCCCACAATCATGTCATTAATCCATTTATGAAGGTAGAGCCCTCATGTCCTAGTTACTTCTTAAAGGTCCTACCTCTGAAAACTGTTGCATTGGAAGTAAAGTTTTCAATGCATGCTTTTTGGAGTATATATTCAAACAATAGTATTCTGCCCCTGGCCCCCCAGATTTACTGGAGAAAGATCACTGAGACTCTCAGAGGAAAGTCTTAGAAAAAAATGAAAACTTATGAAAAATATAGAGTTTTATGATGAAGACTTTTTTTTTTTTTTTTTTTTTTGAGCCAGAAGTTTGTTCCATTGCCCGGGCCAGGGTGCAATGACAAAATCTTGGCTCACTACAACCTCTGCCTTGCAGGTTCAAGCAATTGTTCTGCGTCAGCTTTCCAAGTAGCTGGGACTACAGGCATGCGACACCACACCCAGCGACAAAAAATTTCTACCAAAATTTTTTTATTTTTGGTAGAGATGGAGTTTCACCATGTTGGCCAGAATTACCTCAAGCTCCTGACCTCAGGTGATCTGCCTTCCTCGGCCTCCCAAAGTGCTGGGATGACAGGCATGGGCCACTGTGCCTAGCCTGAAAATTTTCATGAGGAGGCTTTTTACACAGATGGTAAAAGTATGAGGGGATATAGCCTAAGATACAGAGAAATCAAGCAAATGAAAATATTAGGGATATGTTTTACACCTAGAAAAAAAGGGTGTTAAAGAAAGGGAATCTAGTTGTAGTTTGTTACTTGGCTCAATCTTAAGTAATAGCTTGCATACTCATAGTAATACAAACATGGAAATGAAAATAACCAAAATTTGTGATATAACAGTGTAACAAGATGAGATATAGAGAAGGGTGTAAATTCCCGTAATAGCAATTTAACAAATATTGCCTGAAATTGATGTAGTGATAGCAGAATACACCTCTTACTGAGAAGTTTTGAAGTCAATTCCACAAGTAAAATTTGAACATAGTTGCTCCTGAAGAAGATGAAGGTTATAGGAGATTGTGTGTGTGTGTGTGTGTGTGTGCACACACGCATGTGTGTGTATAAAATGTCTCATAATGATATTTACTTTTATCTAGTAAATACTGACCACATTCAGCCCAGTTTTGGTGATGTGTTTAGTATGAAGCTTTATGGTAAGGGGTTGGAAACTGAATGAGAGTAAGAAGTGTAGTCTGTTTTTCAAAAAAAATAGTAAGCTAGTTTTTCAAAAAAGTTGACTGGAAGAGTGGGGTAATAAAGCAGAAGGGTGAGGCAAATGTTCATTAATGATTGGGTGACTTTATTGGCCCAATATTTGTTTTCAGAAAAGTTTTTGAATGTGTGTAGACTGAGGGAAAAATACATGGTAAGAAAATTTTAGAGAATAAGGCCGGAGAGGTTTGAAAAGATGCTTCTTTGAGATTCTCATCCCTTCAGCTAAAGGGATGAGAATGAATGTAAATAGATTTCTATGAAGACAGATAAGGAACTGAGGACTTTTTTTTTCCCTGGTAAACCTCTAGAATAAAAAGAAAACAAGGTTATTCACTGTGAAGTGAACTGATTGGTTTTTGAAGGGAATGATGAGGATTTGAAATAGCTGCTTGGGGGATTGGCAATTGGCACGGACATGTATAAAATGCAAGTGGTGCTGAAAAACCAAATGATGTTTGAGCCAATATGAATTCATTATCACTCAATATACACAAGATTATGCCCACTATCCCTGAATTCACTATCAGGTATTTAGGAGAGAACAGTAGTGCTCAGTAGTTTGGGTGTGAGAGTGGAGAACAGCGATTGCTAGTTAGGATCAGGGGTGAGGAAGTTAGAGTTAATTTGGATAAAAGGACCCTGTTAGGAGAGTTAGAAAAAGAGTGGCCCAAGTGGGTATGCTTGGGTAGGGAAGGAAGCAAAGTCAGGAAAATGGTGCGTTCAAGAGACTAATAGTATCCATAAGGTTGAAGAAAAGTTTTAGTGAGATAAAATGGATTTTGAGAACTTACAAAAAAAAGAAGTTGAGATGTAAATTTTCAGTTAACCAAATAACTTGCTTTGTGTAGTCTCTTGAGGTTTAAGTGAAAAGCAATTTAATTTTTATTTATGTAACTATATTATCTGTAAAGACAAGCTATTTGCATATTTAGATGGGGAATGATGTATTGATGTTGAATAGTAGGACAAATGGCCTCTACTCCTTCAAATTTGAGGAAGAATTTCTTAAGGAAATGTGGTTTCAGAAGATTTTTAAAGGATGGTAAACAAAAAGAGTTTTTGAGAAGGTAGGGTGAAGAGGGCAGTCCAATTACTGCATAGGAGAAATGGACTGAGAATTGGATAAAGAGAACCATGAGTTTTAATTCTTAACATTCAGAAGTGTCTTTCCTAGGAAAACGAGATCCAATTGGGCCTATGTTCTTAATCTCCCCTTGAGTTAAATCTCTTTCTTGTTATCTCTCTGAATAACGTATGTGTGGTTGGGTGTTAAAGCTCATGAATTCTCCTGAATGACATATTCACATAGATAATCAGCTTCCTTTCACTCTGCCCCTTCCAGCTCTGCTTCCTCAGCCACAGCTGCTGATTTAACTGCCTCTGTTTCCAAAGCAGGAGCTGGAGAGTGAGGTGGGCCTGAGAAAGTGTACCCCAAAGAGGAAAATGTAAAGAGTGGAAGAGGAAAATTTAAAATAACAAAGTAACTAAAAATGAGAACGAGAGATTTGAATAAAAATATTATTTATGAAAACAATAGAGTTTGTGAAAGGAAGGAAAATGGTATCGGGGGAGGAGGAAAGGTGAGGAAGAACATGAACAAAAGGATGACAATGTCAGAAACTGTCTTAGTCGCTTTGAAATTGCTGTTTTGCTGGTTTGTATGAAAACCAATACATGTGGGGCCTTTATTCAACTATTTGTTCTTACCTCTTTTTCCATTATGAACGTGTTTGGGAATAGATGTCACATGGAAGGCACACTCTCATGGATATACCCAGGTTTGTGTGTCATTTATAGCACACTAATTTTAATTTTATTCCTTTCTCTTTCAGCTAAGAATGTGTACATTGTAAGCAAATAGGTAAAAGTGATCTTGTTCCAGAAATAACCACTTTATTTATTTATTTATTTATTTATTTTCTTTTTCTTTTTTTTTTTTTTTGAGATGGAGTCTCGCTCTGTCATCCAGGCTGGAGTGCAGTGGCGCAATCTCAGCTCATTGCAACCACCACCCTCCTAGGTTCAAGCCATTCTCCTGCCTCAGCCTCCCGAGTAGCTGGGATTAAGGCGTGCACCACCATGCACAGCTAATTTTTGTATTTTAGTACAGATGGGGTTTCACCATGTTGGCCAGTCTGGTCTTGACCTCAATTGATCCACCTGCGTCAGCCTCCCAAAGTGCTGGGATTACAGACATGAGCCACTGTGCCTGGCCACTTTATTTTTAAAATATAAAATCTTTCATAATGTAATTGTTATCATAGATCACTTTTCAGAACTCTCACAACCAGCTAAAACACCTAGATCAAAGACAACCATGATAAGTTACTTCTGAAATTTTGTATGCCAGTTTGCTGTGTAATAACAGAGTAGTTTCTATATATATACATAAGTAGCTGGGGGGAGTAGGAGTTGCAATCAATTCGGCGAATAGTTCTTGAGCATCTCTAATGTTCTAGGCACTTTGATCTTGATCACTCATCATAAACTCTCTGAGAGCAGTATCCTTGTTGATTCCATCACCTTTTCCTTCTCCAACTTTTCCTCCTCCTTCTGACAGCCATTTCTGTCTAATATATACTATGTGTTCTACAAATAAGTGCATAAATTATGGGTGCTTTGGTGCTAAAGAAAACAAATGATATAGAATCTTTCTTCAAGTACCATTCTAAATGAAGAAGAAGAAGACATATACAATTAAAATGGTGATGGTTGTAATTTCTTCATATGTGAGTGTTATTTATTTTCTCCCTGCACTATACTAGTGTTATTCAATTCCTGTGTCATCCAAGAAGAGATATCTTTTCCAGGGAAGTTCTAAATTTTGGAAGATGCAGAATCAGGAGTGTCTGAAGTCTGGAGCAAAAACCAGATAAATAAGAGGCTAATTCAATCTAAAAACAGTAAAGCAAGAAATGCCATGGGTACTGGGTAAATGAAAGAATGTAGGAAGCTTTAGCATGTGAATTATTTTAGAGCAGCTTGAAGATATGAGAAAGAATTAGGAAAAGATAGAAGAACTTTTTGAGAAGTGTTCTTGTGGGTTATAAACTGCAAAGCACTTACAAAGTCAAGATGTGAATACAAATTAAAATTATATTTTAAATATTTGGATTGCTGGTCTGTCCTTTGAACATACTTTGTGTGTGGAGTGAGTCATGTGGCGCCCCAGCTTTTAGACAGGCTACATTATTATTTTAAAGAGATAAAGCAATTAGTTTCAACGGAGGTGGTAAGGTATTTTGGGGACCAGAGTAAAATTCTAATGAGACATTGAGAAAAGCTTTAAAAAGAAGGTAATATTTTAATGGGTCTTTGAAAGCTGTGTAAAGTCCTCCTTGCGGGAGGGAACGAGACATTCCATGATGAAGATACTGTCTGAGGAAATACCAAGTTGTTGTAGGAAAGCATAAAATCTGTGTATTGGAACATAAGTTTTATGACTCCATGTGGTAGGAAATGAAGATGAAAAGATTTTTTATAACTACTGCTATTTATTGAATGCTTAGTAAATGTCAGGCATTGTATAATTATCTTAATTGTTGCAACAAAGTTTAACTGCATTCATCATTATCGCCAAGGATGAATAATAAAAGAAGACTGGGAAAAGAATCCTAGTCAAAATTGTTACTTAAAAGATAGGCAGAGAAATAGAAGACTAAAATATGAATGATCATGGGTAGTAGAGACTCAACAGAAATCAGGGTTCCAAAGCAGAGAAATATTTCTAAAAGGTAGGTGTAGGCAACAGTGCCAAACTTCAGTAGTTTGAGGCTGAGAAGAGACAGTAAGAGCTAACCTTTAGGAGGCTATTGTTGATATTTTGGGAGAGCATCCTCAGTCAAATATTGGAAATAGAAATGACAGTACAGGAGGCTTCAGTGAATGTGTGATGAGGAGGTAGAACCAGTAAAGAACCAGCTGCTCTTGAGGATTAATAGCCCTTTAAAGAAGGAAATGGGAGAGTGACTCAAGTTGTCAACAACAGCTGAGAATCTAACAAATGAAGAGGGAGGAAAAATAAAGACAGAAGAATTGATCTATGAGAGATAAAAGATCATGCATGCAGACAAGTCTGTGGGAGCGGATGGGCTCTAAAGCCAGGTGAAAGAGTTGGGCTTGGTAGGGAGGGAAACTGCACCAAGGCAGAGCTGGAGGGAGGTCTTAAATGATGATGTGATTCTAAATTGATTTCTTGTTTTTACTGTTTTGCACTGCATCTCCCTATATTTCTGTAGGGGTAAGCAGCCAAATCAAATAACTAGATTATTGTAATAATTCCAATGCAGCCCTGTAGGATCCTGAGTTTGCTCCCAGTCTTTGGCCAGAATCAGTAGTTCCAGCTAGGACTTCTTTATAAAGTAGCTGTGGCTTCCCTGACTATAGGAAGTTGCTAGAGTAATGTAGAAATACAACTTGTGCATCAGGTCAGCTATGTTTATGTGTAGGAGCCCAGCATGGACAAAACAGGACACAGTATGAAACACCGGCCATGCAGGGCCTTAGGTGTGCCTTAGCCTCCACCCCTGACCCACTCTCTGAGCAAACTTTCTGCAGTGGATCCCTTAATTAGAACACCAATCACATCAAATAAGAATTTTAATCATTCCGCCATCCCATAATATTCCCGGTGTGTGCAGTTGCTCAGAAGCACAGAATTCTGTCCAAGTGCATTCCCCCTGTAGTCAGCGCTCGCTACATACAATTAATGTTGGACTACATTTTTGGCATGCTACAGTTAACTTTTTTTGTAGGGGACAGTTTTTCCTTACTTAATTGAAATCTACTATTCAGGCAAGGAAAAGAATTCACTAATTTTCAAAACATAAGAACAGATGCTCTGTTAGGGCTGGCTTCATGAATTGGAAACGAAACATAAATTACATGGTGTTATTTGAGTGCCTCGCCAAGCAGTAAACTGTCTTCTCTGACTTATCTGCTGTCTAGTACCTCAAACACTGGAATTAGAAAAAACAAAAAATGAAGTAGGTGGTGGTGGTGAGGGAGTCCTAATAGGTTAACCCTATAGAGAAATTCCTTTAAATATAGCATTTCTCAGGATATTCCACTTTATTTAATCAGACCCTCAAAAGCTCCAAGGAAAGGAAGACCCACCCCCCATTTCACAGATGAATAAACTGAGGTTTAGAGGTTTAGTGACAACCCTGTTTGAGGAAGTGGCTAAAATAGAAGGACAAGCCAGGTCTTTGCAGTTCTCAAAGCTTTCTTATTCAACCCCTCACTTAATGGAGAAATGAATTTGCCTAAGAGGCAGGACAAAATGGTCCTGGGAGCATAGGCTTTATAGCCAGGTTTGAAGCCTGGCATCTCTGCTTCACATTAAGAGTTACCATTTCTTGAGCACTTAAAATGTGTCAGGCACCATGCTGTTTGCTTGACAACTGCTCTCACTTATCTATCATACACAGAGCTGCAGTGTTGACAGTATTATCCACTTTTTAATGAACACAAAACTGTTACTCAAAATGATTAATTCACTGGAGGTGGGCCAGCTAATGGGTGATGGAGTCAGGATTTGAACCCTAGTCTGCCTGGTTTACTCCATTCTGCTTTGCTGGAGTTTGTAGCTAACATGCCATGTGACTGTAAGAAATTCACTTTAGCTTCAGCCTCTTTATCTTTTGAATAGATATTTTAGCACATACCTTGTAGTATGTTTTGACAATTAAATCAGAGCACAAAGGAAGCATCTAATATAATATCTTTAGCTGCTTCAACAGCAGTCATGGGCCTATTTGTCACTCTAAGTTGCTCGGTTAGTTACTGTTGGAGGTAGAGCTACACACTAGGTTTTCTGATTTCCGATTTTCCTTATGTTGCTGTGCAGGGCTGAGAGAAGAGTCTTGTGAGGCAGACAAAGAAACACAAGGAGGAGGAAGAGCGAACAGGACAGAATAAAAGGGAGAGTTGGCAGTGACAGTCACAAATGTAATGATGGGCACATGGTTAATCAAGAAGGGACCCTTGGGGCGGATTCAGTCATGTGTGCAGGGGAATGGCTGTGAAGCAGAAATAGCCCCAGTGGGAAGGCAGGCATTGATGGATGTGAAAGCAAGCAGAGCCATCCTTTGGCTTAATTTCCCATTTATTTGACTTGAGGTAAACTAGAAGAAAAGATCCATTTAAAATGGATTTCAAATTATGAAATTAAAGAAGCTGCAAATTGCAGGTATAGAAATTACAGATGATCTGACCGCATCCAACTAGAGAAAGGATCAAATAAATAAGACTAAAAGATAATTGGAGTTTAAAACGGATATAGTGATTGTAAGAAAGGACCAGGCTGTTTTGAATGAGTTCACTCATCCATTTCCTGTTCATTAAGTACTACTCAGCCCCAGCCAAACGGGAGGCACCGTGATAGCAGTGAGCCATACAGAACTGAATAAAGAATGGCCCTTTCCTCAAAGAGTTCAGTTTCTGGGAGCAAAACATATGGACACAAGTAGTTATGATACAGCATGAAAAGTCCTATTAAAGAGCCTTGTACAGAGCATTGTTGGAGAACAGAATAGGAACATTTAATGTAGCCTTGAAGAGCAGTTTAGGAAGCACTTCACTCGTGAGTTAAAATGATCATTTTCTTGAAGAATCAGTAGCAGTTATTCTAATGGAAAAGAGGGGGAAGGTCCTTCCAGAAAGAAGAAATACATACAAAGACACAGAAACATCCTGTGCTCAAGGATACACAGGATGTTATGGCTGCAGTGTTGGCTCCATGAGGAGAAGTGGTAGAAGGTGACACTGAGAGCAAATGTTAGGAGTTTGGAATTCTGCCTGTGCGTGATGGGACAGAACAGCAGAAGCAGGTGACTTAGATCTCTGCATTTGTCTAGGTGAGAGGGGAAGGCCTGAAAGAAGGAAGAGCAATGAAGAGAAAGGCTGGAGAATAATATCTTTAGCCTCTTCAACACTGTTTTTTTTTTCTTTAAGGTCCCATATAACTTGCTATTCAAATTGCCTAAATAAAAGTTCCTATGTACTGTAACTTGTTATTTCTAAGTACATACCCAAATAAAAGAATTCTTTTTTAGATCACTGGGCAGCAGCTTCCTTCATTCGTCCACGTCTTTGTCCAGTCTTCCTCTGCTGTCCTCTCCCTGGACCACAGTCCACCTCTCAGCTCCTGCAACAACTCTAGGCCCTCACCTCTTCCCCAGCCCAGTCCCTGACTCCAAAATAGGGGGAAGGATAAGCATGGAGCTGGTGAGAGAGATTCTCTGAAATGGGTGGATATTTCCGTTGGGAAAAATGTAGACTAAACCAAGGCCAGGCCCCATGGGTTGGTGGAACATTGAATCGTAGTTTTGGTAATATGGAGAGCAGAGTTACAGTTGGGAGGCAGCAGTCCTGACAAATCTATGCAGGAAGTCAACTCAGGTGAAAGGTTCTGAAGCTCATCCGGGTCTACATTAAGAGGCAACAACGCTGAACCCGGGAGGCGGAGCTTGCAGTGAGCTGAGATTCGGCCACTGCACTCCAGCCTGGGTGGCAGAGCGAGACTCCGTCTCAAAAAAAAAAAAAAAAAAAAAAGAGGCAACAACGCCAACAGCTCCTGATTTAGAGGGTGCTGAGTAGAGGGAAGCATGAGAGCCAGGAGCAACTAATTACATATACATATACATACGTATATATATGCATAGATATAAAATGATAATGAATGTTTAACATTTAAATTTTAGTAATTTACTTTTTTGTATTGAAACATTTAGAAATATTTTACTTGCAATAAAATGCACTATTTTGTTTAGTTGCTTGTCCAGAACTCATAACATTAAATAAATCACCTTAAAAGATAAAACACCATTGAGACCATCCTGGCTAACATGGTGAAACCCCGTCTCTACTAAAAAATACAAAAAAACTAGCCAGGTGAGGTGGCGGGCGCCTGTAGTCCCAGCTACTCGGGAAATAAATCACCTTAAAAGATAAAACACCATTGAGACC
>NW_012100987.1:1267222-1293233 GCF_000951045.1 Mandrillus leucophaeus
AAAACACCAGTGTTACTATAGTTATCAATATTAGAGATAGAAATACCATGCCAGTTACTTCGCTCTGGTGTTACAATCACTAAATGAAACAGCTTTCCTATTCGAGGAATTGCCGTATGTTATAGAGAATGATAGATATTCCAGAAAAATAGGGTAGACCCAACTTCCAAAAAACGGGTAAAACATTTTAAAAGCTATAGATTGATGATTCCTAGCCTTATTTTAGAATGAGAAAAATACAGGAAAATCTAAACAAAATTAATTTCATTTCCTTTTTGGAGATGCTTTGAAATTCTACAGACCAAGAGAATGCTGTGGATTTAGATTTTTTCATTTCAGCAGAATGACATTTGAAATTTCTTCATACGACTGACAAAGGAATGATAGTTCCATCAGGTGGCATTTAGACCTGACTCATTTAGAGCAACAGACAGCAAACTTTTGCTGTACATTTCCAGAAAGCAGATAGTGTTGGTTTTATGGCCCATGGTCACTGATGCAACTATTCAACTCTACCACTGTAGCAGAAAAGCAGCCACAGATAGACATAAATGAATGAGCATGCCTGGGTTTCCAATAAAACCTGCTTTACAAAAACAAATGGCAGGTCACATTTTGCCTGCAGCTTGCCGTCTACCAATTCCTCCATGGCTTAGGGTGTTAAATAACTGGTTGAGATCAACCTGGACTAATGTTTTCAGTGACATGCTGTAGGGTCCCAACTGTGACTGTTTTGTTCAAAATATTATCTACAATGTTGATGAGATGGAAGGCATGTTTATCATGTTTGTGAGCAATAAGTACTGATGAGAAACAGTTAAACTTTTAGAAGACAAGGTTCAAAATGGTTTTGAGGGACAAATAGTGAACAAAAATAAGAAAGATAAAACTTAGTAGGGCTAAATGTCAAGTTGTACACTCAAATTTAAAAAGAGCCCTAGATGTATGGGGGGCTTTGCCTGACAATAATTCATGTGAAAAAAATCTGTGTGTCACTGACCAAACTGTTTACAGTCAGCCAGTGATGTGAGGTGGTTACCAAGAATGCTGAGGATACCTTTGGCCGTATTAACAGAGCACAATATCCAAGGCAAGGGCAGTTGTGATCACATTGGGTTTGGCATGGACCAGAGTCCACTGGTGGGCTGTATTCAGTGTTAGGTATCATGCCTTATTAAGTATTTTGCCATGTAAGACAAATACCCATTGGTTTGAGACAGACATAAAAATCCAAGATGTTTATTCCTAGAACTGGCACACATACTTTATAAATATGTGTTTAGTGGAGAAGATATTTAATTTTTTTTAATTGTTGAAAGCTGTCATTTGGGGAGTTTGTAAAAAATTTCTACCTTTTTTAGAAGAGATGGGGATGGGGTATATAATTCCTTTGTTCTAGGAAGAAATATTTTGAAAACCATTTTTAGTCACATATGACCTAATTTTAGTTTGGGAAGCTCTAAATTGGTGAATTAATTCAAATGAAGATATTTTAGACTGAGATCTTAAGGGTATCGTTTAGGAATGTGCACTTGGATATAGTAGAAGAACCCTGGCATTAAAGAATTAGGTAATTTTCTCCCAATCTGAACTCAGACCTGAAATTTGACTGCTGTATGCTTGAAAATTATTTTCTTGAGGGGGGAGATATATGTGTGATATATGTGTAGGTGCATATGTATGTTCTTACCTAAGTAAGACTTTGTTTACTAGGGATTGGGAGTTAAGGGTAGACTACAAAGGCTATGTTAATTTGGAAGACAGGCTGTGACTTGAACTTGAACTGGGCTTAGTCAGTTAAGTACCACCTGGCCTGTCTCTGTATGTTCTCATGTTACTGAAGATACATAATCCTGGACTATTGTGATATTCTTGTCCTGATTATGCAGCTCCGTTCACATCCTTATGGACTGGAATGGAGTTTCCCCTGAATGGAATGAATGGTCCCTCTGTCAACAATCTTGAGGAAAAAAAAAAAAAAAAAGGCAAGCTTTGGGCTGGAGGAAGGAAAGGTTCTCTGTTCTTCTGGGGGTGAAGAGAGTTTGTGCTAGAGCCGTTCTGTGTGAAGACTTCTACTTCATTTGTTTGGGTTCACCTGGACCTATGAATTATTTGCAGGAAGTTTCCAGGGACTTAGGTTCGGGTTGACCTCGTGGGCACTGAGGCTCACACACATTTATTGGAAATTGTTAGTTCTCTGTGTTGCTGTCTGTTATCCTCGGGCCTTCTGTAATACCTAGCTGAAACTATAACTTGAGCTCAGCAGGTCTTTGAGAATTAAAAAAGATATATGTGGAAAGTGGCAGTAACCTGAAGAGGTTAGTTATGAGTTGGCAAAAGGTAAGCTATAGGAAGGGAAGAAGCAATCTAAAGTGAGACAATTGCCCAAGATGACATACATCAAAGAGGATAAATTTGTGGAACAAGTGGTAATTCCCCCAAAGTCCCAGAAATATCCAGAAATCACAAGGAATAATTTTCATTAAAAACTGTGCTTCAAGTGGTCTTAAATCACTGGAACTTGATCTCTTGCTATTTGAGTACTAAAAGGAAGAATGGCCATCCATTTTGAGTGTGGCAGAGAAAAGCTGTATTTCCCTTTCTCCACTCAGAAATTATTCAATAAAAAACACAAGGAGGATGACATACAATTCTGCCTCCGACAAAACCAGAAAACATCTGAAACACTGACCACGTCAAGCACTATCAAAGAGCTATCAAATGCCGTGAAAATCAGGTAGAGCTGGTGGAAGAGAGGATACTATTGGTTACAGTCCTAATGGGCCAGCAAAGCACACTTTTCCAAGGTAAGAGGTACTTTTCTTCTTTTCAGAAATGGGTAGAAGGTACATAACTTGTGGGTGGGAGACTTAGAGAGGTTCCTCCATGAAGGAGGTAATGCTAAGTGGAGAATCACACAGACAAGCCCTATCAGCTTGAGGCAGTCTTATCACGGGGCAGGAAGCTTGATGGAGAGATGAGACTCTTTCCATAGTGAATATTTCCAGTGCTACCTGCCTATCTAAGTAGGATGGAAGTAAATACTGAAGAACCTAACTGTATTACTAGTGAGATATAAAACAGCACAACTGCTTTGGAAAAAGTTTGTCAATGTTAAATAGAAAAACATAACAACTATCATTCTGCTCCTAGATATTTACCATAGATAACTGAAAGTCTATGCCCAATAAAGACTTGGGCAAGGTATACAAGGCAGCTTGATTTGTAACAATCTCGAATTGCAAACAGCCCAAATATCTATCAACAAATAAATGGATAGACGAATTGTGGTATGTCCTTAAAATACTACTCAACAGGAAAAGGAATGATACACCCACCAAAATGGATTATATTCTTAATCCACAGGCAAACATTTGTGGATTATGAATATGTCTATTATCTAGCTTTTTATGATAGTTTTACGTGTCTGGGTGTATATATGTGTGTGTGTATATATATACACACACACATATATATGCAAATGTATCAAATTACATACTGCAAACATTTATAGTTAACTCTATATAAATTATATATCAATAAAACTATTTGAAAATAATAGGACTGTGATACCTCTGGACTAAATATGGTGATTGATTATAATTCAATTGAGAGCAAGTAATTTGATCTCCTGCGTTGTTTTAGAATAACTAACGTTCATCAGAATACCTGTAATAATGAAATTTAAGTTGAATTTCAATGTCATATTTTAAACAAATGTTCTCATGCTTCAGAAGGACTTACATGCTATGAGAACTGTTGCCATTTCAGCTTTATTTCTTACTTGGCTTGGGAGAATAAACAGCCTTAACGGGCAAGAGATATTTGTTTGGTTTGGTTTGGTTTTGGTTTTTAATTCCCATGCCCATCCGCCATCTCTTTATGCCTAGAACAACAGTGCTTTGATGATAGTGGATGTTTGACAAATGTTTTTACTTCATGTATAATTTAAGGGCCTCAACAATGTCTTAGTTGCTTATTAAAACATCTGGGAGTATAAATCAGTTCAACCATTGTGGAAGACAGTGTGGTGATTCCTCAAGGATCTAGAATTAGAAATACCATTTGACCCAGCAATTCCATTACTGGGTATATGCCCAAAGGATTATAAATCATTCTACTATAAAGACACATGCACACGTATGTTTATTGCAGCACTATTCACAATAACAAAGACTTGGAACCAACCCAAATGGCCATCAGTGATAGACTGGATAAAGAAAATGTGGCACATATACACCATGGAACACTATGCAGCCATAAAAAAGGATGAATTCATGTCCTTTGCAGGGACATGGATGCAGCTGGAAACCATCATTCTCAGCAAACTAACACAGGGACAGAAAACCAAACATCGTATATTCTCACTCATAAGTGAGAGTTGAACAATGAGAACACATGGACACAGGGAGGGGAACATCACATACCAGGGCCTGTCGGGGGGTTGGGGGGTGTGGAGAGGGATAGCATTACGAGAAGTACCTAATGTAGATGATGGGTTGACGGGTGCAGCAAACCATCATGGTGCATGTATACCTATGTAACAAACCTGCATGTTCTGCACATGTACCCCAGAACTTAAAGTATTAAAAAACAAATCTACTGATGGGGAAAACTCTACTAAAAGTATAACATAATCTTAAAATATAAGATAGAAAACATTGAAAGTAGTAGAATATAGAAGTATTTTCAGCCTTCAGGTAAATAACTATTTTTTCTAGGTTAATTGAACTCTCTGAGTATGAAAATAAAATTTGGTCTGTTTAGTAAGCTTGATTAAAAGAATGTAGGCATGAGTGGTAAACAGTACAGGTGTTGTTGCTAGTAAGATGATATGATGCTGGACAAATTGTTTAACCACTGTTGACTTTGTCATTTGATAATAGCAGTATATTCCTTATAGGGTTGTTGTAAGAATCAGTGAAATAATGTTTATGAACTACTATAGTGGGTGCTGTGGTATGACCCCAAATCCCTCTTTCTGTCCAAGGCACTTATTTTTCCAGTTGCCTGAATGTTGACTGCTGAGGGCTCACAGATGAGGCCCTCTTCAGAAATTGTTCTGGACTAAAGGCCAAACCCAAGGATACACCATCCCCCCAGGAGCTGCCTGTATCCAATGACTAGTCCTTTTAGGGATAATGGGCCTAGCTCTCTTTCCACAATTAGGGCAATTTTCAAGGGCCATCCTAGCTCCAGACCTCCCTTTAGGATTAGCTGAATATATGGTGCAATTGCATTGCAGTTACAATTCCCATTCTGCCCAATACTGTGGTCCTTCCTCAGAGTTGTTCTTGAGAGTAGTCCCTAATAAGTTGCCTGCATGCAAATCTCAGAGTTTAAGCTTCTGTTTTCCAGGAAACCCTACTGCTGTGGTTTAATTGATAGTCCCCTCTAAAATTCAGGTGGAAACTTAATCCCCAATGCAACAGTAAGTGTAGCCTGTGGGAGGTGATGAAGTGATGAGGACTCTGCCCTTGTAAATGGAATTAGAACTCTTATAAAAGGGCTTGAGGTTGAAGGCAATACCCTTCTGCCTTCCATCATGTGAGGACAAGTTGGTTCCCTCTGGAGGACTTGGCAACAAGATGCCATCTTGGAAGCAGAGATTGTAGACCTTACCAGACACCAATTATGCCAATACCTTGTTCTTGGACTTCCCAGCCTTCTGAACTCTGAGAAATAAATTTCTATTGTTCATAAATTATCCAATCTGTGGTATTTTGTTATGGCAGCATAAATGGAGTAGACACCTAATTATCACAGTTAGTACTAGAAGTTGTTATAGAAGGCAGATGCACTAATTCTGCCAAGATTTTGATTGGTATTGTTTTAAATCAATTGATCAGTTTGGAAGAGAGTTGATGTCTTTACATATTGAATTTTCTAGTTCATGAGTATGATATATACTTCCATTCATTTCTTTAATGTTTCACCACAAAGTTGTGTGTGTGTGTGTGTGTAGTGAATGATAGAAATTTAATTGCATATTTATTCCTGAGTACTTTATATTTTGATATTATAAATTGTTATATAGAAATATAACTGTTTTGTACTATATTAACTGTGCATCTCACATTGTTAAATTCATTTCTTAATTCTCATAATTTTTTTTCTTTTTTTTTTTTTTGAGACAAGAGTCTTGCTCTGTCACCCAGGCTGGAGTGCAGTGGCTCAATCTCGGCTCACTGCAAGCTCCGCCTACGGGGTTCATGCCATTCTCCTGCCTCAGCCTCCCGAGTAGCTGGGACTACAGGCGCCCGCCACCACTCCCAGCTAAATTTTTGTATTTTTAGTAGAGATGGGGTTTCACCGTGTTAGCTAGGATGGTCTCTATCTCCTGAGCTTGTGATCCACCCGCCTCGGCCTCCCAGCATAATTTTTTAATAGATTGTTTTGGAGTTTTTATGTCACAATCGTAACTGAGATAACAATATTTCTATTTCTTGCTTTCTACTCCTTACAATTTTTGTCTCTTTTCTTACATTATTTCAATGGCACGGACTCCTATACAACGAGAAAAGGAGTAATATTAATGAACATCTTTGTCTCATTCCTGATTGCAGGGAGAACTCTAATATTTGTCATTAAATATAATTTCTATAGCTTTAAAATAAATACCTTTTATCATATTAAGGAAGATCATTTATGTGCCTAATTTGTGAAGAGTATTTAACATCCAAAGGGTTGGGCTTTATTAAAGACTTTTTTTTTTTTTTGCACCTACTAATATGACCATATAACTTTGCTCCTTTATTCTGTTAATAGAGTAAATTTCACTGATTGGATTTGTGTAAAATATTTTTTTCTTTTAACGTAGGGAAGAAGATAGTGGTAAAGCCATCTGGTCCTGACGTTTTCCTTGTTAAGAAATTTTAGTTACAGATTTAACTTTTAAATAGGTAGATAATTATTAAGATTTTCTATTTTTCCTGTTCTAGTTTTGTTGTTCTTTCGAAGGAATTTGGGCATTTGAATGTTCAAGTTTATTGTCTTAAAGTTGTTTATCCTCTATCCCTTTTTAATGTCTTCAGCATATAGACTATAATCCTTTTTTTTTTTTGACTTCTGATAGTGTTAATTTGTGTTTTCTTTTTCTCTCCTCTCAACCGTTGTACCCTTCCTTCCTCCTTTCCTTACTTCCCTTCCTGTCTTCTTCACTTTTTCCTTTCTTTCCTTACTTTCTTTTCTTTTCTTTCTTTCTTTTCTTTTTTTTTTTTTTGAGACAGAGTTTCACTCTTGTTGCCCAGGATGGAGTGCAATGGCGTGATCTCGGCTCACTGCACCCTCCACCTCCCTGATTCAAGCCATTCTCCTGCCTCGGCCTCCCAAAGAGCTGGGACTACAGGCATGCACCACTACAACCGGCTAACTTTGTATTTTTAGTAGAGATGGGAGTTTCACCATGTTGGTCAGGCTGGTCTCGAACCCCTGACCTCAGGTGATCCATCCACCTTGGCCTCCAAAAATGCTGGGATTACGGGCGTGAGCCACCGTGCCTGGGTCTTCCCTTACTTTAAATACATTTGTATTTAAAGTGTTTTTAAATATCACATGAAAAAAGTATGTGGTTTTTACTTTCTTCTTTCCTTCCTCCTCCTCCTCCTCCTCCTCCTTCTCTCTTTCTCTATCATGCTTGGTAAAGGTTATTAATTTTATTTATTTTTCCAAAAAAACAAATTTGTAAGAACTATCTTTATTATACATTTAGTCTCTATTTCTCTTTACCACCCCCACCACACAACTCATGCACCCTTTCCAGCCTCTGGTATCTATCATTCTACTCTCTGCCTCTATGAAATCCACTTTCTTAGCTCCCCCATATGGGTGAGGACATACGATACTTTTATTTCTGTTACCGGCTAATTTCAATTAACATAATAGCATCCGGTTTCATATATGTTGCTGTAAATGACATGATATCATTATTTTTTATGGCCAAATAGTATCCCATTGCTTATACCATTTGTCCATTGATAGGCAGTTAGGTTGATTCTGCATCTTTGCTATTGTAAATAGTGCTGCAGTGAACACAGAG
Organism: Mandrillus leucophaeus; assembly: GCF_000951045.1. Lineage (NCBI taxonomy): Eukaryota > Metazoa > Chordata > Mammalia > Primates > Cercopithecidae > Mandrillus > Mandrillus leucophaeus. Next base: position 1,275,261 of record NW_012100987.1, read on the forward strand.
TGGGGGGCAAGTATCTCATTGATATATTAATTTATTTTCCTATTGATAAATACCCAGTAGTGGCATTGCTGGATCATACTGTAGTTCTATTTTTAATATTTTGAGAAATCTTTCTACTACTTTTTATAGTGGCTATAGTCATTTACATTTCTACCAACAGTGTAGAAGCGTTCTCTTTTCTCTGCATCTTCACTAGCATCTGTTATTTTTCTTTTTGTATTTATAGTAATAGCTAGTCTAACTGGGGTAAATTGATATCTTATTGTGATCTTATTGTGATTTTGACTTACATTTATCTGGTGACTGGTGATATTGATCACTTTTTTCATATACCTGTTAGTTATTTGTATATCTTATTTTGAGAAATGTCTATTCAGGTCCTTTGCCCACATTTTAATGGGATATATATCTATATAGCTCTCTATAAATATATATCTATATATGTATATCTACCTATCCCATTACATATATTTACTGTTGAATTGTCTGAGTTCCTTGTATATTCTGCGTATTAGTCTCTCGTCTAATGAATAGTTTGTAAATATTTTATCCTATTCAACAAGTTGTTTCTTCACTCTGTTGATTGTTTCCTTTGCTGTACAGGAGCTTTTTAGTTTAATATAGTTCCATTTGTCTATTTTTGGTTTTGTTGCCTATGCTTTTGAGGTCTTGGCCATAAAATCTTTTTCTAGAATAATGTATTGAACTGTTTCCCCTGTGTTTTCTTCTAGCAGTTTTATAGTTTTGGATCTTACGTTTAAGTCTTTAATATATCCTGACTCGATTTTTGTATGTGGTGAAAGACAGGGGTTCAGCCTCATTCTGCCACATATGAATATTCAGTTTTCCCGGCAAAATTTATTGATGAGGGTGTCCTTTCCCCACTGTATATTCCTGGCACCATTGTTTAAAATAAATTGGCTATAACTATGTGGATTTATTTCTGGGTTCTTTATCCTATTGCATTGGTTTATGTGTCTGTTTTTATGTCAATATCATGCTGTTTTGGTTACTATAAGCTTGTAATATATTTTAGGTCAGATAATGTGTTGCTTACAACTTTGTTCTTTTTGCCAAGGATTGCTTTGGCTGTTTGGGTTCTTTGTTGATTCCATACAAATTTTAAGTTTTTTTTTTTTTTTTTCCTGTTTCTCTGAGATGACATTGATATTTCGATAAGAATTGCATTAAATATATGGATTGCTTTAGGCAATATGGTCATTTTATTAGTATTAATTTTTCTGATCCATAAGCATGGATGTCTTTCCATTTGTTTATGTCTTCTTCAATTTATTTCATCAGTGTTTTATAGTTTTACTTGTAGGGGTCTTTTATTCTCTTGGTTAAATTTATTTCTAGGTATTTTATTTTATTTACATATTTTTTGAGACAGTGTCTCACTCTGTTGCTGAGGCTGGAATACAGTGGTGCGATCTTAGCTCACTGCAACCTCCACCTCCTGGTGATTCTCCTGACTCAGCCTCCCAAGTGGCTGGGACTACAGGCACTGGCTACCATGCCTGGCTAATTCTTGTATTTGTAGCAGAGACAGGGTTTCACCATGTTGGCCAGGCTGGTCTCAAACTCCAGACCTCAAGTGATCCACCCACCTCAGCATCTCAAAGTGTGAGCCACCTCCCCCGGCCTGATATTTTGATTTTTTGTAGCCATTGTTAATGGATTGTTTTCTTGATTTATCCTCAGCTAGTTCTTTATTAGTATACAGAAACATTACTGATTTTTGCCTATTGATTTTGTGTCCTGCAACTTTACTGAATTTATTTATCAGACAGAGTTTTTTAGTGAAGTCTTTAGATGTTTTTTAGATATAAAATCATATTGTCTGCAAAGTGGAACAATGTGATTTTCTGTTTTCCAATTTGAATGCCTTTTATTTCTTTGTCTTTACTGATTGTTCAGGCTAGGACTTGCAGTATTATGTTGACTAGAAGTGGTGAAAATGGGCATCTTTGCCTTGTTCCAGATCATACAGGAAAGATTTTCAGCTTTTTCCCTATTCAGTATGATATTGGCTGTAAATTAGTCATATATGGCATTTTTTATTGTGGAGGTATGTTCCTTCTGTGCTCAGTTGGTTAAGAGTTTTTATCATGAAGGATTGTTGAATTTTATCAATTTTTTCTGTGTCTATTGAGAAGATTATATTATTTTTCTCCTTCATTGCATTGATGTGACATAGAACGTTCATTGATTTTCATGTACTGAATCATCCTTACATCCCTGGGATAAATTACACTTGATCATGGTGTATTATCTTTCTGACGTGCTGTGGGATTTGTTTTGCTAAAATTTTGTTGAGAATTTTTGCATCAATTTTTGTCAGTGATATTAGCCTGCAGTTTTCTTTTGTGTGTTTTACCTTTTGGAAATGTTATGCTGGCCTCATAGAATGAGTTAAGGAGAATTCCCTCCTATTAAATTTTTTATTATCGTTTGAGGGGAATTGGTATTAGTTCTTTATAAGTTTGGTGGAATTCAGCAATGGAGCCACTGGACCTGGGCTTTTCTTTGTTGGGAGACTTTTTATTACTGATTCAATCTTGTTATTATTGACTGGTCAGATTTTCTATTTCTTCTTGATTCAATCTTTGTAGGTTGTCCAGGAATTTATCCTTTTCCTCTGGGCTTTCTAGTTTGTTAGCATATAGTTGTTCATAGTAGTCTCTGATGATCTTTTGTATTTCTGTTGTATCAGTTGTAATGTCTCCTTTTTGGTTTCTGATTTTATTTATTTGGTTCTTTCTTTTTTCTTTGTTAGTCTAGCTAGTGATTTATTAATTTTGTTTATCTTTTCAAAAAAGGCAACTTTTTGTTTTCATTGATCTTTGGTATTGTTTTGTTAGTCTCTGTTTCATTTAGTTCTGCTCTGATCTTTCTTTCTTTCCTTGTACTAATTTTGGGTTTAGTTTGTTCTTGCTTTTCTAGTTCCTTGAGGTGAATCATTAGATGGTTTATTTGAATTCTTTCTACTTTTTTGATGTAGGTCCTCATTGCTATAAACTTTCCTGTCAGCATTACTTTTCTTGTATCCCATAGGTTTTGATATGCTGTGTTTCCATTTTCATTTGCTTTAAGATTTAAAAAAATTTCTGTCTTTATTTCTTCATTTACCTAATGGTTATTTAGAAGTATGTTGTTTAATTTCCATGTATTTATATAGTTTCCAAACCTGCTTTTGGTATTGATTTCTAGTTTTATTCCATTATTGTTTCAGAAGATGCTGTATATGATTTAGATTTTTTTTTTTTTTTGAGATGGAGTCTTGCTCTGTTACCCAGGCTAGAGTGTAGTGGCATGATCTTGGCTCACTGCAACCTGCTCCTCCCAGGCTCAAGCAATTCTCATGCCTTAGCTTCCCAAGTAGCTGAGACTACAGGCATGTACCACCACACCTGGCAAATTTTTGTATTTTTAGTAGCGATGGGGTTTCACCATATTGACCAGGCCAGTCTTGAACTCCTGATGTCAGGTTATCCAACCACCTCAGCCTCCCAAAATGCTGGGATTATGGGCATGAGCCACTATGCCCAGCTATTTATATATAGATATATATATAGACAAAGTCTTGCCCTGTCGCCCAGGCTAGAGTGCTGTGGCATGATCTGGGTTCACTGCAACCTCCACCTCCTAGGTTCAAGCGATTCTCCTGCCTCAACTTCCTAAGTAGCTGGGATTAAAGGTGTGTGTCACCATGCCTGGCTAATTTCTGTATTTTTAGTAGAGATGAGGTTTCACCATGTTGGCCAGGCTGGTCTTGAACTCCTGACCTCAAGTGATCTGCCTGCCTTGGGTGCTGGGATAACAGGCATGAGCTACTGTGCCCGGCCCATGATTTAGAATTTTAAAAAACTTGTTGAGACTTCTGTGTTACATAACATGGTCTATTCTGGAGCATGTTCCTCGTCCTGATGAGAAGAATATATATTCTGCAGCTGTTGAATGAAATGTTCTGTAAATGTCTGTTAGGTCAATTTAGTCGGAAGTCCAGTTTAAATTTACTGTTTCCTTGTTGATTTTCTGTATAGATGATCCACCTAATGTTGAGAATGGGGTATTGAAGTCTCCCACTACTATTGTATTAAAGTCTATCTCTTACTTTAGATCTAGTAATCTTTGCTTTATATATCTAGGTGCTTTAGTGTTGAGTGCATACGTATTTAGAATTGCTATTTTTTCTTGCTGAATTGATCCCTTTATCACTACATGGCTTGTCTTTTTTATTATTTTTGACTTAAAGTCTCTTTTATATGATATAAGTATAGGTACTTTTGTTTTTTCTATTTGCCCATATGTTTATGGTTGCCTTTTTTCCTCCCTTTTTTATCTTCTTTTGCTATTATTCCATTTTCCATGCTATACTAATTTGTTAGTTATACATTTATTGACTACTCAACTAGTTGTTATCCTAGAGAATTAAACTTGTATACTTGAATTATTATGTATGTTTTAAGTAACTTTTACTTCTGACAACTTTCGTGCCATTGTCGTCATTTATGTTAAACTTACATATATTTTTAAGCCCCAGGAGAAACTATTATTGCTGTTTGAAACAGTTAATATTTATTTAGATTTATCAACATTTTAACTGTTTTCAGAGATTTTATTCTTTGTTTTTATTTACCATATTTCTATTATCATTTTCTTTTGCCTGAAGAACTTCATTTAGGATATATTTTAAAGCACCTCTGTAGGCACTGATTTCTTTTTGGTTTGCTTACTTAATAATATCTATTTTTAGTCTTGTTTATTTTAAGAATATTTTTAGTGAGCATAGAATTCCGGGTTGGTAGTTATTGTCTTTCATCGATATTCCAGTCATGGAATGGGGCAATGAGGAATTAAGTGGTTATTGAAATAATCCAACTGAAAAGAAATGAGGCTCTGAACTGAAGAAATGGAAATGCAAATGAGGGAACAGTTGAGATGAAGGTTGAGAACAGAATTAATCAGTCTCAGATATGAAGGGTGGATAGATAAGAACACTTGTGCTATCTTTGCTTTTAAATATTTCTTTCTATTGTCTCATGGCTTCCCTCATTTGTAATAAAAAGTTAACTTTAGGCCTTATGGATGCTCTTATGAAATAAAGGTGTCCTTTTTTTCCTGCTGGATCTATCTTTCTTTAGACCATTATCTCTTTAAACATTTATTACATTTTTCTCTCCTTATATTAGACATTTTTACCTTGTTCTGTATATTCCCTACATACTTTTATTTCTATTTATCTCTCTGTGTTTTCATTTGGATATTTTTTCTCTGTGTGCTTTCAACTGGATATTTTATATTAATCTTTCTTCCAGTTCAGTAATCATCCTTTTTGCTTTGTCTCATTGGTTGTTAAACCCATCCCTTAGTTTCTCAGTTTCATTTCTAGATTGCTCATGTATTATTTTTAGACATAGGTTCACGTCTCTACTTGATTTTCTGTATTTTATACTGTTCTATCGTAAGGGGACAGAATAACTGTCTGTACTTGCATCACTGTAGCTGTTAGTATTATCTCTTTTTTCTTTTTCTGTTTGTAATTTGAGCCTATTTCTAGTCATGCTTGGTAATTTTGGATTGCATGCTTGATAGTGTATGTAAAAGATCTTGATAATATCTTTCTCCTGTGATTTTTTTTTTTAAGAAGGCAGCTAGAATAAAGGCTAATCATCTTGATCCAATCAGTGATGAGGTGAACTGAGACTGCTTTCCAGATTGATCTCTTTCTGGTTTGTTCTTATCACTAGTCTGTTGTCTTTCCAGGGTCTTACCTGAAGCCTGAATAGTTTACCATATCCCTGTACCTTTAAAGTCCCTAAACTCATTTTGACTGCCAAGCTCTGTGAGAATGGAAAGTTCTGCTTAGCTTTTACAGATCTTGGCAGCTGCTCTATGCTGACTTTTTCTACTTCTTGCTCCATTCAGCCATTTCCTAATGGGTAAAATCCAAGCTCAACATGATTTTGTTTTCCCCTTGATTTTGGTTCCTCAATTTCTGGTTGGCTTGAGAGTTCTGAATCCAAAGTTTTCTGAGTATAATTTTGAAACTTTGAATTTTAAGATTCAAATTGTTTGTTTTTTATGTACCATCCTGGAAATTGGCAAATGTATCAAAGAAAAAAATGGTAGTAAATGTGGGGCTTACCTAAATGTATATCCCTTCTCTCCTGGGAATTAATCCCTCAAGTCTAGGCTACCTTGGTTGTTGTCTGATTCCTTTAAATAGCTGTTTAGTCTTCTGTATTTTATGTATGTTCTATGATTGTCCATGGCAGAAAGTTTGGTTTCATGCAAGCTACTCCATTATTGATATAAGTGAAAGATCTTTATTTTTTCTTAAAGGTCAGAGGACGTGAGAATCATTTGAAGTCCTTGAAAAATAGGTTTCTTTCTAGGTTCCATATCTGAAGATTCTGATTTATATCTCCATGTTTAACAAAGTACCAGATAATTTTGACATAGTTGGTCCTGTAATGAAATTCTACATCCTTTAGATTCTATATTTCAAAATCTACTATTTACCTATTCTATTGTGATAAAATGTTTATGTTTTATTGACAACAGTGTTAATAAGAAGAAAGCTAGCATTATCACAAACTTGTGAATTTCTTTTTGCATGATAAGAGTATGTAAAACCAGGGAATATAAACTCATTAGGAAAGGAAAATGAGGGGAGAATCTATTTAATGGGGGTGGAAAACTCTCTAGGTGTGAAATTAATATATAATCCATTAGTCATAAACTTTTCAGTGGCAGTATTTGGTAGCTCCATAGAGGATTCATATTCAGGCTATTGGGATTCATTCTACATAAGCCTGCCTTAAATGTGATTATCACTGAATTGACTCATCTTCTATCAAGACACATTTTCAGATACATTTTGATGTAGAGATCTTGTTACTTCTTTCCTTATTATGATTTATAAGATGAGATTGTGTTAAACTGGAATGATTTTCGTGTGTATGTGTGTTTGGTTTAATTTTGTTTTATAGTTATTGTATGTAGCTATATCTCTGCTAGGCTGTTCCTATCAACAACTAATATCTGTAAGTCTCTATTTACTCTTCTGTTTAATGGAAAGGAAAATGCCTAGTGTATACCTCTGTTTATATCCTCTTTGAGGGCCTATTGACACAATTCTTAAAAAATTGTTTTATAAATAATAAAGCACTAATATTTTTATTGGTTATTTAAAGAGACAGAGAGATAGTGCAGTCTATGACATACAGGGAAGAAAGCTCAAGATTTCCCAGAAGTCATTGGTTGTTCCATATGACTGAGTTGATGCGAATGTAAAAATAAACTAGTAAAATGAGGTTGGGCCAGATGATGGAGGTCTTGATTTTCTGGCCAAATTTGGTCATTTCTTCACTAGGCAATACAAATCATTGCCTTATGAAGAGAGGGTTGGCATGAAAAGAAAAATTATATGACATTAGGTATAAGATGTCCTGGAATGGGGCAATGAGGAGTTAAGTAGTTATTGAAATAATCCAACTGAAAATAAATGAGGCTCTGAACTGAGGAAATGGAAATAAAAATGAGGGAACAGTTGAGATGAAAGTTGAGAACAGAATCAGTCTCAGATATGAAGGGTGGATAGATAAGAACATTTGTGCTATCTTTGCTTTTCGTAAGTTTTGATGACAGAAAATTAATAGAAATAGAGAACACAGGTATGGCCCCAAATCTCAAACTTAATCTGGCTCAATAATTGCTTTTTTACTATACAGTTACAAAAGAGGTTTTCCATGTCCCCAGGCACTTCTTTTTCTCAAATTGCCACTACATATGGGCATTAATTGCTTAAAAATTATAACTATTAGATATTCAGTAGTATTTCTGTGTCTCCTATGGATGAGCCAACATTCCAACTTCCAAATGTTAACTTTTAAATAAAACACATTTACAGAATTTTTCTGACACAAATTGTATTACATATGTAAGGATGTAAGGGCTAAATCTGGAAAAGTTTAACAGATAAAAATCCAGTTATGCACAAGGGATTAACACAGGCAACTCCCATTAATGTTAATCATCCAACTCCTAGGACATTAAAGTTTCACCACATTCAGAGAAGAGGTCACATATGAAGAGGAAGTAGACAGGCAAGTAAATCATTTCCATACAATCCATTGTATGAGCTGTTAAAAATTTTTACAAAAGACATTTGTAAAATGAAGGGTTTCTTTTTTAAACATAAATACTAAAGAGCAGCACTTCCTTCTTAAGGCTTGCAAATTTGCTTTGGCTGAGATGACCATCCACCTGTGTTTAGTTTTCAGGACTTGTGCTCTTGGTTATGTCTCCTGTGGTTATTCAATGCCATCCCCATCATCTGGCATTTCTTGCCTTCTCTGCTTAATAGTAATAGCCAGTACTTATTGAATAGCCATTCTGTGATAGTTGCATTAGATCACAGGTTTTCAAAGTGTGGTCCCTAGACCCTCACATCAGCATCATCTGAGAACTTGCTGGAAATGCAAATTCTTGGCCTCCACTCCAGAACTACTGAATCAGAAAGTCCAAGGATGGGGTCCAGCAAGTGGTCTTTAATAAGCCCTGCTGGGGATTCTTAGGAACTGAGGACCACTGTTTTACGCTTATCTCCAATCACAATGTGTCTGCTGTTAGGAATCACCTTTTCAGGTGTCAAAACTAAGGCTGAGAGAGGTAAGTAATTTGCCTAAAGTTGGGCAGTGCCTAAGATCTCAAAAGCAGATCTGTAACCTACTTCGTTACCTCATCACACTGCCTCTTTGTAGTGTGCATTGACTGAAGACTAAATGCAGGCTTGTGTCACAGAAGAACAAGGCCCACGTCATGACTCCTGATGTTATGTTATGAAGCTGTGGTCAAAGCATTTTGCCCCTTTGTGCCTGCTTTCATACATGTAAAGTAGGCTTGAGGATCATTTATCACTCTCTCTCTCTCTGTGTGTGTGTGTGTGTGTGTGTGTGTGTGTGTGTGTATGTATATGACAAGCCAACCAACCCACTACCACCCAGGGCTATGAGACAAAATACTAAGCTATGCTAGGTGACTAGAAAATATTATTTCCAAAAGAAGTCATGCAGATGATAAAATAATATGCTTTGATAAATTGATTTGACTTCTCTTTACAATCCCTACCATGTAAATCTCTACTGAATAGCATTAAGAGCTTTCCATGGTCCTAGACTGAGTTGAAACATTTGGCCCTTGTGGTGAATGCACCATGGACAGGTTGAATTTTCAGCACCTAATTCCCAGCTTGCTCCCCTTTCCTCTAGCAGGAATTATGTTTTCTTCTCTTTATACAAGATTTCATTAGCATAGTTACTCTCAGCTAAATCCTGTGCATGCCACTAATCCCACTACTCCTAAGAAACTGGCTTCTAAAGTTAATGTTTATTCATTTTATAAATATTTATTAAAAACCTATGTTCTTAGTACTATGCACTAGAAAGAATATAGATGATAACCATTGGACAGCATACATTCTCTACTTTGTGGCTTTTACCTAGAGTGCATGTAAATCATATACACATAATAAATGGTGAAACAAAGCAACAATATAAGAAATCTCATGGAAGAGGATGTTGCTATTACAATTGCTGTGAATTCAGGGACCAGAGGGAGATGATTTGGTTAGCCTGATCTCAGAAGAATTCATCCTGAGAGTTTATAACCTAAGGAGAACCCAGAGAAAGTGAGAGGAGAGAAAAGAAGGAAGACATGTTATGCTTAGACAAAGCGTGTTTCTTCCCACCACTTCATCTCCCTCTGTAGTTCTTCTTTGGCCCTACTCTCAGTGAAACATTGAAATGGCAGTGTGCATCTGTGTGGCCGAGAAATGGAGGGCTAGTGCTAATGTACGTGTGGGTTATTTTTTCTATTCTTTTTTCAGTCTGCTTAACTGAAATCTGTATTCAGAGTTAAAGAGTTTCACACTTCTCTGAGAGCACTGTTGACTTGTGTAAAATATTAACTTGACTTCATAAGAAAGGAATGATGTGGGTGACAAAAATGCTAATTGGTGAGGAAGGAGTAGAGATAAGATTTCAAGCTGGCATGGATCCTTCCAACCTTGGGAAAACTCTGCAGCTGGGTGGCTCTCTGGGCGCTGTACTCATCTATATGCAGTGGCAGTCTGTGTTCCCGACATGAGTGAACTGAAGACCCTAGAGCTTGTGCCAAAAGCTCCTTCTGAAAGCAATTATCAGGATTCACCATATGACTTCAATTCTTTCTGGACTATAAAAGAGACTCTTCACCATTTTTCGAAAAGGGATATGAACAGGAATGCTGGTGGCTTATGCATTATTTAGAGCCTGCCATCCTGCCTTGGTCTCACAAAGGAGAATGACAGCGTTGTCAGAGTGGTTTCAATGTATGTGCCGGTGGAAATAGAGATGCTAGATTTTGTAGCTTCTCTGAATTACCTGTAATCTGATGGCCTATAATTAGCTTCTTGAGGATATTAAATCCTCATTTTTTTTTCACTTTTCACTGAAAAAAGGTGTCTGGTATCTCATTGGATTTTAAAAAATCATATTATGCATATATTTGAGAAAGGTAGTTTAATGATAACAAAATTATTAACTCTGCTCATAGTTTGTCCACAGTCATGCATATAAAAGTTTAAAGGACATTGCATGGATACAGCTGATAGCAGGATTTGACTCACTCTTTTTTCTAATACTGCCGCGTAGAGCTATCTTGCTTTGTTTTGAGACACTTTCAGTGAAATACTTAGGAATTTGGATAAGACTGTTACATCAAGACACATTGATAAAAATGCCTGGCAGTAGCCCCATCTTATAATTTAATAGCTCCTTTACCTCCTTTCCTTTTACCATACATGGATCTCTTTTATCTGTTTATGACAGGAAGCTTAGGTTTGAAACCTTTGAGTCAACCCTGCCCTTCTATGCTGACCAGTTACTAAGCCCTTTTCCTTCCACTGGCACATGCCTCTGGAAATTGCTCCCACTATGTATTAGTCAACCTTCTCCAGAAAAACAGAACCAATATGATGAATGTATAGGATATAAATATGTGTTTATATGGGTATATGCACATACACCATACACACACAAACACACACACACACATACACACGTAAATAAGAAGAGATTTATTATGGGAATTGGCCTGCATGGTTATGGAGGCTGCAAAGTCCCACAATATGCCATCTGCAAGTTTGAGAACCAGGAAGGCTGGTGATGTAATTCAGTCTGAAGTGGAAGGTGAGTTCTGAAGCTGAAACCCAGGGCTGGTGTATGGATTGTGGAGGACAGCTGATATAAGTCCCAGAGTCCAAAAGCCTGAAAATCAAGAGCTCCAATGTCAGACAGCAGGAGAAAATGGATGTCTCAGCTCAAGAAGGGAGAGAAAATTTGTGCTTCCTCTGAGATATGGTTTGGATCTGTGCCCTTCTTAAATCTCATGTAAAATTGTAATCCCCAGTGTTGGTGGTGGGGCCTGGTGGCAGGTGATTGGATCATGGGGGTGGAGTTCTCATGAATGGCTTAGCACCATTCCTTGGGTGCTATTCAAATGATAGAGTTCTCATGAGATCTGGTTGTTTAAAAGTGTGTGGCACCTCCCTCCCCAACTTCCTTATGCTCCAGCCATGTAAGACAAGCCTGCTTCCCCTTTGCCTTCTGCCGTGATGGTAAATTTCCTGAGGCCTCCTCAGCCATGCTTCCTGTTAAGCCTGTGGAACTGTGAGCAAATTAAACCTCTTTTCTTTATAAATTAGCCAGTCTCAGGCATTTCTTTATAGCTGCATGAGAACACACTAATACACTCTGTCTTTTTGTATTATTCAGGCCCTCAAAGGATTGGGTGATGCCTACTTGCATTGTTGAGGGTTATCTTCTTCAGTAAGTGTAAGGACTCAAATTTTAGGATCTCCTGAAGACACCCTCACAGATATACCCAGAAATAATATTTTACCAGCTATTTGAGCATTCCTTCACCCAGTCAGGTTGACACATAGAATGAATCATCACACACTTCAATTCTTCCCCCTCGATCCCCTAATCTAGTCTCTTCTTACCTCAGTTGCTCTTGATTCCTGTGGTCTTTCTCCTTTCTCCAACACAATGCATAGGCCTTGCCTTACCAGACTAATCTCTGAACACTTCTTCCATCACATCACTGCCAAACTTAAGTTACTTCTAGTTGATACCCAAATAAAGTACAAACTCCTCTGTGTAATAATTAGGGTTATCCTGCAAAATGTAGCCAGATTGGTTACTTCTTCCTGGTTACACTTTATGCTCTAGGCAGCCTGGGCTATAGCTGTCTCCTTCTCTTTTACTGATAGATATTTAAGGGGTAAGTATAAGTGCAGTTATGCTACATGGATATATTGCATAGTGGTGAAGTCTGGGCTTTTAGTGTAACCATCACCTGAATAGTGTACATTGTATCCATTAAATGCTTGCTCATTCCTCATCCCCCTCCCACTCTCCCACACTTCCAAGTCTCCAAAGTCTATTATTCCACACTATATGTCCTTGTGTACACGTTATTTAGCTCCCACCTGTAAGTGAGAATATGCAATATTTGACTTTCTGTTTCAGTTTTTTTTAACATAAGATAATGGCCTCCAGTTCTATCCATGTTAATGCAAAAGACATGGCTTTATTTTTTTTTTTATGGCTGAGTAATAGTCCATTTTATATGTGCACACACACATACCACATTTTCTTTCTCCAGTCATCTTCTGATGGACACTTAGGTTGATTCCATATCTTTGCAGTTGTGAACAGTGCTGTGATAAACATATGAGTGCAGGTTTCTTTTTTATACAGTGGATTCTTTTCCTTTGAGTAGATGCCCAGTAGTGGGATTGCTGGATTGAATGGCAGTTTTATTTTTAGTTCTTTGAGAAGTCTCCATACCGTTTTTGATAGAGGTTGTGCTAATTTCCATGCCTACCAACAGTGTATCAGTGTTTCCTTTTCTCTGCATCCTCACCAACATTCGTTATTTTTAAAATTTTTAACAATAGCCATTCTGAATATTGTAAGATGGTATCCCATTGTGGTTTTAATTTTAATTTGGATTTCTCTGATGATTAGTGATGTTAAGCATTGTTTTCATATGCTTGTTAACCATTTGATGTCTTCTTTTGAAAAATATGTTTATGTCCTTTGCCTACTTTTTAATGGGGTTATTTGTTTTTTTCTTGTTGACTTGTTTGAGATCCTTGTAAATTCTGGATATTAGTCCTTTGCCAGATGCAGAATTTGCAAACATTTTCTCCCATTCTAAAAGTTGTCTGTTTACTCTGTTGATTATCTCTTGCTGTGTAGAAGATTTATGGTTTAATCAAGTCCCGATTGTCTATTTTTGGTTTTGCTGCATTTGCTTTTGTGGTCTTAGTTATGGATTTTTTACCCAGGCTAACATCCAGAAAAATTTTTTCTAGGTTTTCTTCTAGTATTTTCATAGTTTCAGGTCTTACAGTTAAGTCTCTTAATATGTCCTGAGTTAATATTTTTGTATGGAAAAAGGTAGTGGCACAGTTTCATTCTTCTGCATGTAGCAATTCAATTTTCCCAGCACCTTTTAATGAATACGGTATTCCTTTCCAAGTGTTTGTTTTTGTCAACTTTGTCAAAGATCCATTGGCTACATGTACGTTGCTTTATTTCTGTGTTCTCTATTCTGTTCCATTAATCTATGTGTCTATTTTCATGCCAGTACTATGCTGTTTTGGTTAATATAGCCTTGTAGTATAATTTGAAGTCAGCAATGTGATGTCTCAAGCTATATAAATGTTTCTTATTCACATGTCTTTATTTTAGTAATTTCAAAGTTTTAAATTTGAATTTACATCTCCCAAAATTAAGAGATAGTTGTTGCTTTAATAACTTAGGGTTCAAATCACAACCATTCCTTAAAAATCCATAAAATCTATAACTAGGCAACCTCTGCAATAAAAGCTGTCCTATTGCTCATTATTAGATATTCTTTCCTTTGAAACTCTATGCATAAATTATCTTTTGCATAACAAATACTTCAAATGTAGTGACTTGAAATAACACACATACATTATCTTATGGTTTATGTAGGCCAGAAGTTCAGGTACAGCTTAACTGGGTCCTCTGATTAGGGTTTCATAAGTCTGAAATTAAGGTATCAGTCAGGATGAGTTGGGTTCTCATCTGAAGGCTTAACAGAGAATGGATCTACTTCCAAGCTTCCTCAGGTTGTTGGCAAAATTCATTTTCTTAAAGCTGTAAGATTCATGGCAGCTCACTTCTTCAAAGCCAGCAGTAGAGCAGGAGAGACTTCAGTAGGATGAGCTGTATACGTTCATGTAATACTGTATATGTAATCAATCCCCTCTGCCATGTTTCATTGGTTAGATGCAGGTCACAGATCTTACCAACACTCAAGGAGAAGAAATTACACAAGGGTGTCAACACATTAAGAATCATGGGGACCTCCTTAGAATTGGTCTGCCGCACTCTATATTTTCTTCTTCTCTTCACTATTTTTATGTCTCTCTTACCTTTTAATAACATGATTTTCTGTTTATTAGATGTTTTAGCTACCTAGATTCAATGATAGCCTATTTGTGCCTTATCATGCCTGCACTGTTTGGTGCAAAGTATATGTGGGTTAAATAACATATAAGTTGAATTGATCACTGGATGCTATGTTTTTCTGTAGAGTTTATGTTTTTCTGTGTTTAACAGATTATAAACTTTTAAAAGGCAAGAGCAATGTTTGTAACTTATTTTGCATACTAGCTAATTAGGAAAAAATCAACATTTAATATTATATTATTATCACTCATTAAATACACATTTTAGAGCCTGAAAGCATTAAACACTTAAATATGTAGTATGAATATAATACTGCCATCAAAATTATGTAAGTATTATACCCTGTGAGGTACATTGCATGAAAGATACCTTGATGTCTTTGGTTTTCTAGGAATCTCATGCCATTGATATTAGGGCACCATGTTTTTCTTAATTCTCTTTTCTTAACTTTGCCTGAAACATTAGCTGTTGTGGAAAGATGGCAAACATCTTAATAAGGGGAACTAAATAAGAGATGTATTTCTGGGCCACGGCAGAGTGATGGGCCCTGGTAGAAAGGTATGAGGGAAGAGTCTAGGAAGAAAGAGTAAGAAAGTAAAAGAATTCTGCCATTGATGAAAAGATTTGCCAAAGGGTTTCCATAGGACTTATTTTTAAAAAATATATCTTAAAGATGTTATAATGAATTAAAAATTCTATTGTCTAAGGAGTTGAAGTGACATTAAACAGATTTCCTTCAAAATGTACCTTTCAAACTCTTAATATGCTAATGAGCATTATTTGCATCCAAGAGGAAAATTTTAAAAAATAATTTCAACTTTTATTTTAGATTCAGGAGGTACATGTGCAGGTTTGTGTATATTGTGTGATGACGAGGTTTGGGGTACAATTGATCCTGTCACCGAGGTAGTGAGCACAGTACTCAACAGTGAGTTTTTCAACACCTGTCCCCCTCCATTACTATTGCTGCAGGAAGAGAAAACCAAATAACAAATATTCTCACTAATAACTGTGAACTAAACATTGGGTATTCATGGACATAAAGATAGCAACAGTAAAAGCTAGGGGCTACTAAAGCCTTCCCCTCTCTAGCAGCCCCTAGTTTCTATTGTTGCTATCTTTATGTCCATGAATACCCAATGTTTAGCTCACACTCATAAGTGAGAATATTTGGTATTTGATTTTCTGTTCCTGCAGTAATTTACTTAGGATAATGGCCTCCAGCTGCATCTATGTTGCTGCAAAGGACATCATTTTGTTCTTTTTTTAAATCACTGCATAGTATTCCATGGTGTATATGTGCCACATTTTCTGTATCCAGTCACCATTGATGGTTCTAGGTTGATACTATGACTTTGCTATTGTGAATAGTGCTGTGATGAACATATGAGTACATGTGTTTTTTTGGCAGAACAATTTATTTTCTTTTGGATATATACCCAGTAATGGGATTGCTTTTTCAAATGGTAGTTCTCTTTTAAGTTCTTTGAGGAATCTCCAAACTTCTTTCCACAGCAGCTGCACTAATTTGCATTCCCACCAAGAGTGTATAAGTATTTCCTTTTCCCTGCAGCCTCACCAGCATCTGTCTTTCTGTGTGCTTTTTTTTTTTTTTTTTTTTTTTTTTTTTAATAATAGCCATTCTGACTGGTGTGAGATGGTGTCTCATTGTGGTTTTGATTTAGATTTCTGTGATAATTAGGGATGTTAAACTGTTTTTTAATATGCATGTTAACCATTAAATGCCTTCTTTTGAGAAGTCTCTGTTCATGTCTTTTTCACACTTTTTGATGGGGTTATTTGTTTTTTGCTTGTTGAATTGTTTAAGTTCCTTGTAGATTCTGCACATTAGACCTTTGTTAGATGCATAGTTTGTGAATATGTTCTCCCGTTCTGTAGATTGTCTGTTTACTCTGTTGATAGTATCTTTTGCTGTGCAGAATCTCAATGGGGCTTAGAATTTGACATGAAATTTTGGTGGGGACACAGATCCAAACCATATCACTAAGAATTCCAGTATTATGTTGAATAAGAGTGGTGAAAGTGGGCATTCATGTCTTGTTTCAGTTCTCAGAGGGCATGGTTCTAGCTTTTGCCTGTTCAGAATGATGCTGGCTGTAGGTTAGTCATAGATGTCTCTTATTGTTTTGAGGCATGTTCCTTCAATGCCTAGTTTGTTGAGGGTTTTTATCATGAAAGTATTGGATTTTACAGTAAGATTTTTCTTCCTGTATTGATATAATGATATGGTTTTTGCTTTTTATTCTGTTTATGTGGTAAATCACATTCATTGATTTGCCTGTGTTGAACCAAACTTGCATGTCAGGAATGAAGCCTACTTGATCATGGTGAATTAACTTTTTCATGTGCTGCTGGATTCAGTTTGCTAGTATTTTTTTTTTGGAAGACGCTTATGTCTGTGTTCATCAGAGATATTTGTCTGTAATTTTCGCTTTTCATTGTGTCTTTGCCAGGTTTTTGTGTGAGGGCAATGCTGGCTGTAGAATAAATTGGGGAGGAATCCCTCCTTCTCAATTTTTTTTGGAATAGTTTCAGAACTAATATAAGCTCTTATTCATATATCTTGTAGAATTTGGCTGTGAATCCATGAGGTCTGGGACTTTTTGTGGTTGGTGAGTTTTTGATTACTGATTCAATTTTGGAATTTGATATTGTTCTGTTCAGGATTTCAATTTCTTCCTGATTCAATCTTGGGAGATTGTTTCCCGAAATTTTACATTTATTCCAGATTTTCTAGTTTGATTGCGTAGAGTTGTTTATAATATTCTCTGAGTAATAATTACATGTGATATAGGTCTCTTAAAGACAGCAGACAGATGGCTCTTATCTTTTTATCTAACTTGCTACTTTGTGCCTTTTACAGGGGTGCACTGAGGCAGTTTACATTCAAGGTCAATATTGATATGTGATGTGTTGATCCTATTGTGAGGTTACTTGGTTGCTTTGTACTTTCTATTGTGTGGTTACTTTAGCGGGTCTGTTCCTTTTTTGGTATTAGGTATCATTCTTTCCTTTCCAGGTTAAGAACTCCCTTAACAATCTCCAAGAGAAAGATTTAACATGTAACTTCTCTGAAATTAGTTTTTACTGGAAGTGTGTGTGTGTGTGTGTGTGTGTGTGTGTGAAAGAGAATTGGGAAATTTCCTGGGTGGTTAAAAAAACAAGTTAAGTTGAAAGGAAAAAAACCGAAAGGGCATTTAAATCCTCCATTAACTCCTACATTGTTTGAGAGGACAACATTTAGATCATAGCCGTATGGATGTGGGTGGGAGAAGTGACACCTGGGTGCAAAAGGAAGGAATAGAAACACTTTCAAGCATCTATGTTTCCATCTTGAATTTAGTTAGCTTGAATGCAGCTTTTTCATTAGTCAGCAAATCTATGATGAAAAGGT
>NW_012100987.1:1293868-1296468 GCF_000951045.1 Mandrillus leucophaeus
TTATAAGTAAATATTAATGTGTTTTTAATGGAATAACTTTAAAAAAACCAAACAAAGCAAAAAACCATTTTCTCAAAGATGATACTGAAGTTCTAAATTTAAATAAAAGAGATAATGGTGATACCCTTAATAGATAGTAAAATAAAGCAGGAGTATTTGGTATGGAGGAAATTTACCAATAACCAACAGGTAACAGCGTCAAAGAGAATCTATAAAGGTTTCCTTAGAAAAAATATTTAAATAAAATAAAGCAAGGCAGGCAAATTTCGTCAAATATACATAGAGTTTTCTATTAGTGCTCTCCAGAGAAACAGAACACCATAGGAAATATACGTGTGTGTGTGTGTGTGTGTGTGTATAAAATAAGGAATTGGCTCAAGTGATTGTGGAGGCTGAGAAGTCCCATGATCTGCCATTTGCAAGCTGGAGACCCAGGAAAGCCAGTGGTGTAATTTGAAGGCCTGAGAGAACTGTTGGTGTAGATTGCAGTTCTAGTCTTAAGGCCTGAGGTCCAGGAATGGTGAGCACAGTAGCAGATTGATGTTCAGCGTAAGCAGTCAGGTAGAGGAAGAGGGAATCCAACTTTCCTCTGCCTTTTTGTTTTATGCAGGCCTTCATGCTGAGGAGGGCCATCCGCTTTACTCAGCCCACCAATGCAAGTGCTAATATCTTCCAGAAACACCCTCGCAGACACACCCAGAGATAATGTGTAATCAGATATTGAGGTATCCCATGGCCCAGTCAAATTGACATGTAAAGTGGACTAAAAAAAGGTTCTTAGAAAAGTCTTCCAGTGGACAATCTGGAAGGGATTGTGGAAGGGGTCAATGAGTGGAAGGGCTCATTTTTAATATTTTAACAGTTCTTTTAACAACAACTGAAGAAAAACAAGAATGAAATTCCTAAGTGTGTGCAATGTCGAAGTTTTAAGATATATCTCTTATGATGTGTGGTGACTTGTAAAAAATTATTTGAAGACCTCAATTACTGGAACTCACAAATGCTAACATTCCAAACATTTGAAAACCTCTATTTTGGAGTCCTTTCTTTTGACAAATGAATGAGTGAATGAAGAGATTTGGAGGTGGGGTATGGGCAGCATGCCGTATTGAGTTATGAAGTTTAAAAATGTTTGCAAAAGTACAAGATGCACAATATTTTATTTTGTAGGTGAGATTTAGGTAGCAATTGATCATATCTGATTCAGTAACTAATAGTGTATGAAATTATTCTATATACTGAAATTTTAAAAAATTAGGCTAATAAATTCCTCTCTTTTTCTCATCTAGTTTTCCTCTTTTAATTGCTATTCTTTTGGTTATTTATTTCTGTCAGTACTGAATTCGATGCCAGTATTAATTACATCCCAGCTTTGACTACTTTATACCAAGACAGATGACAGATACAAAGGTAAAGAGGGCATGACCCTCAGCTCAAGCTCAATATAACTCCAAATTGAGTTTGATAATTCCAGCGGAAACATGGATGAGAGTTTGGAGCAGTACAGTATACAGAAAAATATTCCTGCTTCGGAGTCAACTGTCAGAGGCATTCAAACGGGAGCAATTCTGTCTTGAACAAGGACTGGGTAAAATAAGGCTAAGACCTACTGGGTTGCATTCTCAGGAGGTCAGATGTTCTTAGTCACAGGATGAGATAGGTGGTTGGCAGGACTGGTATAACAAGATACAGAGCGTAAAGACCCTGCTGATAAAACAGGGTGCAGTATAGAAACTGGTCAAAACCCACCACATTCAAGATGGCAGTGAAAGTAACTTCTGGTTGTCCTCACTACTCATTATAAGCTAATTGTAATGTACTAACATTTTGTTGGAAGATAATGTTAGCGAAGTAGGTAGCGAATACAGGTTGTATTCTTTCATCTTAATCTTTAATTAGATAGATCGTGGAACAGATAAGTAACAAGTTTAAACTATGTTTAATAGAATGGCACCTCTACCTCACTTTTCTATATTCATTCTTATAAACTGATGCTGAATGTAGGCTTTGGCTGTGAGGATGGATAAGGAGCCAATGGATGCCTGAGGAATTGATGGTGGACTTGATAGAGTTCAGGAAATGGAACTCAGATATTACTGAAGATGCTAGCCCAAGCGAGTGGCTCCATTAATAATGGCACGGACTGAAGGAGAAAGGAAGGTGGGTTTAGGAAGCAGAGACAGGATACTCAGTTTTAGAAAATGATTTTAGAATAAGAGCAGGAAATTCCCTTGATGATTACCAATAAGCAGATGGCATTTTTGGTTTCAATTTTCAGAGAAGGCTTAAAGCTAGAATTGGAGAGGTAGAAATCATCAGTTCAGATATGCTGGTTGAAGCCAGCATAGGGAAGATCAACAGTAAGTGTTTATAAAGAGAAAGGACATCAAAGTACAGACTTTCTTGCTGAATAAAATCACACTGAAACAGTCTAGGTTTTATCACCAAGTTAATGTCTTTTTGGTTATCTCCTTCCTCTGGGGTGCTCTTTTGTCCCTAAAGCTTGAGAGTGCTTTCTTTTCTTTTAGGTTTCTATCTAAAGGCCATTAAGTCCTTATATTGGCCCTAGGATCTTCTATTAATCCATCTATCCATCTAGA
>NW_012100987.1:1296518-1303398 GCF_000951045.1 Mandrillus leucophaeus
TTTAAAAATGTTTGCAAAAGTACAAGATGCACAATATTTTATTTTGTAGGTGAGATTTAGGTAGCAATTGATCATATCTGATTCAGTAACTAATAGTGTATGAAATTATTCTATATACTGAAATTTTAAAAAATTAGGCTTATAAATTCCTCTCTTTTTCTCATCTAGTTTTCCTCTTTTAATTGCTATTCTTTTGGTTATTTATTTCTGTCAGTACTGAATTCGATGCCAGTATTAATTACATCCCAGCTTTGACTACTTTATACCAAGACAGATGACAGATACAAAGGTAAAGAGGGCATGACCCTCAGCTCAAGCTCAATATAACTCCAAATTGAGTTTGATAATTCCAGCGGAAACATGGATGAGAGTTTGGAGCAGTACAGTATACAGAAAAATATTCCTGCTTCGGAGTCAACTGTCAGAGGCATTCAAACGGGAGCAATTCTGTCTTGAACAAGGACTGGGTAAAATAAGGCTAAGACCTACTGGGTTGCATTCTCAGGAGGTCAGATGTTCTTAGTCACAGGATGAGATAGGTGGTTGGCAGGACTGGTATAACAAGATACAGAGCGTAAAGACCCTGCTGATAAAACAGGGTGCAGTATAGAAACTGGTCAAAACCCACCACATTCAAGATGGCAGTGAAAGTAACTTCTGGTTGTCCTCACTACTCATTATAAGCTAATTGTAATGTACTAACATTTTGTTGGAAGATAATGTTAGCGAAGTAGGTAGCGAATACAGGTTGTATTCTTTCATCTTAATCTTTAATTAGATAGATCGTGGAACAGATAAGTAACAAGTTTAAACTATGTTTAATAGAATGGCACCTCTACCTCACTTTTCTATATTCATTCTTATAAACTGATGCTGAATGTAGGCTTTGGCTGTGAGGATGGATAAGGAGCCAATGGATGCCTGAGGAATTGATGGTGGACTTGATAGAGTTCAGGAAATGGAACTCAGATATTACTGAAGATGCTAGCCCAAGCGAGTGGCTCCATTAATAATGGCACGGACTGAAGGAGAAAGGAAGGTGGGTTTAGGAAGCAGAGACAGGATACTCAGTTTTAGAAAATGATTTTAGAATAAGAGCAGGAAATTCCCTTGATGATTACCAATAAGCAGATGGCATTTTTGGTTTCAATTTTCAGAGAAGGCTTAAAGCTAGAATTGGAGAGGTAGAAATCATCAGTTCAGATATGCTGGTTGAAGCCAGCATAGGGAAGATCAACAGTAAGTGTTTATAAAGAGAAAGGACATCAAAGTACAGACTTTCTTGCTGAATAAAATCACACTGAAACAGTCTAGGTTTTATCACCAAGTTAATGTCTTTTTGGTTATCTCCTTCCTCTGGGGTGCTCTTTTGTCCCTAAAGCTTGAGAGTGCTTTCTTTTCTTTTAGGTTTCTATCTAAAGGCCATTAAGTCCTTATATTGGCCCTAGGATCTTCTATTAATCCATCTATCCATCTAGATACCCAGCTCACAAGTAGTTATTAAATAATAGATAATAAAGATACATAGATGAATAGGGCATAGTCCCTGTTCTCATTGGATTTAGTCTCATGGCAAGGAAAGACATACAAACTGTTAATTAAAATGTGATAAACATCATGATAAGTATGTGTGTGGGCTATTGAGGAAAAGGAGCAAATCACACAGTCTGTAGGGGAAGTATGAATGGGAAAGCTCTTTTGTAGAACATGAGGCCTGATATAAGTCATAAAGAAGGGACAAGAGTTAACTCAGAAAGTATCGCAGCAAGGTAAGGTACATTGCAGAGGATTTCCTAGGAAGAGTATGAAGAAAAGTATGAAGAAGAGTAGAAAATTGAGATGCATAGTGTCATCTCATACACAGTTTGTACCTAAATCTTCCCATTTGTCCCAGGAATGTTTTCATGGCTATTTTCTTTTCTAAAGCAAGGACTCAATTTAATTTTATATATTACACTTTTTTGTGCTTTTTCATAACTTTTAGTCTGGAACAATTCTTTCACTTGCTTTGTTGTTTCAATGGTCTTAATGTTTTTTGAGTAATTTAAAACTTGTAGAATTTTTCAGAATTTTTCTGATGCTTTCTTCATGATGTCTTTTAATTAGTTCCTCTATCTCTATACTGACTACTAACAAACTGGAAGGTAGCTCACTAAGTCTAGAAGCTTGGTGAGGTTCAGGTTAAAAATTATGACACTTCATAGTTGATGTAGAATACTTCATATTGTGTAACACATCTGGAGGGATATAGTATCAAGTTGTCTCTCTATTCATGATGCGAAATTCTGTCACTCAGTTAAGGGGCCGAGCATTAGGCCATTCCATTGTAAAGCTGGTATTTTCTTTCAGCAATCATTAAGCAATCTGTGGAGTGATACATGTTAGGAGACTATTCTTCATAGGACTCTTCTCTTTCTGACCCTTATGCAAGCAGAGGATTGATTGTTTTCACTCTGGGCTGTCTTTTCAAATATATTTGTATAGCAAACTGCCTTGGAAGATTGAGACAATATCCCCTTCTGGAACAAAAGGCAGATTTATTTCCTGTCCAAGATAATAAAGATAAAATCTCCTTCTAAGGCAAAAGTTGAGTAGGTTTGCTAGGAGTCCCTTTTTCGTAGCCCAAGAATCAAACCCACTGTGTGTATAGCATGCACCTGGATTAATCTGAACACCATAAGGAACAAAGGAAAATAAATGCAAACAGTAAGCTAATGTTTCCTGCTGTGCTGAATAATAGTCATTTCACTCTGACCTAGGAGTGTTGTGTCTTTTCCAGTACCCACTAAATTGGCAGGTTAACAGCCTGCAAGCAGCATATCTCAGATACTTCACAGTTCTTGACTGCAATTATACTCACTATCAATTTTTCCCTATGATGAAATTTTAAAATTATTGCTTCTGCATTTTTAGTTGACATTCATTCTTCTATAAAGAGAAGCCTCTTGTTTTCCTCTCTTAAAATTTTCTTTTTTATGTCACTGTAGGCTCCCTGATTTTTATTTATTCAAAATACATAAAATAAATAAAAAGTTTTCTTCGAAGAGCCTTGGTTCCTTAAATGGGAATTAGTGTTTAGAAATTAAGATCTAAGCTCTAGGTATTTCTAGGCCTTATTATTAATGACATTAGAAAATATAATCTTAAAAATTATGAATATATGTTGATATTTCCATTTTAAGTTTAAATTTAATGTTATAGGGTTTTACTCGTAAAATCTTTTATTTTATGTTTGCGTCTTTGTCTCTTTTTTTGATTATTTATTTATTTTTAATTTTTTAAATTTTAAGTTCATGGGTACATGTGCAGGTTTGTTACATAGGGAAACTTGTGTCATGAGGGGTCGTTGTATAGATTATTTCATCACTCACGTATTAAGCCTAGTACCCATTAGTTATTTTTCCTGATCCTCTCCCTCCTCCCACACTCCACCCTCCAATACCCAGTGAGTGTTATTCCTCTCTATGAGTCCATATGTTCTCATCATTTAGCTCCCACTTATAAGTGAGAACATGTAGTTTTTAGTTTTTTGTCCCTGCATTACTTTGCTAAGGATAATGGCCTCCAGCTCCAACCATGTCCCTGCAAAGGACATAATCTCATTTTTCTTTATGGCTGCATAGTATTCCATGGTATATATGTACCACATTCTTTTTATCCAGTCTATCATTGATTGATATTTAGTTGGTTTCGTGCTTTTTCTATTGTGAATAGTGCTGCAATAAGCATATGTGTGCATGTGTCTTTATAACAGAATGATTTATATTCCTTTGGGTATGTAGCTAGTAATGAGATTGCTGGCAGAATGATATTTCTGTCTTTAGGTCTTTGAGGAATTGCCACACTGTCTTCCACAATGGCTGAACTAATTTACGCTGCCACCAACAGTGTATAAGCATTTCTTTTTCTCCATAAACTTGCCAGTATGTGCTATTTTTGACTTTCTATTAATAGCCATTTGACCAGTGTTAGATGGTATCTTGTGTTTTTGATTTGTATTTCTCCAGTGATCAGCAATGCTGAGTGTTTTTTTCCTGTGATTGTTGACTGCATGTATGTTTTCTTTTGAAAACTGTCTGTTCATGTCCTTTGCCCACTTTTTTATGGGGTTGTTTGCTTTTTTCTTGCAAATTTTTAAGCGTTTCATATAGATGCTAGATATTAGACCTTTTCAGATGTGTAGTTTGCAAACATTTTCTCCCATCTGTAGGTTGTCTGTTTACTCTGTTGATGGTTTCTTTTGCTGTGCAGAAGCTCTTTAGTTTAATTAGATCCCATTTGTCAATTTTTGCTTTTGTCGCAATTACTTTTGGCATCCTTGTCACGAAATCTTTGACTGTACCTATGTCCTGAATGGTATTGCCTAGATTTTCTTCTAGGGTTTTTATAGTTTGGGGTTGTACATTTAAGTCTTTAATCCATCTTGAGTTAATTTTTGTATATAGTGTAAGGAAGCGTTTCAATTTCAATCTTCTGCATATGGCTTGCCAGTTATCCCAGCACCATTTATTCAATAGAGAATTCTTTCCTCATTGCTTGTCTTTGTCAGGTTTGTTGAAGATCAGATGGTTGTTGTAGGGGTGTGGTCTTACTTCTGGGTTCTCTATTCTGTTCCATTGGTCTATGTGTCTGTTTTTGTACCAGTA
Source organism: Mandrillus leucophaeus (assembly GCF_000951045.1). Taxonomy (NCBI): domain Eukaryota; kingdom Metazoa; phylum Chordata; class Mammalia; order Primates; family Cercopithecidae; genus Mandrillus; species Mandrillus leucophaeus. The sequence goes on from NW_012100987.1 coordinate 1,301,165, forward strand.
CCATGCTGTTTTGGTTACTGTAGTCCTGTAGTATAATTTGAAGTCAGGTAGTATGATGCTGCCAGCATTGGTCTTTTGCTTAGTATTGCCTTGGCTATTCAGGCTCTTTCTGGTTCCATGTGAATTTTAAAATAGTTCTCTCTAGTTCTGAGTAGAAGGTCAATGATAGCATGTTAGAAACAGCATTGAATCTATAAATTGCTTTGAGCAGTATGGCCATTTTAACAATATTGATTCTCCTATCCATGAGCATGGAGTGTTTTTCCATTTGTTTGTGTCATCTCTGATTTATTTGAGCAGTGGTTTGTAGTTCTCCTTGAAGAGGTCCTTCACTTCCCTTGTTAGCTGTATTCCTAAGTATCTTATTCTTTTTTTGTAGCAATTGCAAATGGGAGTTTGTTCATGATTTGGTTCTCTGCTTGCTAGTCGTTGGTGTATAGGAATGCTAATGATTACTGCAGATTGGTTTTGTATCCTGAGACTTTGCAGAAGTTGTTTATCAGTTTAAGAAGCTTTTGGGCTGAGACTATCGGGTTTTCTAGATACAGGATCGTATAGTCTGAAAACAGGGATAGTTTGACTTCCTCTTTTATTTGGCTGTGCTTTATTTGTTTCTCTTTCTTAATTGCTCTGGCCTGAACTTCCAGTACTATGTTGAATAGGACTGGTGAAAGTGGGCATCCTTGTTTTGTGTAAGTTTTCAAGGGGAATGCTTCCAGCTTTTGCCTATTCAGTACGATGTTGGCTGTGAGTTTGTCATTTGTGGCTCTTATTATTTTGGGGTATGTTCCTTAAATACCTAGTTTATTGAATTTTTAACATGAGTGGATGTTGAATTTTGTTAAAAAATTTTTCTGCACCTATTGAAATAATCATGTGATTTTTGTCTTTAGTTCTGTTTATGTAATAAATCAGATTTATCGATTAGAGTATGTTGAATCAACTTTGCATTCTTATACTTTCAGTCTTAATAAACTTTTCTTCAGTCATGAATTCTAAATTCTCTTAAGTATCTTTTTGAGTCTCAGGATGCCTCATTCTGGACCTCTTGATGGCTCCACAGGCTGACCATTCTAGCTGCAAACATGCAGGTCTTACCTTCTAAGATCTTATCCAAGATGTTTTCCTTGTAGGAACATGGTCAGCAGGCTAAGAAAAGCTTCATTCAACTAATTTCAATTGTGAATCAAGGCTCCTAAACTTAACTGCACTGAATCTACTCATTACCCTTTCATTTCTAAAATATCAAAGCAAGCTCCTGATTGGTTTGCCTGTTTCCAGTCTTGTCTCTGTAGACAAGATTATTTTTAATAACAGTGAGTTAATCGTCCTATTGTATTTATACAAATCAGAGACAGGGTTGATTTTTAGGTGGTACAATTATTTTATTCACTACTAAGAAAGAAGTTTAGCCATTAAAATAATGACCCAATTTTTAGCACTTAAATTTCTATTTTCTATGAAAATATCTTTTAAATTTAATGAGACATAGGGTTACATCATATATCACTATAGAGTCATAAGATTAAAGTTTGGTTTCTGGTCTGACATGTAAACAGTTTGGAAGGTTTCTGGTCTGACATGTAAACAGTTTGGAAGTTGTTAGTCATATTCTAACAAGAAAAATTTGAACAGGCTGGGCACAATGGCTCATGCCTGTAATCCCAGCACTTTGGGATGCTAAGGTGGGTGGGTCACCTTAGGTCAGGAGTTCAAGACCAGCCTGGCCAACATGGTGAAACCTCATCTCTACTAAATACAAAAAATTGGTGAGACATGGTGGTGCATGCCTGTAATCCCAGCTGCTTGGGAGGCTAAGGCAGGAGAATCGCTTGAACTCAGGAAGCAGAGGAATCTTGGCAGTGAGCCAAGATTGGCAACAGAGTGAGACTCTGTCTTGAACAAAAACAAAAACAAAAACAAAAAAAAGAAAGAAAGAAAGAAAGAAAAGAAAAAAAAGAAAAAGCTCAACAAACTGAAAATCAACAACTGTTTTTAAATCCCTCATAAAATTATTGACACAGGTCAAACTGCTACCCTAAAAACTAGAGAGATTGGCAGATACAGAGATCAGAGACCTTACTGGGAGCAGAAGCCATATCTGGAGACTTAAATTTAAACACTTAAAAGATGATTAAATAATTGCTGAAGTCTGAAAGATTAAAAACCCTGGGAGCCCAGGTTTTGGAAGGCAATACCCATACTTTTATGAGTTTTACCTCCAGGAGCTTCAT
>NW_012100987.1:1303448-1304878 GCF_000951045.1 Mandrillus leucophaeus
AAAAAAAGAAAGAAAGAAAGAAAGAAAAGAAAAAAAAGAAAAAGCTCAACAAACTGAAAATCAACAACTGTTTTTAAATCCCTCATAAAATTATTGACACAGGTCAAACTGCTACCCTAAAAACTAGAGAGATTGGCAGATACAGAGATCAGAGACCTTACTGGGAGCAGAAGCCATATCTGGAGACTTAAATTTAAACACTTAAAAGATGATTAAATAATTGCTGAAGTCTGAAAGATTAAAAACCCTGGGAGCCCAGGTTTTGGAAGGCAATACCCATACTTTTATGAGTTTTACCTCTAGGAGCTTCATCAAGCTCTCAGGGTCAAGGTCAGAGGAAAATTACCTCATGCTTCTAATACTAAGAAGAGAAGAGTAACTGTTTTGAAATATACCTAGAGTGTTCTGTGCCCTCGAAGGAAACTATTTTATCAGCTTCTAACCAATGTGAGTTTTACCAGAGCTTAATAAACCTATGAGGGAAAGTAAATACCCAACTCCTGCACCCTCTGGTCTTCTTTCTCACGTGAGGCAGAAAAAACTAGAAAGTATGTGCAAAGATCACAGTCTAGGGGCATAGTCTCACTAAAAGACTAAGACATGGTAATAAGATTGTAGAGTACTTTCTTCCCGCCACCCCCACCATATCAATAGGGCTCCTGTATAACCCGAGATTATAGCTGAGAGCAATTTCAGAGCACAAACTCTATTTAAGAAGGAGTCTCTAGAGAAGCCCAAAGGCAACAAGGAAAAGAGAAACAAAGACACTAGAGGAAATGTTAGTCTCTGATACCTATAGGTACAGCAAATAGTAAACACAGTCTAATTCCTATACAGATAAACATAAAACCTCACTCTAAAAGGCCATATGCCTCAGTTCCTTCAATCTGATAAAATGTCTAGCTGTTAAAAATAATTACAAGGTATACTAAAAGGCAAAAACAAAGCAAAACAACAACCACAACAAACAAAACACAGTCCAAACAGACAAACCAAACAACAGAACCCAATTTAGATATGGTGGAGATTTTGGAATTATACTGGAAAATCAAAATGGAAAATATGGACAACATGTCAGAACAGATGGGTAACATAAGCTGAGAAATAGAAACTCTAAGAAATAATAGAAAGAAAATGCTAGCAATAAACAACACTAGCAGAAATGAAGAATGCCTTTAATGGGTTCATGAGTAGAAATTCACATTTATATAGAAGAATAATCAGTGAGCTTGAAAATATGCTCATAGGAATTTTCATAACTGAAATGCAATGAGAAAAAAATAAGGAAAATGATGGAAGAGAATATTCAAGAAGTGTGAGACAACTACAAGAGGTGTAACATATAAGTAATGGCATTACCAGAGGAGAAGGAAGAATGAGAAAGAAGAATAAATATTTGAAATAGTAATGACTGAGAATTTTCCAAACTT
>NW_012100987.1:1305758-1309354 GCF_000951045.1 Mandrillus leucophaeus
CTACACCTTCTTCATATTCAAGGCCAAGTCTCCCGATCACTTTTCAATTCAGTCTCTTATATACACAGTATTGTCCTTCCAGTTATCAATAACATGGTGATGCAGTGTATCTTAAAGGAAGTCATAGAACTAAAACCAAATTGTGCTGGCATTTAACATGGCTTTGGAATTACTATATGTAGTTAATCTACCTTGGACTCTTCCTTTAGGAATTCTGGAATGCTGCTAAACTTGTCTGATGCACCACTTTCTAACTCCTTTCCACATCCATTTGGTTCTTGGGTATAAAAGGACTGGTGCTCTTATTGTGCTCAGGTTTTGCTTTTATACTGCTGAAACCTATTCTATAAGTTTTAATTCATGCACTATTAATATTTGCACATACAGAGGCAATGATGATGGCTTGATCCTCACATGATACCAATAATTATAAGATACATTCTAATTTTAGAAATATTAAAATTTAGAAAAAAGAGTTCATTGCAGAATTGATGAAACAAAGTAAATTATTTGGATGACTCTTGTGCTTAAACCTCCTGTATTAATCTGTTTTCATGCTGCTGATAAAGAGATACCCAAGACTGGGCAATTTACAAAAGAAAGAGTTTAATGGACTTACAGTTCCATGTGGCTGGAGATGCCTCGCAATCATCATGGAAGGCAAGGAGGAGCAAGTAACATTGTACATGGATGACAGCAGGCAAAAAGAGAACTTGTGCAGGGAAACCCCTCCTTATAAAACCATCAGATCTCTTGATACTTATTTACTATCATGAGAACAGCATGGGAAAGACCGGTCCCCATGATTCAATTACCCGCAACTGGTCCCTCCCACAACACCTGGGAATTCAAGATGAGATTTTGGTGGTGGCACAGCCAAACCGTATCATTCTGCCCCTGTCCTCTCCCAAATCTCATGTCCTCATATTTAAAAACCAATCATGCCTTCCCACAGTCTAACAAAGTCTTAAATTATTTGGGCATTAATTCAAAAGTCCACAGTCCAAAGTCTCATCAGAGACAAGGCAAATTCCTTCCACGTTTGAGCCTGTAAAATCAAAAACAAGTTAGTTACTTCCTAGATACAATGAGAGTACAGGCATTGGGTAAATATAGCCATTCTGAAGGGGAGACATTGTGCAAAACAAAGGGCTACAGGCCCCATGCAAGTCCAAAATCCAGTGGGGCAATCAAATGTTAAAGCTCCAAAGTAATCTCCTTTGACTCCATGTCACATCCAGGTCACACTGATGTAAAAAGTGGATTCCCATGGTCTTGGGCAGCTCCACCTCCGTGGCTTTGCAGGGTACAGCCCCACTCCTAGCTGCTCTCACAAGCTGTCATTGAGTGTCTTCAGCTTTTCCAGGCACACAGTGCAAGCTGTTCATGGATCTACCATTCTGGGGTCTGCGGGATGGTAGCCTTCTTCTCTTGCAGCTCCACTAGGCAGCAGCCCAGTGGGGACTCTGTGTGGGGGCTCCAACCCTACATTTCTCTTCTGTATTGCCCTAGCAGAGGTTCTCCGTGAGTGCTCCCCACCTACAGTAAACTTCTACTTGGATATCTAGGCATTTCCATACATCCTCTGAAACCTAGGCAGGGGTTCCCAAACCTCAATTCTTGACTTCTGTGCATGTGCAAGCTCAACACCACGTGGGAGCTGCCAAAGCTTGGGGCTTGCACCCTCTGAAGCCGCACCCTGAGCAGTACCTTGGCTCCTTTTAGTCATGGCTGGAGTGGCTGGGACAAAGGGCACCAAGTCCCTAGGCTGCACACAGCAGAGGGACCCTGGGCCTGGTCCACAAAACCATCTTTTCTTCCTAGGCCTCCAAGCCTGTAATGGGAGGGGCTGCTGTGAAGACCTCTGACATGCCCTGAAGACATTTTGTTCCTTGTCTTGGTGATTAACATTTGGCTTCTCATTACTTATGCAAATTTCTGCAGCCAGCTTGAATTTCTCCTCAGAAAATGGGATTTTATTTTCTATTGCATTGTCAGGCTGCAAATTTTCCAAACATTATGCTCTATTTGCCTTTTAAAACTTAATTCCTTTAACAGCACCCAAGTCACCTCTTGAATGCTTTGCTGCTTAGAAATTTCTTCTGCAATATACCCTAAATCATCTCTCTCAAGGTCAAAGTTCCACAAATCTCTCTAGTAGGGGCAAAATGCCACCAGTCTGTTTGCTAAAACATAACAAGAGTTACCTTTGCTCCATTTCCCAACAAGTTCTTCATCTCCATCTGAGACCATATCAACCTGGATTTAATTGTCCATATCATTACCAGCATTTTGGTCGAAGCCATTCAACAAGTCTCTAGGGAGTTCCAAACTTTCCCACATTTTCGTTTCTTCCTCTGAGCCCTCCAAACTGTTCCATCCTCTGCCTGATACCCAGTTCCAAAGTTGCTTCCACATTTTTGGATGTCTTTTCAGCAGTGCCTCACTCTGTTTTTACCAATTTACTCTATTAGTCTGTTTTCAGGCTGCTGATAAAGACATACCTAAGACTGGGCAATTTACAAAAGAAAGAGGTTTAATGGACTTATAGTTCCATGTGGCTGGGGAGGCCTCACAATCATGGTAGAAGGCTGGGAGGAGCAAGTCACGTCTTACATGGATGGTGGCGGGCAAAGAGAGAGAGAACTTGTGAAGAGGAACTCCCATTTTAAAAACCATCAGATCTCATGAGACTTATTTACTATCATGAGAACAGAATGGGAAAGACCTGCCCCCATGATTCAATTATCTCTCACTGGATTCCTCCCGCAACAGATGGGAATTCAAGATGAGATTTCGGTGGGGACACAGCCAAATCAAATCACCTCCCCAGTTGATTGTGTGCTGAGCACTGTGATTTCCCAGTCTGATCTTCTGTAAAGGAAGTCTTCGCTGCCAAGCTCGTGGGAGTGCTCAGAGGACAGTTGGCAGCTGTCCATCCATCTGGGGACTTCATACTTGCAAAGAGACCCCATGTGCGAAGATAATTCCCCTTTCAGAGTGGCCCACATCCACTGACTGATGGAGGTAGGAGTATAAAGGCCTAGCTGTATCTGCTCAGCATGTGACCACTCTTATTGGCCATGTTAGCTCCCTGTGGGTTTGGCTGAAGATGTTGGATCTTGCAGTCCAACTTCTCACTTAGCCCAATTTTGCCTCCCTCCCTACTTCCCACCAGTATTAATCCCAAGGACATTTCCTAATAATCCTCTTATATACTGAACTTTATCTTGGAATCTACTTCCTAGAAAATTCAAAATATAACAACTTTCTATGGCACTTAGAAAAAAAGTCAAAACTTTGCTGGGTGCGGTGGCTCACACCTGGAATCCCAACACTTTGGGAGGCCAAGGCTAGTGGATCAGTTATGGCCAGGAAGTTGAGACCTGCCTGGCCAACATGGCAAATATCTGTCTCTACTAAAAGTACAAAAATTAGCTGGGGTGATGGGACATGCCTGTAGTCCCAGCTACTTGGGAAGCTGAGGCATGAGAATCACTTGAATCTGGGAGGTAGAGGTTGTAGCACACTGAATTGCAGCCTAGGTGACAAAGTAAGACTGTCTCAAAACAAAACAAACAAAAACAAAAAACAAA
>NW_012100987.1:1309637-1312108 GCF_000951045.1 Mandrillus leucophaeus
TTGGATGAAGTTACCAGGGTGGGGTGCTCATGATGGGATTAGTGCCCTTATAAGAAGGGACACCAGAAAGCTTACTTCCTCTCTTTCTCTCTGTCAAGTGGGTACACAGCAAGAAGGCAACCATGAGCAAGCCAAGAAGAGAACCCTCAAGGGGGAACCAAAAGGTTGGCTGGTACCTTGATCTTGGACTTTCCAGCCTCCAGAATGGTGAGAAATAAATTCTTGTTATTTAAGCCATACCATTTTCTGGTACTTCGTTATTGCATTCTAAGCTAACACAACACCTGCTTTCTACTTTTTGAAAATGTCAAGCTCATTCTCTCTTCTCCCCACCGTTCTTTGCTGTGTGTTATTCTTTCTGTTTATGCAGGTCTCCTCTTGAGTGGTGCTTGTTTAGCAAGATCTCTGACCACCACATTCAAATTAGCGCCACTCTCTTATTCTCTTCATAACATTTATAGCACTTATATTAAATCAACCAAGTTACCATATTCGATTGTTAATTAATTTGTCACTTATCGGACTGTTTCCCTCACCTCCCTACATAAGAATATCAGTTCCATGAAAGCATGCCATGGTAGCTTAACAAATATTTGTTGAATGAATGAATGAATGAATCATGATTTAGAAAGATGAATATATATATGCTACCATCACCCCACATAGTCTCCTTCTAGGTGATCTGAGAGACCTGAGAAGACTGTTGCTTTAAGCCATGATTCTCTCAGATCTGGCTTGGCTTAGAAGAAGGTATGTACAAGACCTAATCATTAGCTATTTTATTTCTGTCATTGTTGTGAAGTGCTTGCCCAGTTAAGGTTTAAACACCAATTAGAAGATGCTGCAGCAGCCATATTGTGAATTTCTCAGGGCGGTCTGAAAATTAACCCAGTATTTGGGGTGGCAGATGTCACTCAAACTGGGTTGTTTATTTAAAGGACCCTCCTGAAGAAAGCAGTCTGGCCTGGATATCTTTCAGACTGGATTGGAACGAGTCCTGGCCCTTCTGCTTCTGGTGGTTACTGTTCTGAAAGACATCCAATTGCAGCACTCTACAAATAGTTCAGTGAAAAATGCCGAGAGTGTCTCTTTATCTTTATCTTGTGTTCTTGCTAAACTGACTGAGTTCAGTATCAGCTTCTGGAAAGCATTCTAATAATCTCCAAAGTGTTTAAGAAGCATTACTCACATTATCACAGAAACATGTCTTGCTCCAGAAATGTATTTACTGTTCTTTTTAGAAACACAGATGCATTGTAGGTAAATAATACAAAACAGTTACTTTCTTGCCAAGGGAAAATGCTGTTTTTGTATTTATCTGTTTAAGAAGCAAATGAAATCACTCATGCTGGAGGAAGATGTATGATAGATGAAGATCTTAGACTTGCTCACTTCTTAATCTCTATATTTTTTCATAACTATATTTTCTAGTTTATGGTTTTTTTGGTTTAACTGGGGAAGTCCTATCTTCTTTTAAGTCAGCCCGGTTTTAACAAACAAAAATATATCACCTTAACTCTTCCATGGTTAGGAGTCATGGCTTCTGTTAATTTACCATCTGGCAGCATGCTGGGAAAAAAATGTTTGTGTAAGTCTTGGAATGAGGAATTTAATGTCTCGGCATTTAGAGATTGTCCATTACTTTATAAAGTTTTAACTTGTTTGAAATATCAAATTGCGAATGATTACCCTTTGATGACAGAGAATTTGAATGAATTAACAGCGGCAGCAGAGAGCATGCCTCTTTTTGCTTTCTTCCCTCTATTTAATGATATAACAGCCATACCATTTACAATTAGATGGTCATTTTCAAAACGGCAATTTTTTTTGTTTGTTTTTTTGAGACATAGTCTCTGTCACTAAGGTTGGAGTGTGGTGGTTTGATCATGACACGCTGCAGCCTTGAACTCCTAGGCTCAAGTTATCCTCCCACCTCAGCCTTCCTACTAGCTGGTACTACAGGCTGGCACCACCATGCCTGGCTAATTTGTGTGTGTGTGTGTGTGTGTATCTATATATCTATATATCTATATATATCTATATATCTATATGTAGTAGATACGGGGTTTCATCATGTTTCCCAAGCCAGTCTTGGACTCCTGAGCTTAAGCAATTCCTTGCCTCGGCCTCCCAAAGTGCTGGTATTACAGGTGTAAGTCACTGCATGTGGCCTGGAATGGCAAAGTTTTAAGTATGCTGACTCACTCTTGTTGCACCTCAACTACACGTGCATGATTTAATGTATCTCCTGCAGTTGAAGCAATTTAACCTTCAAGTTATTGATGGAAATCTATAAAACACTTAACATGAGCCAAGTGCCTGGCCCATGGTATGTACTCAAGAAATGAATATTCAGTGAATGTGCCCTACTTCTTTAATTCTGTTTCCAATATTGAAATTGCATGTAAATTCCACTGAGACTCACTGCTCTGGAGGTTAGGGTGGGGAGAGGCATTTTCAATCAGGATCTT
>NW_012100987.1:1313792-1314870 GCF_000951045.1 Mandrillus leucophaeus
ATCTTGGCTCACTGCAACCTCCAACTCCCGGGTTCAAGCAATTCTTCTGCCTCAGCCTCCCGAGTAGCTGGGACTACAGGCGTGCACCACCATGCGTGGCTAATTTTTGTATTATTAGTAGAGATGGGGTTTCACCATATTGGCAAGGCTGGTCTGGAACACCTGACCTTGTGATCCACCTGCCTCAGCCTCCCAAAGTGCTCTGGGATTATGAGTGTGAGTCACTGTGCCCGGCTATCTCTTTTCTTAATATTATATTATATTATTTGTCTATTGTCTTTCACCATTTCATACGATCAGTGACTTCCAAAAATTTCAGTTGAAAGGAGTGTGTAGTGAACTTGAGAGTATAGGACAATGAGATATGTAACTGCCCATGTTCCATTGCTACTTTGAGCAGAATCCTTGGGAGACACTATGGAGTGATGGAGAAAACACCATCTGGGGAGTCAGATGACCTGCTCTCCATCCCAGCTCATCAGGGAGTCTCTGAGACAAACACTTATCAGGTTAGAATTTGAAGCTCTTTATCTGTAAGGCAGAAAAAATGGTAATACTTGCTGTATAAACCTCATGAGGTTGCTGTAATGTCCCAATGAGATAATATATGGGAAAGTACTCTGAAAACTCTAACCATTTTAAAAGTAAAAGCATCACTGTGGGTGGAGACTCATAAGTAGATTCTTCCTAAAAAACGTAGTCAAAAGGAAGTGGTTGTTTTAGAGAATCTTCCACATATGATGACATTATTCACTACTGTCATTTGAAATTTTACAAAACAAGTTATTAGTTTCTTGATACATTAAACAATTTTAATCTGTTTTCACTTTATGAGATCCCAACTTTAGTGACCTTTTAAACCAGAAACTTCTACCATATTACTGGGAAAAGTGAGAAATCTAGTTCATAGATTTAGAACAGTTGTAATTTTAGCTAACTCTGAATACAAATGTACAGGAGACATTGCAGTTTCAGTTGCCCAGTACCTAGCATTAGAAAGTAAAAATTTAGACCAAATTCCTAGACAGTATGTCAATAATGAATAAAGCTTGATTCCTTTTTTTTTTTTTTTTTTTTT
>NW_012100987.1:1317700-1320362 GCF_000951045.1 Mandrillus leucophaeus
TGTTTAAGAAGCATTACTCACATTATCACAGAAACATGTCTTGCTCCAGAAATGTATTTACTGTTCTTTTTAGAAACACAGATGCATTGTAGGTAAATAATACAAAACAGTTACTTTCTTGCCAAGGGAAAATGCTGTTTTTGTATTTATCTGTTTAAGAAGCAAATGAAATCACTCATGCTGGAGGAAGATGTATGATAGATGAAGATCTTAGACTTGCTCACTTCTTAATCTCTATATTTTTTCATAACTATATTTTCTAGTTTATGGTTTTTTTGGTTTAACTGGGGAAGTCCTATCTTCTTTTAAGTCAGCCCGGTTTTAACAAACAAAAATATATCACCTTAACTCTTCCATGGTTAGGAGTCATGGCTTCTGTTAATTTACCATCTGGCAGCATGCTGGGAAAAAAATGTTTGTGTAAGTCTTGGAATGAGGAATTTAATGTCTCGGCATTTAGAGATTGTCCATTACTTTATAAAGTTTTAACTTGTTTGAAATATCAAATTGCGAATGATTACCCTTTGATGACAGAGAATTTGAATGAATTAACAGCGGCAGCAGAGAGCATGCCTCTTTTTGCTTTCTTCCCTCTATTTAATGATATAACAGCCATACCATTTACAATTAGATGGTCATTTTCAAAACGGCAATTTGTTTTGTTTGTTTTTTTGAGACATAGTCTCTGTCACTAAGGTTGGAGTGTGGTGGTTTGATCATGACACGCTGCAGCCTTGAACTCCTAGGCTCAAGTTATCCTCCCACCTCAGCCTTCCTACTAGCTGGTACTACAGGCTGGCACCACCATGCCTGGCTAATTTGTGTGTGTGTGTGTGTGTGTATCTATATATCTATATATCTATATATATCTATATATCTATATGTAGTAGATACGGGGTTTCATCATGTTTCCCAAGCCAGTCTTGGACTCCTGAGCTTAAGCAATTCCTTGCCTCGGCCTCCCAAAGTGCTGGTATTACAGGTGTAAGTCACTGCATGTGGCCTGGAATGGCAAAGTTTTAAGTATGCTGACTCACTCTTGTTGCACCTCAACTACACGTGCATGATTTAATGTATCTCCTGCAGTTGAAGCAATTTAACCTTCAAGTTATTGATGGAAATCTATAAAACACTTAACATGAGCCAAGTGCCTGGCCCATGGTATGTACTCAAGAAATGAATATTCAGTGAATGTGCCCTACTTCTTTAATTCTGTTTCCAATATTGAAATTGCATGTAAATTCCACTGAGACTCACTGCTCTGGAGGTTAGGGTGGGGAGAGGCATTTTCAATCAGGATCTTTCCAGTATATTTGTCAAAGAGCTCTAAGTGAAGTCAAAGCAGCAGGCTAAGGTAGAAACCCTTGATATTGTTATTGGATTCATCTTGGATATAGAAGGAGGGGAAAGTAGTTTAATGTGGGAGTTCTGCTGATTCTCAAAGGAGCTTTTCTCTTCTGTGCATAGGCCTAGAGTCTATGGAGACCCAGGTGTTTGAGTTGGTTTGAAATGAGTGTGCAGATTTCTGAGCCCCAGGCATTCCTTGTTCTGCTGTGTAGTTTCATAGAGAAAATCCAAGAATGAGCCAGTGGGAGGTTTTGAGGTTGATAGAAGCTACATTTTGGGCTCAGCTGTATGAAAATAGGGAACAGTAAGAATTGCTGGCCCACTGATGTGGTATTGAATCTGTGTGGCATATGTTATCTGACATCACAGTCCTGGAACACTCCTAATGGCTGCCAGAAAAATACAAAATCTAATGGAAAAGTAACCCACTGAACCAGAATGAATCAGCTGTTCATTCCTCCTCTATTGGAATTTATCTTAAAAATGGAAATTAAGCCTGAATGCATATAATTTAAAAAGTCAAAGCAAGAAATGGAAAAGCTTTGAAAGGATCGTTAATCTGTCCCTCTTGCGTATCTAGTTAGTTACGTAGATTTTATGAAAGAATTTGGAATATAGATGAATCTTTAACTTACAGTTGTCCTTTTTGAAGAGATCTATTGTTCTCATCTAAATGGTTCAATGTTTCATTGACACTCATTAATCACTGTTACATCCTGTGAGTTAGGTAAGTGGAAAATGTTTTCCTTCCACTTGTACAACACAAAGTCCTATGGTGAACTCCTCTATTAATTTCCACATTCACCCTCTGGGCGTAGAAGCTAAGTATCCATTAGCTGTGCACTCCACCTCCCTCTTCATCTCTCTACCTGAATCAGAGACAGTTCACTTTTTATGAAAAACTGGTTTTGGCATGGGGTCATGATTAACGTATTTGCATGATTGTTGCTGGCACAGAGCATGATGGTTAGACATGTGCACTGCATTTACCTCTTACAAAAGGTGGAATAATGTAAATGACATATAATCATAAGACTGATATGAAGATTAAGTGGGATTTATAGAAAACATCAAAGTTCCTGGCACACGCTAAGTGTTTCATATGAATGTTCATCAGAAATCCCAATACTAATGGTCTAGAGCTGGCTGTACTTTCTAAAGATGTTAATTGGGTTTTTAAGTTGTAAGTATTTTTAAAATTATAATGTCTTAGTTCAGGCTGCTATAACCTAATACCATGGAGTGGATGGCTTCAGCAACAGAAATTTATTTTTCATGGTTCTGAAGGCTGGGAAGTCCAAGATTAAGGTGCCAG
>NW_012100987.1:1321814-1324903 GCF_000951045.1 Mandrillus leucophaeus
GATCTTGGCTCATTGCAACCTCTGCCTCCCGGGTTCAAGCAATTCTCCTGCCTCAGCCTCCCAAGTAGCTGGGACTACAGGCACATGCCACCACATCCAGCTATTTTCTACTAAAAATATAAAGCTTGATTCTTAACTGAATAATGTATAACAGTGTTAGAACACACAGATGACTATGTTAGGATTAATAAATGGTGTTGAATTATCAGACTGCAAAACAAATTGCTGGGATTTTTGGAGACACAAATGTTATTAGCTTGTACATGTTAGAAATTATGTGCATCTATATACCATGCTTTCATTCAACAAATATTTTTCTGATCACGTTCTATATGGCCAGCACTGTGTTAAGTCCTAGGGATACAGAGGAATACATAGTACCGTCCCTCTATTTTGGTAGTTTTAACCAAGGTAAATCATGGAGTGTGTTTAAAAAATTGTATACAATTCTAGGATTCAGATTCAGTAGCCTGCAGTGCAAACTGGGAAAGTAGAGTAAGAAACACATCGCTCATAATAGAAACAGCTTCCCTGAGATTTTGATGTGTCACTCTGGTTAATAATCACCAATCATCACCACTAATAGGTGGGGACAGACACAGCATGGTAAAAACAATTTCTGAGATGTGGACAGGATATTAGGGAAAGCCAAGTAGGGACATTTCATGTGTCCTCAGAGGGAGCTGAGTAAGGATGGATTCTGGGGAAGGTGACTCCTAACCTTTCCAAAAATTTTTTCTAATCACAAACCTAATGCAGTAAACCAATGAAGAACACGAGAAGCAAAAGTCATCCATTATTTACAGTTTTGATATTCTTAAATTTTGCTATTACATATATAGAGTAAATTTTCTTTTCTTAAATATTCCATTTTTAATTGTATAGATTTTTGAATTTAAAATCTTTAATCACTCTGTAATTCAGGGAAATATGTCATAATTACCTTCAAGTATTTCTCTCATCTATTTCTTTGTTATTTCTGGGATTTCTATTATGTATATGTTGGCATCAAATTCTGTTCTTCGTTATCTGTTAATTTTCATCTCTTATTCCTTCTTAGAGTTTATAGATTCTGCAATTTATTCATTTATTACGTTCTGTTTTCAACTATCATATTGAGTCTAAGAAGGGATAAGAGATGAATATTCAATATTCAGTATTTCTACTTGGCTTTTCTTTTTGACTTTGAGTTCCTGTTTCATATGAGCACTAACGTGTCCTATTAGTTTGAGAATGTAATTCTTATTCTTAATCTTACATTGTGTAATAAAGCTCTTCTTTGTAGTAAATGCACTTGGAATTAGTTATACATCGCTACAAAAAAATTAATGACAAATTATCTTAAAATATAGTGGTTTAAGAAACAGTAATTTTTTTTTTTTTGCCTTTCATGATTTCTGTGGGTCAGGAATTCAGACACTGTACATGGATATGACTTGTTTCTACTCCACCTTGTTGGAGACCCCAGCTGGAAGGCTTGAAGCTTGGGGACTAAAATCATGTGAATTGCACTCACTTGCATTTCTGGTGGTTGGCACAGGTGTTACCTGGAGGACTAACTGGGGCTATTTACAAGAATCCACATGTAACCTCTCTATGTGGCTTGAGATTCCTCACAACATGGTAGCTGAACTCCATGGATGGGCATATGGTGCGATTTGTTGGGGGGGAGGGGGGAAAGAGAGAGAGAGAGAGAGAGAGAGAGAGAGAGAGAGAACCTGGCAGAATTGTATTTCTTTTTTTTTCTTTAATTTTTTTTTTTTAAAGAAGCAGGCTGTTGCTATGCTATGTTGCCCAGGCTGGTCTGGAACTACTGTCCTCAACCGATCCTCCCATTATGTCCCCCCCACCCCCAAGTAGCTGGGATTGTAGTCTATAGACATGTACCTGTATTCTTTTCTTGACCTAGCCTTGGAAGTCACATAACATCACTTTTGTTCTACTCCATTGTTTGATGTAGGCAGGAGTCTCTGCCCAATTCAAGAGGAAAGAACATAGACCACATATCTTGGTGGGAGGAATGTCAATTACATTGTAAGATGAGCATGTGGGAATGCATAAATATATAGGTGTGGGCATCTTTGTGAAACACGATTGTTCACATATTCCTTATTGTCTAGCTATTTTTGCCTATGAGCTCAGCTTCCCCTGAGGCTGTAACTATACTTTCTGTAATATATGAGGAGGCGTGGGGAACCTAAGTGCTAGCTTGTGCATCTTTTGGTGAGTTTAAGGCAAAAAAAAAAAAAAAAACCAGAGATGCACTCTTTCTTTTTGTACAGGTGGAAGTTTCCGGAAGATTACTCTTGTTTTCCTATAAGAGATTTTAATAGATTAGTACTTTGGATTCAAGGTTTCTCCTTTCATTACTATTTGCTTCATAATTAAAACATTTTCCTAGGAATTCAACAGTCCAAGCTAGTTCTCTACCTGTTGGGAACCAGAGGTTACCCATTATCCTTATTTTTCTAAATAGTTTGGAATTTTAGTTTTGTTTTCTTCTTTGCCCTAGGAATTATTTAGTACAGTGTGGTTTTGTTTTCTAAAATTTTTGATTGGGTTTCAAAATTTATACTTCAAAAGTTTTTCTTTTTTTAAAAAAGTTATTAAACTTTAAGTTCTGGGATACATGTGCACAACGTGCAGGTTTGTTACATAGATATACATGTGCCATGGTAGTTTGCTGCACCCATCAACCTGTCATCTAAGTTTTAAACCCCACATGCATTAGGTATTTGTTCTAATGCTCTCCCTCCCCTTGCCCCCTACCCCCAACAGGCCCTGGTGTGTGATGTTCCCTTCCCTGTGTCTATGTATTGTCATTGTTCAACTCCCACGTATTTGTGAGAACATGAGGTGTTTGGTTTTCTGTTCCTGTGTTAGTTTGCTGAGAATGATGGTTTCCAGCTTCATCCATGTCCCTGAAAAGGATATGAACTCATCCTTTTTTATGGCTGCATAGTATTCCATAGTGTATGTGTGCCACATTATCTTTATTCAGTCTATCATTATGGGCATTTGGGTTGGTTCCAAGTCTTTGCTATTGTGAATAGTGCTGCAATAAACATACATGTGCATGTGTCTTTATA
>NW_012100987.1:1326838-1342648 GCF_000951045.1 Mandrillus leucophaeus
TTTTTTTTTTTTAAAGAAGCAGGCTGTTGCTATGCTATGTTGCCCAGGCTGGTCTGGAACTACTGTCCTCAACCGATCCTCCCATTATGTCCCCCCCACCCCCAAGTAGCTGGGATTGTAGTCTATAGACATGTACCTGTATTCTTTTCTTGACCTAGCCTTGGAAGTCACATAACATCACTTTTGTTCTACTCCATTGTTTGATGTAGGCAGGAGTCTCTGCCCAATTCAAGAGGAAAGAACATAGACCACATATCTTGGTGGGAGGAATGTCAATTACATTGTAAGATGAGCATGTGGGAATGCATAAATATATAGGTGTGGGCATCTTTGTGAAACACGATTGTTCACATATTCCTTATTGTCTAGCTATTTTTGCCTATGAGCTCAGCTTCCCCTGAGGCTGTAACTATACTTTCTGTAATATATGAGGAGGCGTGGGGAACCTAAGTGCTAGCTTGTGCATCTTTTGGTGAGTTTAAGGCAAAAAAAAAAAAAAAAACCAGAGATGCACTCTTTCTTTTTGTACAGGTGGAAGTTTCCGGAAGATTACTCTTGTTTTCCTATAAGAGATTTTAATAGATTAGTACTTTGGATTCAAGGTTTCTCCTTTCATTACTATTTGCTTCATAATTAAAACATTTTCCTAGGAATTCAACAGTCCAAGCTAGTTCTCTACCTGTTGGGAACCAGAGGTTACCCATTATCCTTATTTTTCTAAATAGTTTGGAATTTTAGTTTTGTTTTCTTCTTTGCCCTAGGAATTATTTAGTACAGTGTGGTTTTGTTTTCTAAAATTTTTGATTGGGTTTCAAAATTTATACTTCAAAAGTTTTTCTTTTTTTAAAAAAGTTATTAAACTTTAAGTTCTGGGATACATGTGCACAACGTGCAGGTTTGTTACATAGATATACATGTGCCATGGTAGTTTGCTGCACCCATCAACCTGTCATCTAAGTTTTAAACCCCACATGCATTAGGTATTTGTTCTAATGCTCTCCCTCCCCTTGCCCCCTACCCCCAACAGGCCCTGGTGTGTGATGTTCCCTTCCCTGTGTCTATGTATTGTCATTGTTCAACTCCCACGTATTTGTGAGAACATGAGGTGTTTGGTTTTCTGTTCCTGTGTTAGTTTGCTGAGAATGATGGTTTCCAGCTGCATCCATGTCCCTGAAAAGGATATGAACTCATCCTTTTTTATGGCTGCATAGTATTCCATAGTGTATGTGTGCCACATTATCTTTATTCAGTCTATCATTATGGGCATTTGGGTTGGTTCCAAGTCTTTGCTATTGTGAATAGTGCTGCAATAAACATACATGTGCATGTGTCTTTATAGTAGAATGATTTATAATCCTTTGGATAGATACCCAGGAGTGGGATTGCGAGGTCAAATGCTATTTCTGGTTCTAGATCATTGGGAATGGCCACACTGTCTTCCATAGTGGTTGAACTAATTACACTCCCACCAACAGTGTAAAAGTATTCCTATTTCTCCACATCTTCTCCAGCATCTGTTGCTTACTGACTTTTTAACGATTGCCATTCTGACTGGCGTGAGATGGTATCCCATTGTGGTTTTGATTTGCATTTCTGTAATGACCAGTGATGATGAGCTTTTTTTTATATGTTTGTTGGCCGCATAAATGTTTTCCTTTGAGAAATATCTGTTCATATGCTTTGCCCACTTTTTGATGGGGTTGTTTTTTTCTTGTAAATTTGTTTAAGTTTCTTGTAGATTCTGGGTATTAGCTGTTTGTCAGATGAATAGATTGCAAGAATTTTCTCCCATTCTGTAGGTTGCCTGTTCACTCTGATGTTAGTTTCTTTTGCTTTGGAGAAGCTCTTTAGTTCAATTAGATCCCGTTTGTCAATTTTGGCTTTGGTTGCAATTGCTTTTGGTGTTTTAGTCATGAAGTTTTTCCCATGCCTATGTTCTGAATGGTATTTCCTAAGTTTTCTTCTAGGGTTTTTATGGTTTTAGGTTTTATGTTTAAGTTTTTAATCTACCTTGAGTTAATTTTTGTATAAGGTGTAAAGAAGGAGTCCAGTTTCAGTTTTCTGCATATGGCTAGCCTGTTTTCCCAGCACTATTTGTTAAATAGGGAATTCTTGCTTGTTTTTGTCAGGTTTGTCAAAGATCAGATGGTTGTAGATGTGTGGTGTTATTTTTGAGGCCTCTGTTCTGTTCCATTGATCTATATATCTGTTTTGGTACCAGTACCATGCTGTTTTGGTTACTGTAGCCTTATAGTATAGTATGAAGTCAGATAGTGTGATACATCTAGCTTGGTTCTTTCTGCTTAGGATTTTCTTGGCTATATGGGCTCTTTTTTGGCTCCATATGAAATTTAAAGTAGTTTTTTCTAGTTCTGTGATGAAATTCAATGGTAGCTCAATGGGAATAGCATTGATTATTTTTTTTTCTTTTAGCAATCTACATGTGATTGTATTTTTTATCATATGACTTTGGTCCCATTGCCATAACTGTTTGGACTAGAGGCATCTGAAGCTAACTTATAAATTTACAGACTGAATACCAGTCTATGTGGTGGCATGAAAAATAAAATGAGTTGAGCCAATTTATCTCTTTTGCAAGTTTGAACTAAGAAAATCTAAGTAAATAATCCAGATAGCCTTGCAATTGTTGGTTGAAAAATTCATAAAGAAGAATCAAAGCCCTATCACTTTTGATGTGGTACCTTACAGACTAAGTAAAGAGGGAACATGATCTAAGAGTAAGTGGAGGACACCAATTGGTAACTAAGGGTCATACTGCAGGAGAGAGAACTTGCCGCCTATGTAGAAGGTAGAACAAGTAAGGTTAATAGCGTCTCAGTTACTGGTGTCATTACAGTCCAACACTATGAAAATGCTTAATATAAACATTTATTTTTAATTTATTTACTTTACTTACACATTTGTTCATTTATTTTCTTGACGTAATTTCTTGAGATAAAATTTTGTTACAACTAAAACAGTGTAGTGTGAAGGCTTGATAGAAGTTTTTCTTTATTTTATATGTTTGGTTCTCTTGGGGAGGGTGTGGTGATTAGATACCCGTGCTCATTTCTTCTGTCTTTGTGAAGATTACCTGAGAAGTGCGCATGCATGCTTGAAGGGTAGATGGGAGAATATTCAGGCAAGGAAAGTAGTGGTGAGAAAGGCACAAAAGCAAGGAGCAGCAGGATGTGTCTTGGCAGTTAAAGCAGTTTGTTGTTTTGTGAATATGAATTAAGAAGCAAATCGCAGGAAGAAATGAGGTCTTCTGCTTCCATGTAAAGCAGAGTAATGTTTTGAAATGTTGATTTGTGTTTTGTTCTTGCTGATATTCAGAGATACAGATTAGATGCATTTTCCTTCCCCTCTCCATTCAGTTAGCTCATTCCTTTGTTCGTTCCTTTCACCAACAACTGTATCACTCTCCAGCCATGTCCCCACTCCTATAACTTCTCCATCCCTTCTTTCACTGCCTCCTCCCAGGCAGCCTACAAACCATCTCGTTTACCTCACTTGAAAATCAAGAAAAAAATAACATTCCTTTCTCTCTATTCTATTACTTCATTTGACACCTTTTAGTTTTCACCAAACACATTGAAAAAAATAGTCTAGACTCACTTTGTCTCTTCCCAATCAGCCATTAACCTCCTGCACTCCAGTTTCTGACTCTATGACTTAAAGTACTTGACACATTGTATTATAGTTTATTTTATCCCCTCCTAGACAGTGTGTGCCTTAGAGGGAGGACTGTCTCTCAGCATATGTAGTATCTGGCACAAAATGTGTACTTAAGAAAATCAACAAACATTGTATGATGAAGCCTTATTCATTCTTCACTTAAGCTTACAAAACTAAATTTATATTTCCTTGGCTTAGATGGTGACAGAAATGCAATATACCTTTTTCTAGGGTTATTTTATATATCCATATTTTACTTCCTTTTTCTTAAAATTCAGTAGGATTGTCTGCCCCTCTGTCTGTCTGTGTATCTCTCTGTCTGTATATACTCACCTACCTTTCTTCCTGACGTGTATCTATTATCTGAAAATGATAGATTATACATCCATGTTTATTTAAACCATGAATTTTTATCAAGTTTACATAAATTGTCTTAATAATTATATACTCTGATGATTCTCAACCCAAGGTAATTTATACTACAGATGCAGGTAAATGGTACTTTCTCATTAAGATAATGTTCCCATTAATACAGGAATAGAGCACCAGCATCACATAGGCCAAAGTGGCTGAGGAGGTTGGACAGAACATAGTAACCACTTGCTACTCCTGCACAAAGTGTTTGTGTCACGTTATTTCATCTCTAAAAAGAGGATACTGCTAATCTTCTTTTAGCAGTTTTAGGGGGCTGGGTGCAGTGTAATCCCAGAAATTTGGGGGGCTCAGGTGGGAGGATTGCTTAAGCCCAGGAGTTCAAGACTACATTAGGCAACATAGGAAGACCCCATCTCTACAAAAAATTTAAAAATCGGGCATGGTGGGTGCATAGCTATAGTCACATCTCCTTGGGAGGCTGAGGCAAGAGGATTGCTTGTGCCCTGGAGGTGCACCCTTGGGTGCAGTAAGTTATGATTACACCACTGCCCTCCAGCCTGGGCAACAAAGTGAGACCCTTTCTCAAAAAATAAAATCAAAGAGAACATTGTGTGTGGTACCAATAGCAAAATAAATAAAGAAGTTACCTTATCTGGAGATATTTTTCTAATGGGAACATATACATAAGCATATCACCAGAAAAATGTACACACAATAATTTGGGGGTTGTGTCCTCCACCAAACAATTGTTGAAATTATTATGAGATCTTGAGTGAGATGCAATTTATCAGGAAAGGCTCTATGGAAGAGGTCAATTTTAAATCATGTTAAGTGCTTGCATCTTTATTCAAGAGAAAGAGGGCCTGACTTTGAAGGAGGGAAAGGACTTTAGGATAGAAAGAAAGGTATGTTAGCTCACAATGAAAGTGAGCAAGCTGGTAGACAGTTTGGATGTTGCCAGTTATTATCGGCAGAGACGGAGTTCTAGATCATTTCTTAGCTGAGAGAAAAGTGCTGAAAATGAGTACACACTGACAGGCAGAAAATTTGAGTCTTGAAATACAATTATGTATATAAGACTGAAAAGGAAAAGAAATAGGCTGGGCGTGGTGGCTCACACCTGTAATCCCAGCACTTTGGGAGGCCGAGGCAGGTGGATCAAGAGGTCAAGAGATCGAGACCATCCTGGCCAACATGGTGAAACCCTGTCTCTACTAAAAATACAAAAATTAGCTGTGCGTGGTGGCGGGCACCTGTAGTCTCAGCTACTCAGGAGGCTGAGGCAGGAGAATCGCTTGAACCAGGGAGGCGGAGTTTGCAGTGAGCCAAGATCATGCCATTGAACTCAAGGCTGGCAATAGAGCAAGACCCCATTTAAAAAAAAAAAAAGAAAAGAAAGAAATGTAAGTATGTGACATAGTACATGACCATGAAGAAGAATAACAATGTAATGAAGTTTTATGTTTCTGATCTAATCATGATGCTCATGGGGACATTGGGCTGGGTCCTGACAAAACCTTTGTACCTGATAACAAAAGGAATGGGCAAGACATTAGAGTAGAGATGTTATTTAGAAAACCAAATGTGTCATCCTATGAGACAGAAAGAGAGAGGGAGACAAAGAGAGATAGATAATAGAATTTGGGAAGTTATTATTTAGAAGTAGTATTGAACAAAATGGGTAACTGAGTTACTTCGGAGAAAGAGAATGGGATGGAAAAATGAGCATCTTGCAGCAACACCACAGTGACTAGGCTCTTTTCTTTCTAGGAAAGTCAGGAAAAGTCCCCACAGTAAATGGTTTTCTTGAGGTTTGCTGAGGTTTCTTAAAACAGTTGCCTTCAATTCTTTGAGCGATCACACATCTCCATTATTGTAGGGTAGAGCTTTAGTGCCTTATTGCCCCTTTGGTGAGGTCACATTTCCCTGAATATTCTTGAGACTTGTGGACATGTGACAATGTCTACACATTGAAGGATTAGGAATTTATTTGAGTCTTCATGGTTTGTCTTTGTGCCTGTCCTTGTTCAGGGGGCCTCCAGGGATTCTAATCAGACTGATCTGTGTTTCCTGAGGCCAAGATCACTGCAGTCGTCACAGCACTAGAGGATACCCCTTGCCCAGGCTTGCTGAGAGCCTTGAGAAGGCTCTGGGGTTGATGTGACTTTCTGCTCAGGTGGAACTGGGGAAGATGCAAAGAGGATACTGGGTCTGTACGGGAACACTGACCAAGGTTGTGAGTCTAGAAGACTGCCCTGGTCGTTCAGACAGGTGTGCCTCCCAGCAGATCTCTGAACAGATAGGTGGGTCCCCAATTGCAGTGAGAGTGGCCAGAGCTGAGATTGGGCTCCCTTGGGATCTGCTGTGGGATGGAGGCTGGATAGCCTGTCTTGTAGGCTCAGACAGGCACATGACTCTTGGCAGTAAATACTTATCTTAAAGATTTGAGTACAAAGGGAGACGAAGCTCTAGGGCACTTGGTAAATTACACAGAAGTGTAATATATGGCCTCGGTTCTCAAAGTGTGGTCCCCGGACCAGCATGCTCATCAGTGCCCAGGAATTTGTTAAATATGCAAGTTGTCTGGCCCCTCCCCAGACCTACTGAATCAAAAGCTCTGGGATGGGGCCCAGCAGTCTGTGTTTTAACAAGGCCTCCATGCAATGGTGAGACATACAAAGTTTGAGTGATATTGATTTAAGATGTAGCATGTGCTCATTCCTGTTTCAATACATCACTAACTGTGAAAGAGAGTCCCTAGAGATGGAGATTGCAGGATATTAATGTAAGCAATTCTGCAAAGAGAATGCATTCATGAGAGGTGACTGAGAGGAATCTTTGTGAGAAGAAGCACGAGAGAATGTTTTTGCTAAGAAAATGCCTTCTTTCAAACCTAGGGGTAGGGAAAACATGAAATTATATCAGCGATGGGGTTTTAATATATTTTGTTATAGTATAATTAAAGAAAACTTGTGAATGGTGCTAATAAGAGGATATCTAAAAGCTTCTTTCCCCTGTAGCAAACATTTTCTCAGCAATGTGGGGCAAAAGATTCTTTTTCTATTTGTTTGTTTTGTTTTGTTTTTAGAGATTCCTTTGTAAACTGTGAGAGAGTAGTACTTTTTGTCCCCAATACAGCTGTTACCTTCTTAAGGCTTTTCTCAGATTAGAAGATACAAAAGTTGGTGTGTTGATCCTTGCAAAGGCCACATGTAAATACTGAACACATTTGAGTCTGGAGATTTAATTGAACATCAGTCAGGATTTGCCTTTTCTAAAATGTTAAAGGATCACCAGTTTGTGAGCACTAAAGCCAATATATTCAGGAATAATTGTGGCTGACATATTCCATTTAAGAATTTCAGGGGAGAGAATAATTTAGAGCATATTGCAATGGGTTAAAAATAAGTTCATATCATTTTTTGTGCTATCTGAGATAAAATCAAGCTTGATAAGGAAACAATTCTTTGAGGGTTGATAAATACCTATAACTACCTAACTGTAACCCTACTTAATTTTTTAAAAAAATATATTTAGGGGGTACAAGTGCATTGTGTTACTTGAACTCATTGTATAGTGGTGAAGTCTGGGCTTTTAGTGTACCCATCACCCAAATAGTGAACATTGTACCCAACCCAACAGCAAATTTCTCAACCCTCACTTCCCTTCCACCTTCCTGCCTACCCACCTTTTCTGGTCTCGGATGTCTGTTAGTCTTCTCCATCCGTCCCTGTGTACCCATTGTTTAGTTCCCGGGTGTAAGTGAGAACATTGAGTATTTGACTTTCTGTGTCTCAATTATTTCACTTAGGATAATGGCCTCCAGTTCCATCCATGTTGCTGCAACAGACATGATTTCATTATTTTCTATGGCTGAGTAGTATTCCGTGGTGTGTGCCTGCGCGCGCACACACACACACACACCATTTTCTTTATTCAATCCTCCATTGGTGAACACACTTAGATTGATTCCATGTAATTGCTATTGGGAATAGTGCTGCAATAAACATATGAGTGCAGGTGTCTTTTTGGTACAATGATTTCTTCCTCTTCTGGCATATACCCAGTAGTGAGATTGCCAGATAGAACGGTAGTTCTACTTTTAGTTCTTTGAGAATTCTCCATACTGTTTTCTGCAAAGGTTGTATTAATTTACATTCACACCAACAGTGTATAAGTGTTCCCTTTTCTCTACATCTGCACCAACATCTGTTGTTTTTTGACTTTTTAATAACAGCCATTCTGAGTGGCATAAGATTGTATCATCCTGTTAACCCTAGTTTTTAAAATAAAATTTGTTGAAAAATAATATAGGAACCTAAAAGAGGACAAGAAACTAAGTGTAGAGCTTGATGAATTAGCACAAAGTGGATACACCTGTATAACCGCAATGCAGAACAAGAAGAACAGAAACAGCACCCAGATGTTCTCCTTGTTGTCACTTTTCCCTGAGTGTCATCTGCTTTGAGCTATAACATTGTAGATTTCTTTTGCCTGCTCTTGAAGGTGTACATTAATTTGTCATATAGTGAATTTTCTTTAGTTCTGCCTTCTTTTGCTCATCACTATGTTTGTGAAATTCATCCTTGTTGAATTTAGTAGTTCATGTATGTTCATAGATGTGTACAATTATTTTTATATTTTAAAAGAAAAATTATCATATTAACAAAAATTGGGAAAATAGAGGTTTAAAAATCCCTGATAATATCCAGATATATATATATATAATAATAATTTTGATAAACATAATCTCAGGTTGATTTTCCCAAAGTTGATGCCTAAGACTAGGATGTGAGAACAGGTGGTTTATTTTGGAGATGATCCCAGGAAACAGCAACAGGAAAGTATAGAAAAGAGACCAGGAAGGGAATATGGGGTGATTACTGATCTGACTTCTGCTTTTGGCAGCTGGAGCTCAATTCTGCTACAGATTTGGCAGTTGGTTTACAAATCACCCAGAATTGCTTCACCCAAAGGACAAGGAAGCTGAGACGTTTATCCACCAACTTCCACATTCATTGGAAGCTGTTCCCCATGGTGTAACCTCCCTGATATCTCCAGCTTTACCTGCACATAGGCAGAATGCATTCCCACAGTTGCAGAAAACTCCCAGGTAGAGAGTGGCAGGTACTTTCACTGCTGGGTGGGCCCTGCGGTTGAAAGTGGGTCCCAATAATGAATTATTAGTTTGTCGGGGGAACCTGCCCCCAATATTTCAACATAGGTTTTTTCTATTTTCCATAAGTGTCGGCCAGCTGAGAAATAAATAGAAAGAGTACAAAGAGAGGAATTTTACAGCTGGGCCTCCGGGAGTGACATCACATATCAGTAGGACTGTGATGCCCACCTGAGCCTTAAAGTCAGCAAGTTTTATTAAAGATTTCAAAAGGGAAGGTGGTGCAAGAACAGGGAGTGTGTCACAAGATCACATGCTTCAAAGGGCAAAAAGAAGAACAAAGATCACATGCTTCTGAGTAAACAGGACAAGGGCAAATTCAGAACTACTGATAAGGGTCTATGTTCAGCTGTGCACATATTGTCTTGATAAACATCTTAAACAGCAGAAAACAGAGTTTGAGAGCAGAAAACCAGTCTGACCTCAAATTTACCAGGGCAGGGTTTTTTTCCCACCCTAATAAGCCTGAGGGTACTGCAGGAGACCAGGGCATATTTCAGTCCTTATCTCAACCGCGTAAGACACTCCCAGAGCGGTCATTTATAGACCTCCCCCCAGGAATGCATTCCTTTCCCAGGGTCTTAATTATTGATATTCCTTGCTAGGAAAAGAATTTAGCGATATCTTCCCTACTTGCACATCTGTTTATAGGCTCTCTGCAAGAAGAAAAATGTGGCTGTATTCTGCCCAACCCCACAGGCAGTCAGGCCTTAAGGTTGTCTTCCCTTGTTTCTTGAAAATTGCTGTTATTATGTTCTTTTTCAAGCTGCACTGATTTCATATTGTTCAAATACACAAGTTTTACAATCAATTTGTACAGTTAACACAATTGTGATCCTGAGGTGATGTACATTCTGAGCTTATGAAGATAACAGGATTAAGAGATTAAAGTAAAGACAGGCATAAGAAATTATAAAAGTATTAATTTTGGGAACTGGTAAATGTGCATATTAAAATGAAATTTTCACAATTTATGTTTAGAGATTGAAGTAAAGACAGGAGTAAGAAATTATAAAAGTATTATTTGGAAACTGATATATGTCCATATTAAAATGAAATCTTCACAATATATGTTCCTTTGCCGTGGCTCCAGCAGGTCGATCCATTCAGGGTCCCTGACTTCCCGCAACACTAGTTGGCAGGTAGCTGTATCCAAACTCACAATGAAGGAACATAAGTGCTTGAATAATCATCTTTATATCTTGGAGAACATGCTGTTTCTAATATGCACATATTCACTTTCTTGGGGTCTAGGTTGGATTTTTGTCTTGCTCCATGGCTAAGTGTTAGCCACAAGCCCCAAGGAGTCAGAACTGTTTAATTACAGCAGTGATGCTCTATTGCAAATTCCTGGTTTACTTTGATAATTAGCTGTTTGCACTTGGCCTCTTAAAAAGCACTGGCCTAAAAATCAATCAGGAAGTTTACATGAAAAAATGGAATTGTAAAAGCTATACTATTCCATCTATTGGAATTTTAAAAATTTGGTCTTTTGTAAAGAATGGGGTTAAAATTGACCTTCAATTCTTGATGAAAGACTATTACTATGTTCGCATGAGTTTTAAATTTAGATGTAACAACTCACTTGTGTTATTTGGAAAGCTTAGAAGAAATGTTTTTAGTTTGTGAAAGTAAGGTGTATAAAATAAATAAAATTCTTTATGTACTTCAATTTCCTTTTTACTATCTAGAAAGCATTTGGAGACTATGCCCATGAACACTGCATATTATTGATTATCTATAATGGATATTATTCAGAATTTGGTTTTAAACGATTGCCCCTACTTCACATATACTCCCAGCTGCTACGTTAGTCATCAGAACTATTCAGAGGTGAAAACATTTTAAGAATCATAGACTTTCTGTTGAGGTAGCCTATCATATTTTAAGACAGGCATAATCATGATAAAGTTATTTTCTATTGAATAGAAATTCACCCTTTGTAGTTCTCAGTCTCTTCCATCTTCACACAGAGGCCATCTAGAACAATTCTCTTTATTCCTTCCTTGAAAGCAGGCACAGATGGATGACTGTCTCAGTCCTCCTTTCCCACGTAAACAATCTTTTTAAAGGCTGATCTTTGACTTGTTCATAAGGACATGGCGTTGCATTCTTTTTTCTGCTTTCTTTTGGTTAAACATAAATTGATGATGACTTTTTGGTAATAAGTGATCTAGAACCAAAACCAAAACCAAAACCAATACTCTTAAGTGTGTCCTTGTGTGAAATATGGTAGAACTAGTGACTCTCATAGTTTTTGAAGTTGTTTCTTGATATAGGGAAGGTTGAATCAGGAAATCTCTGGTTGGAGACAAACTATAATAAAGAGTTTCAAATTTTACATGTGCAATGGGAATCATGAGAGGTTTTAGGAGGAAATTGTAAAATCAGGTGCATCTGTTAGAAAAGAAACTTTGGTAGCAGTAAAATATCTATATTACAAAGGGAAGATAACAGTTTTGGACTGAACTTATTCTACTTTTATATTGTTTATAGGTTTGATCAATAAGCAATCAATGTCTTACATCTATGACATATTATATACACTTGTTGAGCAGGAACAGGAGGAAGATAGAGTCCTGCATGGTCCACCAAGCTCTCCCTTCCAAGTCACTTAAACCTTCTTAATAAAAGTATGATCATTCAGCCACTCACTCTCACCTTGTGTATCTTTGTCTTGTACATAGGGCTGCTAATAAAAACAGTGACTGATTGCACATCATAAATGATGAAAATGGTGGACACTCTTCTACACACTCTATCAATATTAACTGATTTGCTCCTTCACTCTTTGAGATAGTATTATTTTCATCATCATTTTAAAATGACAATGTCAGGAGCAGAGAATTTAAATAAGGTGTTCAACATCTTACAACTAGTAAGTGGCAGAGCTGCACTGCAGCTCAGAGGTTTGACTCCAGTGTGTCTGTTCTGAACTTCTTCATTATGCTATTTCAGTAGAGCCAGGACAATGTAGAATAAATGTCATCTAACTTAATCTCATAGAAAGTAACCCCTACTTCACGGCCTGTTGTCATAGATGTTTATATTACTTGTGAGCAACCTCATTACATGGGAATAATGACCGAAAGATAGAAATAGCAAGTCTAGAATAGCAACCTGGATAGCTTGCTGCTGTTTTGACAGTAAATATGTTTCAATTAAGAAACATATTAAATAGGTAAAGAAAGTTCTTCTTTTACCAAAAACAAATTAAAAGTGGGATTTAATTTGCTTTTCTTTTTCAGCAAACTCCAAGTTGTCTGTTTTGTTTCGGTAACTCAGAGTTGTTTTAAAAACAGTTGAAACTGTTTTTAAATCTAATTTCCATTGTATTTAATACAATTACCACTTCATAGCTAGAGTTTTAAATCTGAAAATATTGGTATTCTGCTTGATGTTTGATTTTAATACTTGTCCATTTATAGTCAATTCTCATTATTTATGGTAGTTATGTTCTATAAAGTTGTCACCAACACTGAATTAGTGAATACTGAAGCTTTGCTCCAGGGGGAAAATAGGGTTAGGTTCCTGTTGGTCTCTGGGCATGACATTTTTGCCAAACAATTAACATGAAACCTTCTTTTATGTGCATTTCTGTTTAAAGACACCTTATTTAATGTATATTGATTCATTAACAATGAACTCACTGTCAGTAGCACTGTAACTCATGCCTGAATGAAGCTTGTCTAACGCACATATTTCTTCCATGAGGCACATTATAGCCTTCTTGGGCTTAGGGGAACTAGACAGCACCTTAGCATTAGACTTGAGGGCCATTTAAAACAGTAAAATCACAAGAAAATGCACAAAAATGAAAAATATCTAGCAGTAAATAGGTTGTGAAAAATGATACTTGTTTACAGTATGAGAACTAAAACAAGAAGGCAAAGTTTCACTTTGTTGGACTTCAGCTGAAAATGTGCTGCTCATTGGGTAACTCAAGTTTTTGGCTATTTGTACATGTCCACTAATGACCTTCAAAGAGCCATGAGTGTTGATTTTTGGGTTATAAATAAATTTTAGCAAGTAGGTAAATCCCCAAATACAAAATCTGTGAATAACGAGGACCAACTATATATACTTGCCTTTGTATTTGATTAAAATCCAAGAATTGCAAATTTTTTGAGGGTATCAATTGAGGATAGACTTCAAGATGACATTGATAACTGACAGGATTTAGAAATCTCTAGTATTTTCTCAAGGTGATTATTTCTCGAAAGTCGCAATGCTTTTAGATCATCTTTTAAAGATGAGATTAAGGATTGTTGTTCTAATGGCTAAGAACTCTCTTGCTGAAAAAGGTTAATGGTATTAACTGGATTTGAAGTCTACAATTTTCCATTTCTTTAGTTCTTGGGAACAGTGAGGATTACAGGTATTACAATTATATAAACCTTTATAAGAAAGGCTTTAAACATCTCTGTTTAAAGACCTGTTATAAAAGCAAAATTAGTAAAACTACTGCAGACCAAAAGCAAATCTTAAAAGTAGGCAGGAAAAAAAAAGACACATTTCCTAAAAAGCGGCAATAATAAACCTGATGGTCAGCTTTTCAACAGAAACTATAAAATCCAGAAGACAGGCCGGGTGCAGTGGCTCACGCCTGTAATCCCAGCACTTTGGGAGGCCGAGGCAGGCGGATCACAAGGTCAGGAGTTCGAGACCAGCCTGACCAACATGGTGAAACCCCATCTCTACTAAAAATACAAAAATTAGCTGGGTGTGCTGGCGGGCGCCTGTAATCCTAGCTACTCAGGAGGCTGAGGCAGGAGAATTGCTTGAACCTGGGAGGCAGAGGTTGCAGTGAGCCAAGATTACGACACTGCACTCCAGCCTGGGAGAGACTCCGTCTCAAAAACAACAACAACAACAACAACAACAACAACAACAAATCCAGGAGACAATGAATTGTCATTTTGAAAGAGCTGAGAGGACAGAACTGCCAACCTGGAATTATAAATGTTGTGAAAATATCCTTCAAAACTGAAGGTGGAAAAAAAAAACTTTTTCAGACAAATAAAATATTAAATAATCTTACACCGGCATGTCTACAGTCCAAACAATATTAGCAGAAGTTCTGTAGGCTGACGAGAAGTGATTCTTGACAGAAACTGCAGAGAGAAGTAAAAAATAAAGCAATACAATGCAATGGAAGGATACAGTGAAGGCTCACTCCAATAATCCAGCTAGGACAATCCTAATGGTCAGTGGTTAATGTCCCACAGTATCAATTATTCAGCGCTGTTTAGCTGTTATCAGCATTACAGTCCACATTCACATTTAGAAAAAACATTTCTGCTTCTTCTAGGGGACAGTCTGGCAAAAGACAAAATGATTCACCTTAGTATCTCAGTCTGTGGCCCCTGTGTTTAGTTTTCTCTGAGTCCAAAGGGTGAGAATTTGTCTTTCATTTGAGCCAAGAGGCTCGTCTTGAGGACTCTTCTAAAACAGGAGGAACAACTCCAGTCCACAAATTGTTGTTGTTCAGCTAATAAACAATTAAGGAAGAAATAAAGTAAGGAAGGAACAAAGGAAGGAAGGAGGGAGAAAGAATAGACATAAAACAAAGGAAAGCTTTCTACTGGGCTCCCACCTCAAATTATTTTAATTTTTATTCACTTCTCATTTTCAATATTAGGTAGATATTGTGCAGATTTTTTCCGTTCAAATTCAAGAAGTGTTTACAGAGTCAAAATATCATGAGATCGAACACCTGCAGCCCAGCACTGTAACTATTTTAAATCAAGAGAAGTAAAAAGCATGGAGAGCAGAGGACCCTGCTTTAAATCTGAGAGATAGCAGACAGCATTCCAACAGGACCACTGGGTGTCATTTTATCTACAGGGAAGTTTCATCCACGTGCTATACATCATTCTGCTTTAGGAAAAGGGGAAAAGTGTACAGAAGCACATGCCATGATTGTAGCCACAACAGAATGTCAATATTTTCCAATTGTCCATATACCGAAGCCTGACACTGGATATTAATGTGAGTCTGTGAAGATGGGAGCCACACCTCCTCCCCACACTGGACACTGTCACCCCCTTAGCGAATCCCTTCTCCGTTTTCTCTTCTTTTAATTTTACTGTCATTATATTGCCCTCTGGGAATAGGGAAATTCAGGAGGATTCATAGGGATTCTAAGACAGGGAAGGCTTTTTGCTTCTGTCTCAGGGAACTGGTACTTTCCTCCTGTGAGAGGCAGCAATTGTATTTTCTCCTCCAAGGTCTGGGTAAATGTGGCATTTCGATTTGCTGATATGACCCCTACCCTGTCCCTGATAAGGGTTGTCACCTGTGCTTGATGTCCTTCCCAGAACAAATGAGAGCATGTAAGGGGGGACACCGAGGAAGATGTTGGAGGAGAAGGCCAGATTCCTCATTTATTTCTATGATATTTAAAAAAATTAAACCTTTGATTGTCTCCGCTAATATAACTGCTCTGAAGCCCTGTGCCAGAGCTACTTACTGCCTCTGAGCATGGATGTTGTCTTTGTTGGTCTCTCGATGCCCAGAAAAGACAGAGGAAATGGGTTCACTGCTCCTGAGGCTGCTCTAGTCCTTCCTCTTAGTCACAG
>NW_012100987.1:1344138-1346465 GCF_000951045.1 Mandrillus leucophaeus
TGACTGAAATAAAGTAGGAAGTGGTGCTGGTGAAATGTTGCGTAATGAAATACATAGGTTTTTATTGAAGAAAAATGTTGAGATTTTAAAAGACTTTTAAAAAGGCTTTTAAGGCTTGCCCCAATGGTGTGAGGCTTTTCCAAAAGTCTTTCTTCCTTATTGATTAAAACGTAGCCTCCAGAATCCCACTCAATGCCCAAGTTCACATCTCAGCTTTATCACTCTGACCTTGGGCATGTTATGCATCCTGACTGCTCCTCAGTTTCTCATGTGTATACTAGTGGTGTGATTATACCTAGAAAACAATTGGCGCAGTGGCTTGGCACAAAAAAGACTTTCATCTAATGTTAGTTATAATTATTTATGTGTGAAACTAAATAGGGAGAAAATTCACTTATACTCTTCTCTTCTAATTGTTATTAATATGTTGACAGCTTATTTTCTTATATGTTTATTTGAGAAGGGTGTGATTCAAGATTTTTGTTTCCTTAAAGATACTTTGGTGATAACCAACTTAACTGCTAGTGCATAAATGGAATCTTGTGTGTGTAAGTGTGACTGCATGTTCATGATTGTGTAAATGAGTGATGGCTCTGGGTGTGTGTGCACGGTTGGATGAGTGTGTAAATCTGTGAGTGTATGAACCTGTGTGTATATATTGATAGATGTTGTATAAGTTTCCTGAGGCTGCTGTAACAAATTACCACAAAGTTGGTGGCTTAAAACAGCAGAAATTTTTTTTTCTCACAACGCTGGAGGCCGAAGCCTGAGATCAGTGTCACTGGGTTGCAATGAAGGTGTTGGCAGGGCAGCACTCCATGTAGAGGCTCCAGGACAGAATCTAATCCTTGCCTCTTCCAGCTTCCGGGGACTGTGGGCAGTCCTTGAGTTGTGGCCACATCACTCCTATCTCTGCCTCTGTCTTCACATGGCCTTGTGTTTTCTGTGTGTATGTGTGAAATCTCTTCCTGTTTCTCTCTTCTGAAGACAGTTGACTTGTGATGCCATTTAGGGCCCATCTGGATAATCCAGGATAATTTCCCCATCATTAGATTATTAGTAATGTTAGCAAAGACCCCTTTTCCAAGTAAGGTAACAGGTACCAGGGGTTAGGACCTGATATTTTGGGAGCGGGGTGCATTTTTCAGCCCACTGTAGGTGTCTATGTGTATGTGCATATGTATGTATGAGGGCATATGGATGTGTACATAGATGAGTATGTACATTATATGTGTAATTGGTATATGTTTGTATGCGTGTGTGAGTGTAAACGTGTGAGTGTAGGTGTGTATGTGCATATGCGTGATGAGTGTATGTGCACGCATGTGGGCCATGGGTGTATATATATGCATGTGTGTATATATATGCATGTGTATATGCGTGTGTGTGTGGGGTATGGATGTGTATATATACATGTATATACATGCATGTGTTTCTGCATTATGGGTATGTGTTGGTATATAAATATGCATATGTGTAAGTATATGCATGTATATATGTATGTGAATGGGTGATGGGTATGTATGTATATGTATATTTTTTATGGAAAGTAAGTTATCTATCTGACCTTTGCCTAAAATATTTTATTACGGTTCTGAAATAATCAGTTGCAAGTCTATTGTAATGAACCAGTACTCTTGTAACAGATGGTCAAATAAACACAATGTTTCTACCTTCCCAGAAATCATCTTAAGCACAAAATTGTTATAGTTTATGAGAAAAGAGCAACCCTGTTTAAATGCTAGTAAACAAGCAAGCACTTACCTCTCTTACCTCTCTCTGAACCTCAGAAAGAGGACCCAAGTGGGAGTTCAATTTAATGAAAAATGCATTAGGAGCCGTTCTGATGGCAAGGAGCATCTATTACTCATTTTAATCTCAGCCAACCAGGTAGATCGGCACTGGTCCATGAACCCCGGCTATGAAAAAAAGGAGAGAAGTCTTAATGAAAGCCAGACAGTGGCCCTAAATGAGACGTTTCAAGCTTTCTTTTTTTCTGCATTTAAAATCTGTCTGTGGAAATCACATTTGGGTTTTATGAGGACTGGAAGGTGTTATAATCTGCTTTAGAGTTTGGTGTAAGGAAGAGACTAGGAAGGAGAGAGCCACGGTTAATTGCACTAGGGCAACTTTTAAAAGGCCCAATATGAATTTATATATGTTATCATATTATATATATGTTTTCAATAATTATTTTAAATATCTATATATGCTATAGAAATAGAAAAGAGAGCCCATTCAATAGTGTGCAGGAACTATGTTAGCTACCATGGAGATGACTAAGGTGATGAAGTAATGGTATCCACCTTGGTCAGTTAACAGTCTAT
>NW_012100987.1:1347235-1365213 GCF_000951045.1 Mandrillus leucophaeus
TTTCCATCACAAATTTATTTCAGAAATACTGGACTAGTCATCTACTATTGCCTACTTAACATTCTTCTCACCTTTCTTACTACCTCAATCTTAATTGTAGGGGAATGCAAATGATCGTTAAAAACTATATTTTCTCATTTTCCTTGTGGGTGAAGGGGTCATGAGACTATATTCTAAACAGA
Organism: Mandrillus leucophaeus; assembly: GCF_000951045.1. Classification (NCBI taxonomy): domain Eukaryota; kingdom Metazoa; phylum Chordata; class Mammalia; order Primates; family Cercopithecidae; genus Mandrillus; species Mandrillus leucophaeus. The sequence goes on from NW_012100987.1 coordinate 1,347,418, forward strand.
AGTAACTTGAGGGTTTTCTAGGGAAGCTCCCTAAAAAGAGAGCTCTTTGTCCTTGTTTTCCTTACATCTTTCTTCTTACTTCCTAGAAATGAACATAATGGTTTGAATTCCAGAAGACACCTTTAAAGTTTAAGGAGATGAGCCCCTGTATAAATATGGTGGAGAGCAAAGTTAAAAGGAACCTGAGCCAAAGAGAGAGAAAAATAAACACCAATCTTATTTCAACCACTATTTTTCAGAGGTTTATTATTTACAGCTGAATGCAGTTCCTAACTGATTAAGATTGTTATTGATGTGATAGATGAATTGGAGAAAAGGCAATCGTGCAGAAACTATTAAAATAGTCTAGGTAGAGGATTTGGAGAACATAAATGGAAATGAAGAGGTATTTATAATCTGAGTTTGTTTGAAAATATGATAATTTTTATGTTTGTCCCTGGAAAAATAGTGATATAGTTTATAAACATTAGAAATCAGGAAGAGGAGTGGGATTGGAATAATGCCGTGAGTTTGGTTTGGGGCGCATTGAATGTGAGGATTAATCAGACATAAGCTAGATGTGTATATCCAGCAGGAGAGAAGTTGCCTGTGAAGATACAAGGATACTAGCAGTGGAAGCTGAGCAGGAGTGAGGATTGGTAAAATAAAAGGAGAAGAAGAAAGGGATGATTGTGAGCATATTGTTGAGCTGGAGAGGGAAACCTGGAGAAGAATAAAGGGCTAAGTGTTGTTATGGGATTGCTGTTGAGCAGGTTGCCCAGGAGCGATTTTACAATGGTGTTTAAACAGGGAATTCAGTTGCTGGTGCTATTTTATGGGAAAGCCCACTTACTCCAGGAGCAGTCTCCTCTGTGGTGGCCCTATAAACCGGTGAGATCGAGTGTTTATTCTCTTTCAGCAGTTCGGTTGACTAACAGAGGCATACTCCATCTTTTATAGACTCTTCCCAGGCTGCCTTGACTCTTCAGATATCGCCGTTAGCTAATGCTATCATAGAAATTGTTGACCCGTGCTGCATATGATATGAAGAAAGTTGCTGCCTTCTGGAAAATATTTTCTCCTTTCTCTGCTCAATATCTTTTGCATATGCAAAAAAATTCCACGAAAGTTGATTTATTAAACAGGTGTAAATATAGATCATATGCTAGGGGTTTTCATGGATGCGAATATAATAAAGCTATAATATAGGCCTGGTGGAGTTTATGCCTAGGATGAAAATCAGATAGGTGTGATAAGTACTACAGTATGGTTTACCTCAGTGTTCTCTGGTCATAGGAATTAAAGGCTTACAAATACATCTAATGATAGGGCTCTTTGTAGTATAGTTGAAATCAGATAGTGTGATGCCTCCATCTCATGTTCCTTTTGCTAATTTTCCTAGGTATTCAAGTTTTTTAAGGTTCTATATGAATTTTATGATTTTTTTCTGATATCTGTGAAAAATGACATTGAAATTTTGACAGGGATTGCATTGAATCTGTAGATTTCTTTGGGTACAATGGACATGTTATTAATATTACTTCTTCCAATCCATGAACATAAAATATCATTTCATTTATTTGTGCCTTCTTCAATTTCTTTCATAAATGTTTTATAGTTTTCAGTGTACAGGTCTTTCACCTCCTTGGTTAAATTTATTCCCAAGTATTTTTTTGTAGCTACTATAAATGGAATTGTTCCCTTGATTTCTTTTTCGAAAGTTTGTTGTTAGTTTGGAAAAACATTGATTGATTTTTGTGTGTTGATTTTGTATCCTGCAACTTTACTGAATTTATCAGTTCTAACAGTATTTTGGCGGAATCTTTAGGGTTTTGTATATATAAGCTCATGTCCTCAGCAAACAGGGACATTTAACTTATACCGTTTCTATTGGAATGACTCTTGTTTCTGTCGCCTGCCTAATGCTCTGGCTAGGACCTGTAGCGCAGTCTTGAATAGGAGTGGTGAGAGTGGGCATTGTTGTCTTGTTCCAGATCTTAGAGGAAAAGCTTTCATCTTTTCCCTGTTAAGTATGATGTTGGCTGTGGATTTGTCATAAATAGCCTTTATTGTTTGAGGTACATTTATTCTATAATTTGTTGAGAGAGTGTTTATCATGAAAGTATATTATATTAGGTTGGTGCAAAAGTAATTGCTGTTTCTGCCATACACTTTTAATATTCTGTCAAATGATTTTTCTGCATCTAATAGTATAAGAATATAATTTTTGTCCTTCATTGTGTTAATATAGAATATCATGTTTATTAATTTATGAACGTTGAACCAGCCTTGTATCCTAGGGGTAAATCCCACTTGATCATGGTAAATGATCCTTTTAATGTATTGTTAAATTCCGTTCGCTAGTATTTTGTTGAGAATGTTTGCATCTATGTTCATTAAGGATATTGGTCCATAGTTTTATTTTTTTGTGATGTTCTTATCTGGCTTTGGTAATTCTGGCCTGATAAAAATTTGGAAGTGTTTCACTCTCTTAGATATTTTGGAATAGTTTGTGAAAAATTGACAGTATGGTACTGACATAAAAATGGACACATCAACCAATGGGACAGAATAGAACGCTCAGAAAAGAACCCAAATGTCTACAGTCAATTGATCAAAGGGGCAAAGAATATATAATGGAAAAAGGACAGTCTCTTGAATGAATGGTGTTGGGACAACTCAATATCCATATGCAAAAGAATGAAAGTGTACTCTTATCTCACACTACATGTATAAACGTCAGTTCAAAATGAGTAAAAAAACTTCATAACACCTGAAACTGTAAACCTACTAGGAGAAAACAAGGAAAAACCTACACAACATTGGTTTGGGCAATGATTTTTTAGCTTCAGCCACAAAAATGTAAGCAACAAAAGCAAAGCTAGACAAATGGGATTACATAAAAATAAAATGCTTCTCTACATCAAAGAAAACAATTAACGGAGTGGAGAGACGACCTACCAATTGGGAGAAAATGTTTGCAACTCATACTTCCCAATTAATGTAAGAGACTAACATCCAAACATATATAGAACTCAAACAACTCTATAGAAAGAAAACAACCTGATTAAGAGATGGGCAAGACAGTATCCTAGGTGAATTAACACCAAAATAGAAAACCAAATACTGCATGTTCTCACTTATAAGTGTGAGCTAAACAATGAGTACACACAGACAAAAATATGGGGAAAATAGACACTGGGGACTCCAAAAGGGGAAAATGAGGGGGGAAGGGTTGAAAAACTACCTATTGGGTGCTGTTTTCACTACTTGGGCTATGGGATCATTAGAAGCCCAAACCTCAGTGTCATGCAATATGCCCGTGTAACAAAACTGAAAATATACCTCTTGGATCTAAAATAAAAGAAATACAAAAAATAAGAAATGGGCAAGGGATCTGAATAGCCTTTTCTCAAAAGAAGACATACAAATGTGAAAAAATATTAAACACTACTAATGATTAAGGTGATGCAAATTAAAACCACTGTGAGATATCACCTCATATATGTTAGAATAGTTATCAAAAATACGAAAGAAAACAAACGTTGGCTTGGATGTAAGAAAAGACCATAGTGGGAATGTAAATTTGTACAGTCATTATGGAAAACAGTATGGAGGTTCCCCAGAAAACTAAAAATAGAATTACTGTATGGCCCAGCAATCCTACTTCTGGGTATTTACCCAAAAGGTTTGAAATCAGTATGTCAACAGATATCTACACTCCCGTGTTCATTGCAGCACCATTCACAATAGCCAAGATGTAAAAGTAACATAAGTATCCTTAAAGGGATGAATGAATAAAGAAAATGTAGATATACACAGTGAAATACTATTCCATCTTTAAAAATGATGAAATTCTGTCATGTGTGACAACATGGATGGAATTGGCAAACATCATGCGAAGTGAAATAAGCCAAACACACAATGACAAACACTTTGTGTTCTCATTTATATGTGGAATCTAAAACAATGGTATGCACAAAAACAGAGAGTAGAAAGGTTATTATCAGAGGCTGGGGGTGGGGGAAATGGGGGCATGATGGCCAAAGTGTACAAAGCCTCAGGTTCAAAATAAGTTTGATTTTTACATTTTTCCTTTTTTGAGATTAATACACAGCATGATGAATATAGTTAACAATTAAGCACTGTACATTTAAATTTCACTAAAAGAATAATTTCAATGTTGGTATAAAAATGTGAAATATTTGAGGTGGAGAATATGTTCATTAGCTTGATTTAACCATTGAGGATTGTAATAAAAAATCATAACATATGTACCTCATACATATATACACCTATAATTTGTCTTTTAAACAAAAAACTATTACTCGTCTTTCATTTGTCCAGAATATGTGGGTTCTGGGGGTCTGTGTGTTTTCACCCTTTTGGGGAACGCCGCCTCAGTCGTCCCTTCTCCCTTGTCCATACAATTTCATTCTCCTTTAGCGTTTCCCTCCTCTACATGTAAACAGTCTCCAGTATCATCTATTTTTCTCTTTTCAAAAAAGATGACCATTATATAGCCTCTGTTTCTTCCTTTGTTGTATTCACAGTTGCCTATCTGCAATTATGAAATCTCAATGGTCTGAAAACCAGAAGTTTTTTTTTTGTTTGTTTTAGTAGCTGATTTTGCAGCAAAACCTGCCCTAAATTGGTATGAGGTGGTATAGAGTGTTTATTCATCCCTAGAACATTCATTTTATTTTTGTTAAAGAAATGTTAATATGTTTGGTTAAGGAGCCCTGCTTTATACCTTATATGAGAATAGTATTACTACATTTAAAATTTTTAAAATTCTTAATTCTAAAAACATATCTGGTCCCAAGAGTTTTGAATGAGGGAATGTGGCTCTGTCTGTTCTTGAAGCTCTATTCAATGCAAAGAAGATGAGGAAAGGAAGTTACAATAATTGGGAAAGTGGAGACAGCATGATGATCATTTGTGAGTGATGCCATATGCTAACTGAAAAAGCCATGAGAATCAACTGAAAAGCAAGTAGACATAAATGAGATACCTGAACCCAAAATAAGCATGCATATCAAAAATCCAGCCTACGCTACCTTCTGGGACTAATCTCACAGTTAGAAGAATTTGAGGAGCCCCACTTAGCTCATTAATTTAAGTGACTAAGATCAAATGGAGATTATGGACAATTTTGGCTTGATTTGTACTCCAAAATGAGGAGCTGGGTTCCTGCCTGTACTTGGGGCCAACTTCCCACTTTGCCTTCCAGTTTTTCCTGACTCCCAGAGACTGCAGATCTAACCCTCAACAGCAGCTCTATGACTGGGGAACCACAGCCTGCTTGGCAAACTTTTTAGTTCAACCTTCCTTTCTAATCCCTTTTCAAGGTTCTCTGACCTGCTGGAACCCAAGCTTCCACCTGGATGGATTCTGCTCCCTGGTTGTCTCTGCTCTGTTGCTTCCAATACTTGTTGCCTGCTTGTCTCTAGGATGCTGTCCCTTGTGTCATTACAGCTGCCAACTTTGGTCTTTGTTAGAGATGACATTCAGACAGCTTTGTTGAAATTTTACCTGCAGAGTGATTGTGCAGCATGTCACATAAACAACCTCAAAAATCACAGAAACAGAATGGCACAGCTGTGCCTCTATGCCCAGAGAAGCCATCGAGTTTTGGTGACATTTTAAATCAGAGCAGTGACTAATGATGCCAGTGGGATGTAAACTCTGAATCATACAAAATCATTAATTTAATTGTCTCTGCACCAGGCAGAGCTGAAGCAGTGGGATCTATTTTGTATGGCACATGTTTGGGCTTCACAGACAAGAAGGGTCACAAAAGGAATCTTTTCAGAGAGGCCAGCTTCCCATATTCTGAAATATTCTTTCTTTCCTTTTTCTATCTCCCCTCCCTCCTTCCCTTTCTCCCTTCACTTCTTCCATTTCTTACTCATGTATCAGGTTTTTTCATCTGAAAGTGAGAGATAATAACAGTATCTTCCTTATAGGGTTATTGCCTGGATTAAATAAGTTGACAGTACTTTATATATGTATGAAGTGCTTTGAGTGCCTGGCCCAAAGTAAGCATTTTTTAGGTGTCTACAATTATTATTGATACTGACTCTATGTCTGGCCCTGTTATAGGAGCTAGGGATACAAACATTAAAAACACAGGTCCCTTGGAAGGCCGAAGTGGGAGGATCATGAGGTCAAGAGATCGAGACCATCCTGGCCAACATGGTGAAACTCCGTCTCTACTAAAAATACAAAAATTAGCTGGGCTTGGTGGTGTGCACCTGTAGCTACTTGGGAGGTTGAGGCAGGAGAATCGCTTGAACCTGAGAGGCGGAGGTGGCAGTGAGCCGAGATCGCACCACTCTACTCCAGCCTGGCAACAGAACGAGACTCCATCTCAAAACAAAACAAAACAAAACAAAGTAAAACAGGTCTTGCACTTAAGTATCACCAATATACAGGTATTTGCAGGATATGCTGTTCTGAAGCCCTGGCTTTGGCATGAGGGGTTGGATTTGAGAGCCAGCTCCATTGCATCTCTCATTAGCTATGTCACCTTGGGCGAGTTACTTAATGTTTCTAAATCTTAGTTTTCTCCAGTGAGGATAATAATAATAATTCATGTTTTATAGATTTGTTTTTAGAAATACAGGACACAAGGCAAGTCAACTACTTAAGAGAATGAATATTCATCTAGGTCATAAATACTGAATTCCTTTTTCTGGAGGTGCTACTCGTTATGGGTCAGCAGATGATCCTAGACAGGACTTCACATTAGAATCCCTATCCTTCCAGATGAGATGAGAAGAGCATGGGCTTCATTGTGCTCCTCTGAATCTGGTACTGGGGCATTTGTCAAGTTGAGTGCTTTATCCTCAACACATTGGCTCTGCCAAGACAGCTGAGGGTCTATATGAAAGAGACAGGGGTTCTGTAATAAGAAGACTTGGGTACTTTCTCTACTTCTCAAATTCTGTTTTTCCATCTGTAACATGGGTATAAGTACGGTCTCTAACTCACACTTATAGTGAAGGTCAGTTGAGATAATCTAGGTCAGGAATTGAGCACATCAAACATGCCTGACATACGGTTGTGTTCTATTAAATTGACAGCTATTATTGTTTTGCTACTTTGAGTCATAGTTAATTTTCTGCTTGGAAAAGAGCTTGCATAGCTGGGGCTCTAGTTATCTACTTTTGTTTTGGAAGATTATCTTAGTTTTTAAAAACCACTGTTTTCTTATTTCAAGAGCCATATATGTTCATCACTGGAAGAAATCTCAGAATATTCTGTTTTGTATTTTCTAATCCTCCATCCCTGGGCAGAGTGGGAGTCATACTGGGTGAGCTGGTGCAGGCTGGCTAGACTCCCTTGCCTAGCATATCATTTTTGGTTGGCATGAAGTTTCATAAGGAATGATCACCAAGAATTACTTAATTGCTACCCCATTATTGGTTGTCCCCAAAGCAAGCACAGGCTGAAATTACTAAGTTTATTATTTCTCTCTGGAGAATGTATTTTTTTAAGTTTTAGGGTGAAATTCAGATTCAGTGATGTAACAAAATAATAATTGAAAATAGATTAATACCGTCTGCCTTTGTCTTTTTTTATTTCTATAATAGCGTGATTTCACTCTAAGCAATGGGTGATGCTTCCAATAACTATCATTTATTAAACACCAGACACTTTCCGTGCATCATCTCATTTGTTCCAAATGACAAGCCTATGAAGTAGGTATTCAGTTCCTCTGTTAGCCGTGAAAAATCTAGACCCAGATTAAATAACTTGCTCAAGATCAGAGAGTTAGGATTTAAACCAAACTCTATGTGCCTTCAGGCTTTTTAAAACTACTGTGCCCCCAAAGTTAGAGTGGATTTAAACAAGTAAATGAAGAATTAAAAAGCTTTAAACAGTAATCTTTACTGAAGCAAAAAACTTCATAAATATTTCTTGTAACACAAAAGAATAAAAACAAAAAATGCAACATTAAACTACAACTTAAGCATACTTTTCCCAAACTCCCAGCCTCATCCCAGCCTACACACTGAGCCCTGATATTTAAAAATCTAATACAGCCAGCCAGTGGGGTTCATAAAACTGTGACCTTTATTTAAATTGTCAGGAGGAAGAAGCTTATAATAAACAGGCAAGAGCAACCAAAAATTGCATACAAAGAGCTTTGGAAACATCTGAATACAAATCATTTTCTAAATGTAGGTTGCTCTTATCATCGATTATATAAGAAACGCAACCTTAGGCCTTCCCTGCATTGCAATAATAATGAAGGAAAACCCTTATGCTCAAAATGATTAAAGCATTTAACACACAAAATGAACACTAGGGAGAAAGTCTTGTCTTCATTATACTCAGCGTTATGCCACACAATACATATAATCTCCCTTAGGTTTTACTAAACACCCAAGCTCTTTAATTTACATTATTTTATTCATTTGAATTCACTTCAGATTTATGAAAGGAAAATAAGAGATCTCACAATAAATGAAAAGGTGTAGTTAACAAGATACCTTAATGAATCTTAATAAAATCCATGTGGGAGTGAAGCGAACATCAACTTACCCTGAAGTCACATCTGTTGGTGGTCAAATATTTTTATGGGGTGTGAGCAAGTGTATTCATCATTAGAAGATAATGATTAAAATTACTGCTTGTATATGCCCTTCAATTTAAGTTATGATCATGCACCATCTCCCAATTTTTGCTTCACATTCAAAGCATTTTATAAAAGGGAAACTAAGCTAGAAAGTAAATGATAGTATTTTATTTGATGCTTTGCATACAAGCACTCAATGAAGGTAGATGACTGGCTGAAGAGAAGTGAACACTTTTCTTGTTTTTAATCACATTATACCTTCGATGCTGTGAATATCTTGGCATCTACTTATTTAGCATTTATGGTTTCAACATTCTCAAGTAATACAATGACCATGATATATAGACTTGTTACATTTTGCTGAAAATTGTGTCTTTTTAATAAAAATAAAGTGGCCAGGCGCGGTGGCTCACGCCTGTAATCCCAGCACTTTGGGAGACCACGGCGGGTGAATCATCTGAGGTCAGGAGTTCAACACCAGCCTGACCAACATGGATAAACCCTGTCTCTACTAAAAATACAAAATTAGCCAGGTGTGGTGGGGCATGTCAGTAATCCTAGCTACTCGGGAGGCTGAGGCAGGAGAATCGTTTGAATCTAGGAGGTGGAGGTTGCGGTGAGCTGAGATCGTGCCATTGCACTCCAGCCTGAGCAACAAGAGTGAAACTCCATTTCAGAATAAATAAGTAAATAAATAAATAAATAAATAAATGTCAAGCATCATTATTTTAGCAAATGTAGCAAAAGGAAGAAAAAGTTTTGCAGTTCTATTATCAAGAGTAATGTGTTTTTATGTGTTGTCAAAAGACAAAATTACAACAAATTTAATTTTAAATCTAATTTGTGATTCATGAATTGGAACAAACTTCATTCTACAAAATTGAATGAGAGTTCTGACTGGGCAATGCAGAACCGTGGGTTTTGTAAGGTGGAAGCAAGGAAACAGAGCAGTAGAAAAAAAGCTAATTGGTTAATGTTGGGTTACTTCAGCTGCTTTTTTTTTTTTTTAAATAAGGGTTAAAGCAGAGAGGACTTTCTTATTACACTGACCCAGGTAGACTGGAATCTCCTGTTTATCCAGAAAACCTGGGCTGTTTGGAAATCTATCTGCTTTCTGAAAGTTTCAGTTTGATTATGTGGCATTTAGCGTGAGTATTCCATTTTGGTTTGGTCTGATCTGTAAGGGCCTAGTGTAGGAGCTCTGTCCAAAACAATGGCCTCCCATTGTTAACAGTGTGTATTTATATAAAATGATATAAAAAATTAAAATTTACGAAACAGATGCCTTTTTCTTGTATTTCTTGTATTTTTTTTTCTCTCCAGGTCAGGAGTTCTGTCTTCATCTTCATCGAGAATCTAGGACCCAGCACAGCACAGTGTCTAGACCATACTAAGCGGTGTCTAGAACATAAGATACTTCCTGAATAACTATGTTAAGATCTTTCTGTATCATTGCATATTCCACCGCATCTTTTTGATGACTTCATAGTTTTCCATCCCATGGATGTATTGTGATTTATTTAGCTAAATTCCTGTTTTTTGCTTAGCAAAGAGGTTACTGATTTTTCACTATTTTAAGCGGGAGTAAACATTCACGTAGTGAAATCTTTTCTTAGAAGTCCACTTGGACATCTTTGGAATTGTTGGTGTGAAGAGTAAGCACAAATATATCATTTTTAATACCTGTTATCAAAAAAGTCACCAAATGTATTTAAATATTTTACTTTGGCTTCTATAAATAGATGAAAATGACTATTTTCCACTTTTCCTGACTTGCAGGTCTTTGAATCTAGGTATGGGGAAAAATCTAGGTAGTAAGGCTAATTGATCCGTATTTACTCCTTAATGAGGTTTTATTTTTCTCAAGTGTACATTTTATGAAATGAATCATATCCTCAAATTTGTAAATTGTAAAAGCTATTGAAATGATTCTCTTTTGAATGTTAATTGTCAGTGGATACCACTAGTGCCATTAGATACTAGTGTCATTTAAAGACCACTCTTTAGTCAGTGAAAGCCCGACTCCTTTGTGAGTTCGGGTGAATAAAATTTCAGTAGATGAAGTCATTTCACTGGATTGTGAAGATCAGTAACTCATCCCAAATCTCATTTTAGAAAGTAAATACAGCTGGAGGAATAATATATACCCTAGAAGTGTCAGGTTAGAAAGGATTTAACACCACACAATAAACTATAAATAACAGCATTTTGAAGAACTACGGCACATTCATTAATGTCAAATAAGGAATTTGGAAATAGCCATCAACCAACCATTGTGGTGATAGGACCATTTCAGAATTCTTCATTGGCAGGGAAAGAGAAAATTCATGATCAAAAAAATGGAAATGAAGAGATTTTTCCAATTATCTGTTGACACTAAGAGAGGATGTAATTTACTCTCTCTTGAATATGACCCTTTAAATGTGTGAAATAGGATTGTTCCTCGTATAGTCCAAGTGTTTCAAAAAGTCCATGAACTCTTTGAAAGTAATTCACTTGAGTTTTCAAGTTGCATGTAACATGGTACTAAACAATTTAATTTTAAGAAGCATGAAAAAGACAAAGCCACAAAAAATTAGTAAAAAACCTTACGGTAGTGAATTTAAATGGTGACAGAAAAAAATCTTTTGGAACTGAGAAGACCAAGCTTGATAGGTACTCAGAAACACTAAAAATCAAGTCTGAGTATAAAGATCATGGATGGTCACAAACTCCTGAGAGTGATGTTCAATATGACGCTTTACCTAAGGGGGCAATAGACATGACTTTTCAAAATTCCAGATGAAGCAACTTACCATAAAATTATCGATACATACATAAGAACATAAAACAATTCCTTTTATGGTGTGTCTCTCAAAGAACGGAGGAAAAGAATAGCAAATGGTGGTAAAAGTCTACCAACTTTTTTGCTACTGCATTAGCTGTCTACATGCTAATTGTTGTTTGTGTTTTTTAACTCAATTGTTATGAAATAGACCTATAGACATATCATTCTATGGATTAGAATCTTCATGTATTGTGGTAATTATATTTTGAGAACAGAATGTGGATTATCTTGCAAGTTTTTAAGGAGCCAGAATTTTGCTTTCTCTAGAAAGTTACCTAGATTCCTTTTGTTCTGCCTACCTCCCCTTTATTCTGATTTTATTCACGTTGGAAAATTGATATATGCATATTTTTTTCTATCATATCTGTGAGAAAATTCTACAAATTGTGTTTTCCAGGGAGAAGTTTGAAAGGGATTCCATTTCTCACAAACATAAAGACAGCTCAAAGATCTAATGATTCCAGGTTTTATTTATTCATTCATTCATCAGATATTTGCTAAGAGCCATGTGCTATATTGAGCACAAATGATGCATGCTTTATACTCATGGAGTTCCCATTTTAGTTGGAAAGCAAAAAGTGAACAAATGAATGTGCATAAGACTAAACAAACATAAATATTTACAAATTGTGATAAGAGTTAAGAAAAACAAGAACAATAGCCTGAGATTAAGAAGAGAAGACAATTCTACTATTTATAGGGTGATAGATAACAGTTTACTTTTTATAGGGTGGCAGGGCAGTCTTTCCCCAGGAAGTGAAATTAAAGATGAGAGGCAAAGGATGAGCAGGAGCTAGTCATCCAAACAATGCCACATGTAGGAGAAAAAGGAGTTTGTGCAAAAAGCCATGAGTCAAGCAAGAGCCTGTTGTGTTGGCAAACCTCAAAGAAAACCAGTGTGAATGGGATGATGAGTGGGGAAGATAAAGGGCTTGAGGGAAGCTGGTGAGGCAGTCAAGTCCAGAACACGGAAAAGAAGTTTGAGTTCTACCTTAAGTATAATCCCTTAAAAGATTTAATCAGAAGTGTAACATGAGCTTGACAAAATTTATGTTTTAAGAAGATGACTCTGGCTACTTAATATGGAATATAGTGAAAGAGCGGAAGAGTAGAAGCATACGCATTGTCAAGAGTTGTAGAAATGTTGGCTAGAAGATGATGGTGTTAACAGAGTAGAAGGCAAGAAATTGATTATTTGAGATATAAATTGATGATGGGATCAAAGGTGTGGGTAGTGCATTGTATACAGGAGCGAGGGAGAATGCAGCATTTCTAAGACTTTGGCTTATGCATCAGGATCAATGGTGGCACCATCTTACTGAAATGTAGATGACTGTAAGGGCAGATTGCAATTTATGGATTAGATGATACAGCAAGGTTTTTCTGAATTTCTCTGGTGATGGGTCACTTGGGGTACTTGTTAAAAATACCTGGACCCTATTCCAGGCACTCTGAGCCAGAGTTTCTCACTGAGTGGTCTAAGAAGTCCTAGTTTTAAGAAGCATCAGAGAAGACTTTTTATCACCATTGAAGTTGGGAAAACATTGTATTAGAGAATGGAATCTCCATGGAAGAGGGTTCCTGTATGACATAGTGCAGAACCAGAAGATGGGGAAAGAGGAGGCTTGATTTCAAGGAAGAGGAGATTAAAGGCCATTGGATTTCCATTGGTTAAGAAAAGGACCCTAATAGGCCGGGCGAGGTGGCTCACACCTGTAATCCCAGCACTTTGGGAGACCGAGGCAGGTGGATCACGAGGTCAGGAGTTCGAGACCTGCCTGCCCAATATGGTGAAACCCCGTCTCTAGTAAAAATACAAAAATTAGCCGGGAGTGGTGGCATGCGCCTGTAGTCCCAGCTACTTGGGAGGCTGAGGCAGAAGAATTGCCTGAACCTGGGAGGCAGAGGTTGCAGTGAGCCGAGATTGCACCATTGGACTCCAGCCTGGGTGACAGAGCGAGACTCTGTCTCCAAAAAAAAAAAAAAAAAAAAAAAGAGAAAGAAAAGAAAAGGACTGTAATCAAAGTACTTAGCATAGTATCTGGCACACCATACGTGTTGATTAGTGTCAGTGTAGAATAGTCAAAATTTTGTGTGCTATATTCAGATGTGCAAAAAACCACCATCTTTATTTTTCATAACTGGTCTAATGTTACTTATGGAGGTAGTAACGGAGTAAGGGGGAAAAAGTATTGGTCAAATCCAATACATCGAATCTGATTTGTTTACTTAAATAATCTTGTTAAATATTTCTCTTTCTGTCACTTTTTAAGTAAAACCTCATTTTAAAAGGATTTTCTCCTCCCTTTGCATTTTTCCAAGGGAACATCTTACTGGGAGCGAATGGCTTGTAAGACTTCAGGTAGTAGGGAAAGGAGCTATTATTTTGTAATGTCCTCTGACTTCTCTGGCCTCTGTAGAGATAATCTTTTTCTGGTGTTCACGTCTGTGACTGGTGAACTCATTTGTTGCTCTTTAGGCATCAGAGCTGAGGCTTCACCACCACTAACTAAGCCCACGTCAGCTCTGAAGCCTGGCTTTGATGCCTCCCATCAGCCTGGGGTTACAGCATCTTCTTACCTGGAGAACATCTGGAAAGCTAGTCCTATAAACTCCTTTCCACATTGTTCAAGAGATATGTAGGATGTTTTGCATCTCTTTCAGGATGCTTGAGCACCAGTGAAGGCTGTAAGATCGTCCTTTGCCCACCCTTGCCACTTCACCTATGGTGCTCTGCTACAGCCACCCTGGTTGATGTCAATACATGATGCAGTCTCCGTTCAGAGCCCCGTAAAGTAGAGCAAAATCTCCTCCTATTTCTGTTTCGTCCTTATCCCACATGCTCTCTCCTTTCACTCAGTCCTTAGCCCAGAGAGGGAAGGTTAAAACACACACATCTGCTCATCTTTGCCTTCCTCTGACTTTTCTCCTCCCCTCTATGCTTCTCTGGGGGTCAGAAGTATGGACTTTCTTCTTCAGATAACTTTCTTCAAGAACTTTTCCACATTATGTCTTCTTTTCCCCAGATGCGACATCTACTTTTTTCACTGTTCCCTTCTCCAGGGTAATAGTGAAGAATGACCACCAAGGAATGGGATTTATGGCAAAGTAACAAAAAACATATTGTTTTACAATTTGTAATATAGTGTTTGAAAACGTGAATTTTCCTTGTTGCTTTTGGTTATCCCTGATTTAATTTCCAATAATGTTAGTACAAAATCTCTCAAAATGTATACTTAGTTTCCCGGATCACATAAAAGTAGAGTACTAGGGGTGGCTTCCCATTCTATACCTAGTTTTGGTTGGACAGAAACTTTAGAAATACAGTAGTTGTACCAGCTGTAAGGAAAAGAAAAGCAAGCTCACTCTTGTGAAGAAGTGAGGGGGAAAAAATTGGGAGCCAGATTAGGAAGAAGTCATGTGAGAGCCTTGGGAAGCAGTGTGCAGGCTCAATTTATGTTTAGATACATAGAGTGTTAGGCCTGGAAGATACTCTAGCAATAGATGAATGCCCTCTTTTGTAGATATGTAAATCAGTGCTCAGTAGTGCAAAGTTATCTGTATGGATTTTAGAGCTTGTGAGAGACAGGCTTGAGACTTACTCACATCCTTGGAGCATCTGCTTCCTAATCCTGAGCTCCCCATCCTCTGGTTCTGCACTGTGTCACACATTATTTTCCAAATATCCTAGCAAGCATCAGAAATTACAATTTTAATACTACTTTCAAGTAACCAAAAAGACTAAGATTTGTGAATAAATTATAATTCCTAATTGATCATCTTTAATCACAGCGCCATCCCAAGGATTGCCTTCGAATAGAAATTCAATTTATTGTATTAATTTAAATCATAGTATTAGTGACATTAGCTGCTACAGGTAACATTAGCTGCTGTAGGCAACATTAGCTGCTAAGGTAACATTAGCTGCTATAACAAAAAATTTCCAGAACCACTAATACAGGTGTTAGATGGGTTCCTTCTGTCTTGTACCTCTGCCATCCTGCAGTGGAGAAGTTCCCAAACTTTCTCAGTTCACAGAATCCTTGTCGCCCCTAGTATTTTTTTTCACAGTGCTCCTAAGCCAAAAGAAATAGCTAACAGCACTGTTGATTAGGTAGTTGGACTCCCAAACTGAATAAAGATATATGTTCTAGCAACTGAGTACCTTCTTGATAAAAAAATCATACACATACATGGAAAGAAAAATATTTTTATTAATACAATTGTTCAATTATTAAATATATTCTACAGTTGTATTAATTGGAATGTGTATGCCCATTGAGTACTGCACAACCTCTCAAACCTTGAGATTCTTGAGTTTCTTTAAATAGATTAAGAACCTAAAGATAGAATGTGAGGCTGAGTGCAGTGTTTTCAGATTTTAAACACTATTTTACACTTGTGTTGCCACATCTAATTAAAGAGCAATTTTAGTTAGAGACTCACTTTTACTAATTTCCCTCAGATCATTCAACTTAGTCATAGTAACAATTATTTTCCTTACATGCTCATATTATTTGTTTACATACTATTTAATTCAATGACATAATTACAATTATATATAAAACTTGCATAATTAAGTTTGGGAACAAACACAAGTAAGTGTAAACCCACTGGATGAGTAGAAGTCTCCAGGTGTGCAGTAGCCTGCAAGGGGCAATCACTTAGCAGCTGCAGACATCACTGTGTTTGACAATACAAAAGCTTAATCCACTGAGCTAGATTAAGTAGAGGACTCAGGGCTGCTAGATCTATGCAGATGAAAGAAATCAAGGGTACCTAAGGCTTTATTCTTGTTTGACCGGTGCTGAACTGGTCGGAAAAATCTAAACATAATTGTGTTGCTTCCAGAGACCCAATGTCTTCCAGGTCCTTTATTGATAGGTAAGGAAATGGAGACTCAGATAAATTGTCTTGGCCACAGCCAGTGTTAAAATCAGGTTTCTGTTTTTTTTTTTTTTTTTTAAGACAAAGTCCCACTCTTTCACCCAGGCTGGAGTGCGGTGGTGCCATCTGGGATCACTTCAACCTCTGCCTCCTGAGTGATTCTCCTGCCTCAGCCCCCTGAGTAGCTGGGACTACAGCCGTGCACCACCACACATGGCTAGTTTTTGTATTTTTAGCGGAGTTGGCGGGTGGTGGGGGGGGGGGGGGGGTTCCGCCATGTTGGTCAGGCTGGTCTCGAACTCCTGACCTCAGGTGAGTCAACCAACTTGGCCTCCCAAAGTTCTGGGATTACAGGCATGAGCCACCTCGCCCCACCTGACTTTTAGATCAATATTCTTTCTGGTATAATATACCACAGACCCAGACTAGACAGATCAATTAGGAATTATTTATTCACAAATCTTAGTCTTTTTGGTTACTTGAAAGTAGTATTAAAATTGTAATGTCTGATGCTCACTGTGATGATTGGAAAATAATGTGTTCTGATACTTCTTTAGTATTCAGAACTGTGAACCACTTTACCTGACACTCCAATCAAGCTAAAATTAACTAACTGTGAGGTAATGGGGATATAGGTAAACTAGTTCACATATGTAATTGTGAAAACAGCTCTTACCATTAAATAGCAAGCATTTTGGTTTGAACCACACTATCATGGTTTGATTAATGCCTGTTCTATGCAAGCCTTCTCTAGAGATTACAGAAGAAAATAATCACACTGTTCTTTTCATTTTTTTTCAAAAAGAAATGATAGAAAACAGTTTCTTCCTTCGTCTTAGTGGAATCGACAGGAATGGAATTTCTAAAAAGATTTTTTTTCGCCTACATATTAACTGCCTACATATTAACTATGAAAATTCCAATCTGGTACAACTGCTCCTTTATTTTAAAAACATCAAGTCAGTAGCCCCCTTGGTTTAAAAATATAAGCACTGTGATTTCTTTTTAGATCTTTATTATATAAAATGTGAATTTTTGAATTAATTTTTTTGCACAGAATCTTGCACAAAATTTTGCTGCACAAAATTAAATTCTTCTTATTTCCTGAGTTGTGTGTATATACATACTTATGTTCAATTACATACACACATGCACACACACACATGTGTCTCTGTGTATAATACATATGTGTATATATGTGTGTATGTTCAATGTAATATTTGTGGGACATACATATATGTATATATGTGTGTGTTCAATTACACACACACAGACATACATACATATGTGTATGTATAATACATGTGTGTACATGAGTGTGTGTAATTGAACATATGCATATACACGTATGTATTATACACACAAATATTAAAACTTAGACACAACAAACCTCTGTTTTAGGGAAGTGAATTTTATATCATTTGAAAATAGAGAATGGCGTGAACCCAGGAGGCGGAGCTTGCAGTGAGCTGAGATCCGGCCACTGCACTCCAGCCTGGGCAAGAGAGCCAGACTC
>NW_012100987.1:1365263-1387912 GCF_000951045.1 Mandrillus leucophaeus
CGAAAATAAATTGTAGGCAGATTAATTATTCAGGATACATCAACTAAAGAAATGTTTTAGTTAATGTATGTGTAGATAATATTCAGTAAAGCACACCACTTAATTCAATGGACCAAACGTTCTGGGCTTTTAGATAGTTTTTAATTTTTTGGCTATTACAAATAGTGCTGCTGTGAATGCACTTGAATATATCTTTTGGTACACATATCTACACATTTGGTTTTATACTTAGGCATGGATTTGCTAAGTCATAGGCCTTTTCCATGTTCACTTTTAGTAGCTACTGCCAAATGGTTTTCCATAGGTGTTATACCAATTTACACTCTACCAGCAGTGAGTTACTGCTGTGTACCCTCACCCACTTAGTCTTCTTTATATTAGCTACTCTGGTATATGTACATTATTTCATCATAGTCTTCATTTGCATTTCTATGATGACTAGTGAATGAATGCTTTTATATATGCTTATTAAACATTTGAAGTAGTTGTTCAAATCTTTTATCCATTCTTCTATTTTCTTGTGTATCTTTGTCTTATTGATTTGTAGACGGTCTTTATATATTCTCCATATGAATTAACTAATTTTAGAGGCTCTTTATATATTCTCCATGTGAGTTCTTTGCTAGATATGCTTATTGCAAATATCTTCTTCCAGTCCATGGATAGGCCATTCTTTTTGTATCAACCCTAATGCTGTTAGATTATTCTATGGTCAATCAATTCTAAAAGAAAGGAAAGAACACTGGCTTTCGTAAGAGTAGCCTTGAGGTAAATGCCTGAACCATTACTGTGTGATTTTGGGCAAGTCTCCTAACCTTGAAGAATCTCTTTGCTCACCTTGTAACGTTAATAATAACCACTCATAATATGTTGTGAAGATTAAATGAGCTATTTTATGTGACAGAGCCTGGCAGAGTGCCTGGCACATATTAGATCTAGATGCTTAATAAATTTTGCAGGATGGAAGGGAATAAAATACTCTTTGTTAATTTCATCTTGGGTATCTGATACTGGCCACAAACTTTTAAAGATTTCAGTGGCAAGTTCGGTGTTATTGCAGAGCCTCCCTGAGGCCTGCCTTACGTGCGTTATGTCTTCATTATCCTTTCTTGTAAACTCAAGGGAGTAAAAAAGCCTGAAACCACCAGCCCCTGCTCTTGCTTCCTGAGATGGGGGGTCAGAATATTTGCTTTTTTTCTGTGAAAGTGAAACACGTTAGATAATTAGATTTTTAGGAGAGTAAAACACATTGGAAGTAAGATTAAAAAAAACAAGGAACACATATTTCTAAGAGAAATAAATTGAAGTGTGTCCAATTGTAACTAATTATCTTTCATATCTTTTTCTCAATGAAAGCTTTCCTTGGGTTCAGATGGATACATTACAGGCTACGTGTATACCTATATATTCTGCATTTTATGTATATATACATATATAGACATTATGTACATATATTTCTGCATTTTTAATATGTAAGTATATATACATATGTACTTATATATGTGTATATATACTTATATTTATATATAAGTATACTTATATATGTATATATTTATAAGTATTTATATGTAAGTATTTATATATAAGTATATATACTTATATACTTATATATGTATATATTATATATTTTATATATACACTTATATTTTTATATATACACTTATATTTGTAAGTGTATATATAAAATATATTTATAAGTGTATATATACTTATAAGTGTATATATACTTATATTCATGTGTATATATAAAAAAATATATAAGACATAATTATATATATAAAATGCAGAAATATATATACATTATATATACACATATATACATGTTCTTCTCAAGTGTTAATGACATTTATTTCAGTTATAAAACAAATGAAATTGTGGCCTGCTTGGTGAGACATGACTAATCCAGGAGCAGCCAGATGGCAGTGCCAGTCAGTTCTCTTGAGTGATGTGACATCATGATCTCTTCCAAACACCTGGGTACAGACTTGTAAAACAATAGGGAAAAACAGCACTTCTGGATTTGAGAGTTTTCTAAATCAGATTAACAAATAGAAGCTTAGTATTAATTTATGCCATTTAAAAATCTACCACTCAGCATTTCTATTGTAGCCACTGACATTATTCATTTCTACCACAGGTAAGGCAGAGGACCCCCACTTCAGTGGTGGCAAACAGAAAAAGTAGAATTGAACAAAATTCAAGTTATTGTTGTAATCATCAGATGATTGTAAATCCTCAGAGGAGCTACAGTAATTACTCTCCATATTCTAAAAAGGTAGATTTACTCAGGTGAAAAGATACAGAATTCTGCCCTTTGCTTTTCAATACATGTCAACTGTGACTGAATATGTGGAGGGATTATCGGAGTTGGTATTTCTCTCAAGCTATAAAATGATTTTACAAATCCCCCACTTCCATTCCATTTATAGGTCTTTGTTCCCCCCTCCCTGAGGAATTCATTTACAATAAATGGGAAAGTGCTGGGAGTAGAACACTTACTTTTACAATCTGTTACTATATAATTAAACCAGATCCAAGTGGCCTATTGACTTCCAAGGTTTAATGGGTTAGTGTGGTTCATGAAAACTCCAGGGGGACGCCTGTAAAACCTGATTTGGGACCACATCCTGGTTTTTAACAATGTTATCCTTTGAGGAATTGTCATTGAAGAAGTCGTATATTTTCAGTGTTCTGCAGTGCAACAAGTACTTTCTATTGACCAGCAACAAGGCATACTGTTTATAGCCAGTTATTTGAGGTGACTTGTTAGTCAGCCCTGGAAATCCTATAGCAGACTCTTGTCCCCAATCCTGTCTTCTCCAAGAGTTTGTTGAACATCACTCATGTGCAAGCTTTCTTATGTTTATACTTGATGATATCCTGAATTCTCAAATTTGGATAATACTTACTGGCTTAAAACTGTAAATAATAGCACTTTTTAGGCACTTTAAAATGGAAATTTCTGTACTTAAATTGGACGGAATCAAGGGGTTTAGATAGATGTGTAAAGTGTCCAGGGCAGATTTTGATAATTATATAATCTGTTTTGAAAATTCTTTAAGGGGTTGCTTTGTAGGGCAAAAGCCCAGGGAAGTTGCTCTAAGTAGATCTAGAGGTCTTGAGAGATGCAAAGAAACATTGAGACTAATGCACTGGGGTCTTCCAGGTCTCCTGGGAGCAGAATCTTTGGCCTGGAAGTCGAGAGGAAGAGGAAAAGGCAGGTTTTGTGAGTTTCATTGTCAGGCATGAAAGCTGTGGGTGGAAATTCAATGGAGATCTTATTAATCATCTCAGCAATTAGTCTGTGGACCATGAATTAGTAAGATACTGTAATGTTTGTAATTTATTTTGGTTATGTTTGTCATCTTATATATTTCCTATGATGATCAGAGGTGCAATCATTGGAATGTAAAGGTCTGGATATATTAGTTTTGAGGAGGAGTGATGAAAAGAGTTATTTGTTTATTTTTTTTTCAGAGCCACTCTTGATGATAGAATGGGTGATGTGACAGCCACCAAAGTAATGTGACATGAAGTAGAAATGAGACCTGAGATGTGGCCTGGACCTTTACCTTGGAAATGCCCATAAATCGTGTCCCTATTCCTTAAGATTTTACTTAAAGTTATTTTAAGAATGTTGTGAAGTTTCCAATCATACTAAAATCTTCAAAAAAAAAAAAAAAAAACCCACAGAATTTACATTTCAAAAGCACTATTGTTTTCATGATAATGGTGGCAAGTAATTTTCAAATTTGGATTATTTTAGAAACAGATTAAAAGAAGACAACTATAATATAATCCCAATAAACAAAAGCAAATAAAAAGGCTAAATCATGGGACCATCAGTATATAGGTTCTACTTATTACTGTGGTCTTTATTCCTTATCTTTATGATGTAGTTCATATTTTTTATTATGCAAGTTTTTGAACAAACACAAAAGTTCAGAAAACAGTATAATGAACAGCATATACCTATCACCCAGGTAATCCAGATTTTTCACACTTACATCATCTATCTTTTGTTTGGGACTGAAATATTTTAAAGTACATCTAAGACCTTATCCTGACTTATCTTTTCATTTTCGTGATCTCCTTGCAAGTAATTGTAACAGATAATGCTATCATCATTTGATAGGAAAAGAAGCTGAGTTCCATACTTTTAATTTGCCTAAGGTCACCCAAGGAGTTAGTAGCAGAGCTACGATCGCCTCTTTCTTAACGCCATTAGACTTGCTGGCATAATTTCACAGTTCCCAATGCCCCTTGTCCTTGAGAACTGTTCCCTGTGTAAGACTTAGTTTTAGCAGCTCTGTCCTTTTACTGTGTGACAACCCTAACACTCCCAACCGAGATGTAATGGATAGACCGTGATGGACACTCAAGCTCTGATGGGCCAGTCAGATTCCTTCCTTTTGGAAGTCACTATTGGGGCTATAAAACAAGTCTGTCTTCCAGGAGGTGTTGAGATACATGCTACTTTGGAAATGATGGGTCAGAGAAAATCTCCCTGGTAGGAGATACCTGAATAAAGTCCAGAAAGAATAAAGTGGGGAACTGATATGGTTTGGATCTGTGTTCCTACCAAATCTCTTGTTGCATTGTAATCTCCAGGGCTGGAGATGGGATCTGGTAGGAGATGACTAGATTATAGGAGAAGATTTCTCATGAATGGTTTAGCTCCAGCCCTCTTGGTACTGTCCTTGTGATAGTGAGTTCTCACGAGATCTGGTTGTTGGAAAGTGTGTAACACCTCCCCTCTTCTCTCACTTCCTCCTGGACCAGCCTGTGAAGTGCTGGCTCTCTCTTTGCCTTTAGCCACAGTTGTAAGTTTTCCTGAGGCTTCGCCTAAAGTTGAGCAGATGCCAGCATCATGTTTCATGTACAGCCACAGAACCATGAGCCAATTAAACATCTTTTTTTTTTTTGGTAAATTAGTCTCAGGTATTTCTTTGTAGCAGTGTGAGAATGGACTAAAACAGAGACCCATGCTGACATCAGGGAAAAAAAGGTGATCCAGGCAGAGTGAACAGCAACAGCAAAGCCCCAAGGTGGGACATGCTTGGATGTTCAAGGGAGAGGTGAGAGTAGGGCATACAAAGGCAAGCATGGCAGGTGATGGTGGCAAGGGAAAGATCATAGAGGGCCTTGTGGGCCAAGGTAAGGTCTTTGGAGGTTTGTCTGAATTTGATGGGAGCATTCTGCAAGGTTTGGAGCAAATGGGTGATAAAATCCAACTTACAAGTTGAAGGGATCCCAAGTAGCCATGTGGAGAATAAACAGTAGGGACCAGAGGGAAGAAATGGGGAGAGTTGTTCGGACATGGCAACAACCCAGGTAAAAGATGATGGTGGCTAGGATGAGAATGATAGTTGTGGCAGTGGTGAGATACAGTTCCTGGAAACTGTCCCTCAAGAGACCTAACTTCCCCAGGGTTCTGTGAGAAGATACAGAAAAGTTTCTAAAAATTTCTTTTCGGTTTGTTTAACTAGTTTGAGCTGTTTTCTTTGTCTTACAGTAAAGAAGTCTTGCTAAAGACTGTGTAGTCTTTGCCATTCCGTAGTGCTTAATGAATGCTTACTATGTGCATAGTTGACTGTGGCAGGTTGTAGTTCCAAAAGAAGGCCAAGCAATACTTTCCATCCCACCCAATCTTCTTACAATGTGACCTTGCCATCTCCTATTAACAGCTGGAGTCTATGTCACCTCACCTTAAGATGGGACTGCCTGGATCATCAGTAGAATCTGGTGGAAGTAACACCATCTGACTTTCTGAGACTACATCATGAAAGGCAAGATGGCATTCCTCTGGCTCTCTCAGGAGGCTTGCCTTTGGAATCTGGCCACCATATTATGAGGTGGCTCAGGCCACATGGAAAAGCCACACATAGGTGTTCAGCCCCAGCAGAAGTCTTAGCTGACATGGATTGTCTGCATAACCTGTTAGTGAGGAAACCGTTGAGATGACTCCAGCATCATCCAGTGTCTGACTGCAACCACATGGGAGACCTTTAGCAAGAGCAACCTAGCTAAGCCCAGTCAGCTCCAGAACCATACAAATAAAACAAATAATTGTTTTAAGTCATTAGTGTGGGGTGGTTTGTTACATAGCAATGGATGACTGATTTTGTTACCATATGTATTGCATTATCTAGGACATCTGATTTAAACCATTATACTTTTCTAATAATAGTGAATAATTATACAGTACTTATTATATGCCAAACATTGTTTTGTATGCTTTACATGTAATAACTCTTCTAATCCTCACAATGGGCTTGTGAATTAGGTACCATTATCATCCCATTTTACATATGAGAAAATCGAGGCATAAAGAGACTCAAGGTGAAACACTTTATAAATATTGTGCCAAGTTTTGAACCGGATGGTATGAGCTCCAAAGCCCATATATTTAAACATTACCCTAAGCTGTCTCAGATCCTGATGGACTATTTTTCAGGAGCTTTGCCTCAATTCTGTGTCCCTGATAGCCAGTAGTTATGACAGTACTTAGAGAACAGCAGAGATAATATAATCCAGAGTAGTTGGTCTAAGAAGTATTTGTGTTTGCCATTCTTTGCCTAGAAAAAGCAAATGCAAAACTAAACATCCAACAGATGAAACAAAGCAAAATAAAACACGTTGACCCTCCTAAAATTATTTTTTCTCAAAATCAAATAAAAATGTATTTCCTGGGCCACCCAGATAACTTTAAGCATCCTAGTCAATGCACTTCTGTGCAAATACTTAACAGAAGCCATATTTCTTACTGTGCTGTGGTTATTTTACTCTGTCATGGAAACAAGAACGTTACAGAAATTTATGAAAATGGGTCCAAATATGCATTTAGGCATGGCTCAAGACAATACTTTAAGTAGATCAAAATTTTTTTTGTTATTTCCACCATTCCTTTTTTTTTTTTTGTCTTTTTCTCCTCAGGTGACTCTTAGCCTACTTGATGACTTCCCCTAAATTTAATCCAATAAACACTTATTGAGCTCAGAACTTCTTTACAGGCAGATATGTGATTAACCAACACAATGCACTCTCTCAGGATGTGACCAGTGGAGGAAGGCTGGGGGCTGGGGGTTTGTGCTTATAATGGGAGAAGCTTCTAAAAACTTCATAGAGAATGTGAGAGACAGGACTTACATTTCCAAGCAGGGGCAGGAAGAAGGACATTGCAGATGTATGGACCAGCATGGGCAAAGGCTATGAGGTATGTTCCTGAAGAGTTTAGGTATCAGTGAGTGGGCCCCAGGCTAGAGAGTATTTTCAAGAGAGGAGTAGCAAGGAACAGTTGAATTGAATCGGAAGAGAAGGGAGTAAACACTTACGGGGCACCTAATCTTAATATATAAAGTCAGGCACTTGACTATTTCACTTTATCTCCACCCAAATCTGTGAGACATAGGAGAGATGCCTATACCCAAAGAGCTCTAGAAAGTGCCGGAAACTCAACCTCAATGGGTAAATGAACTCCAGAGAGGCATTAGCTCCAGGTTCTTTCATTGTGGAATGGAAGGTTTGGACCTCAGTTAAATTTCTGTATTAGGAGAAGTATTTTTAGAAGTGGAGAGTTGAAAACTGGCTCTATTAGGCAGCACATATCACTTTCAGAATTACAACCTACACAACCCAGTCCTGGTATCTCATTTCCAGAGAAACTCACCCCAGCACTCTCTGGGGTTTGCTCTATGGTGAAAGGCAGGATAGGATGCCTCCTAGTTCTGAATTGGCAAGAAGAGCAGAGTGGCCTCAAAGTCACCAAAGTGTCACAGTGCTTCACCAGCAGGACTGTTTCCTCACTTGCCATGTGGGACATATTCCTTATCCTCCTTGCCTCAAAGGATGTTAGTGACAATTAAAAATAACTAGACAAACATTTCTGATACAATTAACTTTGCCTTTTATCCCACTCAATTCCATTTAATTTTAATACCATTTTAAATTTTCAATCACTTCTCAGAGGGTTGTGGGTGGGCAGGGAAGGGTTGATTTTTGTTTTTCTTATTTTACCAGGATGATAACAGTAGAAAGAAAACTAAATTTGGAAAGAAAACCAAGTTTGGGATCATAGCTTAACCATTTATTTGTAAACTGAGCGGTCTGGCGGGGGGAACCTCAATCTTTTGAACCTCAGGTACCTACAATTAACGCATCATCTACCTCACTAGGCTATTATAAAGATTTACTACCTTAATTAAAAATGCTTTGAAAATTACAAACTACTGATATTTGCTATGATATGTAGAGTTGTTTTTGTGTAATTGTATTACCCTAGCTCCCTATAAATAGTTGAACAGGATCTGAGGCAGTTTAGGCTAATAAACTGCCTCAGATCCTGTTGGACTATTTATCAGGAGCTGCATCACCCATGCATATTTACAAGAGATTTTTGTCTCTAACCTGACTCATTTAACGGGAACAACATGTCCATATGCCAGAACATAGGCTGGCCCATAAATCACATCCTGCCCTTCTCTGAACAATCCAGTGTGTCTGTCATGTGTCGAGCCTAACAAAACACTGAGAAGCAGTCCATAATCCTAAATCCATTTATTTGTATAATGTCTCCATTTACTGAGTTCCTGGCATTTTGTATAATACCTATGTACTAACACTTGGAAGTATAAGAGGAGTAGTTGAGGTTTTATCAAGATTTGAGTATTGAAATCTTATTAAGATATGAAAAAAATGCACATTCTTCCTCTGCCAAAAGAGATCTAGGTACCAAGATAAAATATGGCTTCTGTTTTCCACATACATAAAATTTCCATGTGCAGTATTGATAACTTTGAGGATTGTATAGATAATGAAAACTGCGCTAGTTGCCACAGGTCTATCTTTAGTCAAGATGAAAAAGAAATTACCACTAAAGAATATAGATGGGAACAGAGACAAACTTTAGTCCTAGTAGACTTGACTTTATGTAATCCACAGTTTTTCTTTACTTTATTTGCAGCTGAAGTTGATCCTGGAAAGAGAATTTTTAGGGAGAGAACATTGTTTTCTTTCCCAGAACATCGTGTTGGGCCGGTAAGCTAGGAGGCACACTTCATTCTTTTTCTCTCTTTACCTGTAACGTTGATATAAAGAAGTTCACAGAGTAAATGCTACTTGGGAAAAGTAGCATTTTCAGCATTTTCATTTTAATACACAGAAATGACTTGTCATCCAAAATTTAAAGTCATGTTACTTCAGAGAGTCCAAAGCACAGGAAAATAGTTATTTTATCAACTAATTGCCTGCCGCTGAATTTGATTTAAGCCTGCTCTACTGCTCCCATAACATTTTACAAATCACTGTCTGCACTTCAATAGGCTCCGTGCAACGTGCTGGTAGAATCTATTTCTTTCCATAGGACCTTCCTGTCTTAGAAGTGACATTGATAATTATCTCCCTTTCACATGGGCGCCCACCAGCTGAATTGCCTAGGTGACTTCCTGCCCACTCAGATGATTAGAGTTTTGCAGCTAACATTGACTCAGGCAGCGGGATCAAATTTCCCACCTCCATCTGGCAGTTCCCTCTTCGGTCTGCTGCACCCTAAGGACAAAATGAGGGCAGCTACGTCATCCTTACCTACCTCTCTCTGAGGGTGAGAATTTCTCCTTGAATGGCTGTGAAGGCGGCAGGGCGTTGCTTCATTTTAGGTGAACATTAATATTAAACAATGGCTCTCCCTGGGAGTAGGTGGCTGCAGGTTGAATGCTAAGCTGCTTCAATAAGACTGAAACTGAACAAGAAATAAAAAAGAAATTAAATCTAGAAGAGGGCTGAAGGAAGAAAGTACCAAATTTTTAAAGACTTGCCAAGTGCAGAAGCTTAGCAGGACATTTGTGTGTAACATTTGTGTGTAAACGATGGCAATTTTCCATTGCTCCATATCATGCAGTCTTTCAGTACGTTGAATTCAGCTTAGAAACATGTTTGTGATTTCATTCAGAACCTTAGCATTTTGTATTATAGTGAGAAATACATTATTCACGTTTTGATGGCTTATATTAGAGGATTTTAGTAGTTGTTGCCCCAGGTTTTCACACTGTGTCCACATCTTTTGCAATGTGATTTTGTGGTTCCTCCCAAGAGATGGCTTCCATTTTTCTACCTCCTGAATACAGATTGGCTTTTTAACATATTTTGGCCAAAGAAGTTGGTGAAAGCGACCACATACCATTCTAGCTTCGAGCACTTCCTTCTTCTCTTGGAACCTTGCTACAGCCGTGTGAATAGTCTGCTGGAGGATTAGACACCATGTGAAAGGGCTTAGTTGTTTCAGCTAAGGCCATTTTAGAAACGCCTATAGCTAGCTGAATGCTGCCTAGCAAAGAGTGATCCACAGCTGACCATAGATGCCTAAGTGAGCCCAGGTGTCACAATGACCTGAATGATAATATAAGACTGTTCTTTTAAGATTCTGAGTTTTGGGTAGTTTGTTATGCAATGACAGCTAACTGATGATGCAACCACCAAGAATATAAGGCATATTATTTATTTTTGTTTTAAATATTAATTTAAAACTATTTTAGAGCTTTAAATGAATAAAACAACAGGAAAAATGAATTTGGATTCACTGACCCACTTACAGGCAAATCACCTGAGTGGCAAACAGTGAAACTTGAGATGCAATCTGAGGTCAGGCTCTTCAGTCTTATGAATCATGATGATGCAGTTGGATTTGTTTTTCCTTTAGGGCAATGACGATTCTTTGAAATGTTTTTTTTCCTTGGAATTAAAAAAATTATAGGATGTTGCAAAAATAGTGCACAGAGGCCATAAACTTTTCACCCAGCTTCCTCCAATGGTGACATCTCGTGTAACTATAGCACAATATCAAAACCAGGAAACTGACATTGATACAATGCTGTTAACTAGAGTATAGATTTTATTTGACCTGTTTTTAAATTCACTAATAGTGTGTGTGTGTGTGTGTGTGTGTGTGTGTTGGCAGTTCTATGAAATTTGATTCCATGTATACATCCATGGGACCACTGATCAATCAAGATGCAGAACTATTTCATTACCACGAAGGAAATCTTTTCAAGTTGTTCCCTTTCAGTTGCACCTACTTCACCATCCCCATCTCTGTCCTCTGGCATCCACTAAATCTGTTCTCATTCTTTTTTGTTTTGTAATTTATTTTTAGAATATCATACAAATGGAATAATACAGCACACAACCTTTTTGGATTACTTTGAAACGCTGTAAGCAGTGGAGGAATGTGGTTGATTTTCATTTTACTAAGACCACTACAGAACTCAGATTGCACTAAGAAGACGGTTTTGGAGAAATGGGAGACTTGAGGAAGGGGAACAGGCAATATATTGTTCTAGTAATCCAGGTGAAAGATGATGATGGCTTGAGATAAGGGGGTGGCGGTGTGGACAGAACAAATTGTGAATGATATTCAGGAGATTGAATTGACAGGATTTATATCAGTTAATGTAGAGTAAGAGTCAAGGAATGAGAGAAGTTGAAAATTCATCAACTCATTTGATCATTTGTTTAAAAATATTTGAGTGCCTGCAGTTGTACCAAGTGTGGTCAATACAGCATGAACAAGACTGTGACCTCATGGGAGTTTACATTTTCATTGAGATGCAAATTGCTAAACACACTCATACATACACACATATGCACACACATATAATACATAGATACCACTTGCAAAGTAGAGGATTAAAACTGGGTAATGTAAATAAAAAAAATAAATCTTATTGTCATTCATTATGATAGGAAACTCCAGAATAGAAGGTTGAGAAAGGAGAAGAGGATAACTGAGAAACTTGCTAGTTGAAGGTGTCTTTGCAGGATATCCTGAGGGCAGTTGTATAAATATCTCACCTAATTCCTCAAGATGCTCTCAGATAGCAAATCAAGAGTCTTTGAAATTCTAACTATTGTTCTCTGTAGGAGTACACACTAAGAAGAGTTAGAGGAATGAAAGAATAGTAAGACAAGTTAACGTTCATTGGATGTTCACAGTGTGCCTGGCACTTTTCTAAGCTCTTTACATAGATTAACTCTTTGCCACAATCCTATAAAATTTAATTAATTGATCTTAGCAGCAATCCTATACAATAGGGAGTTATTATTGCCATTTTCCAGATGAGGAAACTGCTAAGGAATAGAAAGGTAGCTAGTAAAAGAGCACTCCAGGCCATTGCCCTAACCACTATTCTATGCCATCTCTCTTTCAAATGTGTACCCTTACTGAAACTGTGTAAGCACATGTTTTACTCTAATTTTTATCATTCTTGTATTTGTGGTAGTTTTACTTACCAACCTATCTAAAGTAATTATACTTAATCTCCCAAGTGCTCCCTTTAATAAAAGAGAGTCTGTTCACATCATATAAAATATTTAATTTCCCATTAGAGAGGATCGTGGTCTCTAAGGCTCTACCAATCTTCACTGGGATCGTTTCACAAATGACTCTTAGTATATCTGGGCAATTTATAATTTTCCATCAGGGCCAGGGCTAGGATGAGGTGCCTAGGAAACAAGATTTAAGGATGCGCTCATCTCAGGTGCTTACCCTACACTTGCATGACTCTAAGAGTTCATGTCTCCTTAAATGTTGTGCTCTAAGTACTTAGCTTGTTTCTCCTTAGTCCCTGCCTCATTTTTCATTCTGTCTTCCTGGTGATTAAACACTTTCGCACGTGCTTTTATATATGGTATCTGAACTTACACTATAACAGCATTTTGCCCTTCTGGTCTGTGGTCCCTAGCTCCTTGAGGGTGAACAAAGTTCTGTCATCTGGGCAATTGTATCTTCAGCACATAGCACACAGTAGATGCTTAATGACTATTTTCCAAATGAATTAAGAGGAGCCTATTCAGAAACATACTCTAAAAATCTGGATTACATTACATTTTCTGTACCCTTGATGTGTTCAAATACCGAAAATGGAGAGATATAAATCAACTAGTTACACAACGATGAGCTAAGTTCTGTGATAGAGGCATGGGCAGAGGGCTTTTCAAGCAGAGAGGAGGTTGTAAGAAAAACTATCTGAGAGCTGTCGGGTGAGATCTCATATCTTGAGTCAATTCTGACCATCCCACCAACTTCTTCCATGCATACACAAGTCTGCAGGGCAGCCAGGCTGATTCGTTGAAAGCAATGAGGCAGTCATTTCTGAACTTGAATTACCTAATGGAGGAGCTGGGGATGGAGTACAGGAAGGAGGAGGAGGAGGAATACACCTTCTAAAAATTTAATTTGTCACGCCATCAGGACACCCAAATGGAATATTCTCTGGAAGACTTGAAATTCTAGGGGACTCAAGAGAGAATCAAGGATAAAGCTGTAACTTTGGAAGCTGTAGCAGAACAGCAGTATTTGAAGATTTGGAAAAAAGTGAGATCACCTAGGTACAGAATAGAGTAAGGAGAAATAAGCAGGGAAATACCGATAGAATGTGTGGTGTCCATTTATAATCATCATGCTTCACAGTAACATCCCATCTTTCTGTGTAGGAACAGTTTGTCTACAGAAATGCCAAAGCACCCTTCCAGTTAGAGTTGTCACGTGGCATGACAGCTGACACCTTCTTCAATAAGAATGCATTTGGGCTATAACATAAACACCAGAGGGGTAAGCCCTGAGCATACTACTCTCAGGGGACACCTTTTTTGTTTTGTTTTTTAATGGACAAAGGCGTTCTTTGGTTTTTCAGAAGATAAATTTGTAACCAACCGTCTATTCTTAGGAGACAACGATATTATTCCTGGAAATATTTGTAAAATTCCATATGAACAAGAGCGGTGTTTCTTGCATTTTAATTGCCTCTCTCTCTCTCAAACCCCTGTGATAGCAAAATGTTGTTTTTTATGAGGTTTTTCCGGAGTACTAAATCTTGACATAATCAATACTATATATGTTAACTATCTTCAGGCTGTCTGTAGTAAGTTTGAATTATTAGATTCCTCTGAGGTCTAGACTATTTTTCTTTTGGCTATCACTTACCATTTATCTATCCATCTATAGTACATAGATGTTTTACAGGAATATTTCTAGGTACATAAATAAATTATGTGGCTGGTGGCAAAGATTGGTTGTTATAGCAAGGCTCTAGTGTATTATATTTAATAACCCAAACTGTAATAAAAAAGAGAGAGAGATTGAGAGAGAGAGAAGAGGAGAGACTGTGCGCTTCTCAGTCCTTGCTGGTGCCTTCTTGAAATTGCCAGAAAAGACACTCTGTAATGGGACTGTGTTGTCTGTGACGCTCTCACATCACAGACACAGTGACTTGGGAAAGCAATAGTATACTGCAGATATAAAGTGTTATTAATTAAACGTCCCAATTCAGCAGTTCCCAGAAGCTACGATCAACTAGATAGAGCATATTATGTTTTTCTTTTCACAAGCGCCTATGAGCATTTGTGGAAAAAATATTAGATTCATTCTCTTATCCATTCTCCTCAAATCTTCTCCTTCCTCTTCCTCCCTTCCCTGCTTTATCCTCTGAACTCTACTACTTCTCTCCACAAAGAATTGAGAACAGCTTAGATGAGGGCACACATGTTTAAAAGGTAATTAAACATTAAGATCAGGGAAATTTTAAATAAAGCTAGAAAATCAATACCAGGGAAAGGAAGAATACACATTCACAGTGTATCAGGGTCAGCCTAGGTCTTACAGTTGAGCCCCAAATTGGCTCTGAATTTTTTAGCAGGTGAAGCAAAATGGAAGACAAGCATGGCTACATAATTCTTCTTTTAAAAAAAAGTATCACAGTTTCTCAGGGGAAGCAAAGTTATCCTAGCACAGATTATTTTTTCTTAGAGTCTCTTACGGGGGTACCAGGCATTTAAAATTTTTATTTAACCTTCACAACAAGACAAACATTATTTTAAATAGGTTGCAGTTGAAGAAACTGAGAACAAACCCATAAAACAGTTTATTCAAAATCATACCAGTACTAAAAGGTGCTGTCAGGATACAAACCCAGGTTATCTGATTCTTATTCTGGTTCCAGAATGCTGCTATTTTCATTGCATGCATGCCCTCTTCTAAGACATTGTAACCTACTCTGCTTTCTTTAATAGATGCATTCCTAAAAGGCTTTTTTTGTTAAATATATGTATGTATGTACCTGTAAAATATCAAATAGAACATATATATCCAATCAAATTGTATTTTTCCATTGACAAGATTCATGATTTCAGGAATTTTTTTTCTCACAACTAATATTTAGCTGGAAGTAGCTCCCAACTTTTAAACTTATCTTTGTTAGCAACAGAACAATTTTGCAATTGAAATTCTCCACAGAACCCCATGTACAAGAACAAATTGAAACAGAGCTGCTCTGGAGGAGGCTGGGGTGGGCCAGAGGGAGCATTATGCTCCCAGAGACCACTGGAGCAACTCCATCAAACACAGCCTGAAGCAAATCCCTTTAGAATTTACAAACAGCTACCATAGTCACTGCCTCGTTTAATTGTTTAATTTGTAGTTTGAAATAATCCTGTTGAGCAGATCAGTTTGGACTTCCCTTCATTTTGAAATTAAAAAAACTGAAGCTCTAAGTTAGTGATGTCTGGCCACTGTTCCTCAGCTGGCATATGTGTTCTTCATTGCTCAGGTTGAGTAGGTCTAGAAAACAGGGAGGACAGCAGGCAGTGTGAGAAGTTGATATCAAAGAATGAGTTGCTTCCTAGCAACGTATGTTAGGAGTCCCATCTGATTGGTCAAGAAACCCTAAAGCAAAGAGTGGAGGAGCCCAAGTGACTGATGGTGATATATGCTATGGTTTAACCAAAAGTCAACATATGTCTTACTGTTCTAAAATAATTTTTCATAACCTCCTTGAACAAGTAAAAAACCAGGCCAAAGAGACTTTTAAAATGAAATAAGAGGACCAACGAGATATTGTGGTCATGTAGAAAAGAGCAAAAGAGGACTTAGAACCCCCCTTCATTCTAGAGTGGTTGGGAAGAAGGTTATACATTTCTGCTCCTCTGTTTTACCTGGACTGACTTCTTTTGAAATAAACATTTAAGTCCCTTTCTGTCTTTATATTTCCATTACAGAAAATTCAAATATGTAACAAAGTAGAGAGAATTTATTCTCTCATCACTCAGCTTCAGTAATTACATGCTCGTGACCAATTTTGTTTTATTCATATACTCTTCCCACTGGATTATTTTGAATTGAATCTATGACATCATTTATTTATTCTGTAAATGTATCAATGAAGTCTCTTAATAGAAGCAGTGTCTTACTTACTCAAAGAGCATCAAATTCTACCTTCTCAATTGAGAGAGGGGGTGGCCTAAGGGACATTTCTGCTGTCACAACCACAGATGGCGATTCTATAACTGATTGTGAGATTCATGCTTAGGAGTTTGTTTCTGTTCTTTCACATTTGGGAAGAGAGACTGGAGACATGCCTGTCTCAGAATAAATAATGCCTGAACATTAATCGTTTGGGAAGTCAGAACTTGGTGACTATGCCTTCAAAATACCTTTGGCTACTCTTTTATGCTCTCTTGCTACCTCTGATTGAAGTAGCTTAATGCCATAATATAAGAGCATTTATTTCCATAATCGAGAACAGGATCCTCCAAATGGGGTTCATAGACTCTTAGATACTCCAAGGATGAGCATTAGGAGGTCTATGGACCTCCTGAAATTAGGTACAAAATTTTGCATCAATGTGTGATGTACAGTTTTCAAGGGATCATAGTTTCTCTGTTCTCAAAAGTACCTGTAACTCCCTCAAAATATTAAAATTGCTGCACTAATCTTTGCACTTGTGCATAGAGAGACCCATCTGCTGTTATAGTAGATTACAGGGAACCAGGAGTCCATGAGTCTATGAATGCAGGTATGAGTCATGCCAAAGAGTATGAAACCAAAGTCCTGTAAATGCCAGAGAAGGGATAGAATTTTCATTTTGATAGAAGGCGCCTTGTAGATATCAGGGAGGGAAGGCCTTGCAGTCAGCACTTGAGGAACTATTAGATAAACTGTCAGTTGACAATCAACCTCATAGCACACAAGTCTTTAATAGGGCACTTGATGCCATAGTTAGGTCGTTACTTTTTCCAGGAACCATAGTGTTCACTGGGCTCCAAAGGCAACTTTTTCTGTTTATCTGTGTAGGGGTGAATATGGTGATATGAAGTACTGTAAAATGGAGGTTGATGGTGTTGAGATTTTATTCAGAGATACTAAGGTGATTTTAGTTCAAATATTTTTTAAATATGTATATTGCAAAAATGGTCACAATCCTTTATTCTTCTCTGGCCATAACCTTAATAATGTGACTTTGCAGCCTCTCTCATCAAAAGGTAGAGACCCTGCCATCCCCTTGAATCCGGACTGGCTTTGTGACTTGTTTTGGCCAACAGACACAGTGAAAATAATAGGTTTTCATTTCAATACTAGTTTCCAAGACACTTTGCATACCACATTTTTTGTTATCTCTCTTGGGACTCCTCCTGTCCCATTTTGTTCACCTATGAGCACATCAGTGCTAGCTCGCTGGAAAATGACAGACTACATGCTTCAGGACTGTGTGAACCCTGCTTTTCTAGCCAAGTTCTCATGTATGAGAAGGTGGTAGCAACTATCAGCAAAACCTCTTACCATTGCTTTCCCTGGTCCTGCTGAGTGAAGATGCATGGGAGAGCTGACTGAGACCTAAATAACCCAGTCTAAATTTCTAACCCACAGAATCATGAACTACGTAAATAGTAATTATTTTAAACTATTCAATTTTAAGAGGGAGGGGAGCTTGTTATGTGGCAAAAGCTAACTCATGCATTAGGAATCACATCTTGTCAAAATAGAATCACATTCTCATTATCTGCAGAGATTTTGGTGCCCCTGAATCTCTGACATTTAACTCAAATTTCTGTTTATTTCTATATCTTGTATTCAAGTGCACAAATTACCTTTTTGTTATTATTTTTGAAGGAGACGTATCACTATTAGAAAAACACGCTTACTCTCATTTCTCCATTTCTGCACTAGGAATTTTTATCTGCTGTAAGATGAAAAAAATTTGAACAGGCAGGTATTCTTCCAAATGTATTAATTATGTCAATAAATAAGTTTTGAAAAACCAAATGCCAAATAAAATTTTATTTAATAGTAGATTTATTAATTTATTTTGCTGAAGCTTCCCCTCCCTGAGGCAGAATTGCAAAGTCATTTTATTTACAGAAATGCAATAAAT
The DNA here is from genome assembly GCF_000951045.1 of Mandrillus leucophaeus. Lineage (NCBI taxonomy): Eukaryota > Metazoa > Chordata > Mammalia > Primates > Cercopithecidae > Mandrillus > Mandrillus leucophaeus. The sequence goes on from NW_012100987.1 coordinate 1,383,461, forward strand.
AAAACTAACTACTGTGAATGAAAAACATTCATTAATATAGCAAAATATGATCCTAGTATGCATTCATTATTAATAGGAAAACATTGATTATAATGAAAGGAGGATAGTAGAACAAAACACCTTAAGGTCCTCATTCAAATTCCTCTTTTATCTAGGGGCTGAGTTCATAGCTTTTGTGTCATATTCAAAGGTATTTCACACTCCAAAGAGACTAAGAACCCCTGACTTAGTATAAACCTCCTTCACAGTTTATCAGTAGGTGTTTGAATAAATTTACCTTTTTCTATGTTGACATAGCTATACCTTTATTCTATGTAAAACAGAAAATTTGGCTCTATCTTCCTGCTCTTTGCTGTTAACTAGTTGAGAAGGCACCTCAAATTGCCTTCATTCACCCACGGAAGCTATGACGACTCTTAATACAAACAAGATGAAAAGTGGCTTGTGAATATTAGTCCTGCAGTCTGAAAGCATCTGGAACATACACAATAGAGAAAAATGGTGATAGAAACAAAGAAGTTCAAATGGCAGTAGTGACAACAATACGTTGAGAGCTAAAGAATGGAGTGTCTCAGCAGGTGGGAGACAAAATTATTCCTCTTTGTGTCTAATCTCAGATAAATGGGGGAAGTGCTTTGCAGGTCTTGCTTCTATCTTTTTCCAGTTTTTCTTTTCTTTGCTTTGTTTTACCTAAACCGTAGTTTGATTTCCCATCGAGAAAGCTAAAAGCATCATTTTGCTTTTTTATGTTCCTGTGTTATTTGTGTCCTCTAGGTAAGAGACACAGAGATGAATTGAGAGGCACACATGGGAGTAATACCCGTGAAAGGCAAGATGGGAGGAAGAGCCTTCTACCATGATGCAGATCAGAAAACATTTCAGACATGTCAATTGAAGCTCTGTAGTAAAGACTTCCCATTAACGGAATCCTAACTAGGCACAAATAGCCGAAACTTACTACCCTGCCATTCTTCATCATTGACTGGGGGCTGCTTGAGAAGACCGTAGCCTTGATTTGAAAGCCGAGACAGATCCTGAATCGGTACTTCTTGAAGCTGAAGTCAAATTCTTTCTTGAGGGGAGACCTAAGTAACACATCTCCACACTGCCTCTGCCATTTTCCATTTACACAACTCATAAATGTTAGCCATTTCTACAAGGTCTGAGATAATCCAACAAGTAAATTAACAAGTAATTGCTTTGCTTTGACCAAGGGTTATTTAAAATGACAGAAAGAGAGTCTTTCTTTGTGTTTCTTAACTCTGTGATAGGGAGACTGGAAACGGACATTTAAAAAAAGATACAGCATGGCATAGTGGAAAAAGAATAGGGTTAGATATAGTTGTATGTTATGACCCTTCTGGTTCCTACCAATGTCTTAGCAAACTGTATCCTAGAAACCTCATTAAGAAATGAAATATTGCTGTAAAAATCACAGTTCCTACAATGAAGTTTCATAGTTGAATTGAGGTGACTTAAAAGCCATCATTCTCAGCAAACTAACACAGGAACAGAAAACCAAACACTGCATAGTCTCACTCATAGGTGGGAGTTGAACAGTGAGAACACATGGACACAGGGAAGGGAACATCACACACCAAGGCCTGTTGGGGGCTAGGGGGCAAGGGGAGGGAGAGTATTAGGAGAAATACCTAATGCATGCAGGGCTTAAAACCTAGATGACAGGGTGATAGGTGCAGCAAACCACCGTGGCACATGTATACCTATGTAACAAACCTGCACGTTCTGCACATATATTCCAGAACTTAAAGTAAAAAAAAAATCAGTAGTTACAAAATTATCCCAGAACTTAAAGTAAAAAAGAATCAGTAGTTACAAAAGTATCCCAGAACTTAAAGTAAAAAAAAAAAAAATCAGTAGTTACAAAAGGTCCTCTAATCATCATATAACCTCAGTGTTCTTGTCAGCACGGTCATTGTCATCATCACCATCATCATCATCAAGTGCTTAATCACCATCATCATCATCAAGTGCTTACGGTGTGCTGTATTCCATTCTAAGTCCTTTAAATGCATTATCCCATTTAAACCCCGTATAAAAATTCTAAAAAATTAGTTAGGTAGCTCAAAAATATTTGTGGAATGAAGCCTGTCTAGGAAGAGGGAATGAAAGCGGGAAAGCATGGGAACAATGAGAACACTGGTGCTTTCAGGATTCTACCCATCTGTCATTCCTTGTATCAGAAGTATAAATTCCATATTGGGAAAGTGTGCGGAATAGAAAAAAACTGGCAACAATGGGGGAATGAGGCAGATCTTGAATAACTTTGTGATGTAAGCTATGACATTTACCTTTTGCATTAATAGTGATGAAGAACCACTGAAGGAATTGAAGTCTTAGCTTCCTGTCTTTCTTCCTGGGCAAAATGGTATCCTTTCCCAGCTCTCAGGATTTTTATGGTTTAGTGTAATAGGATGTCCACACTGAGAGCATTAGGCAATGGTACCATATAGTATATCAAGCCTTCTGTAGTGCTGCCACTTACCTATACATTGGCAACACCTGTGAGCTTGTCAGCAAAGCAAATTCTCTATCCCTACTCCAGGTTGACTCAATCAGACTTTCTGAGGGTACAGCTCGGGGATTTGTGTTTAACAAGCTCTCCAGGTGATCCTCATCATAAGTTTGAGAGGCTCCACTCAAAACCAGAGCTACTTGAAGTGTGGAGGTCTTCCCTCCGGAGCAGTCGGTCCAGTGTTTCTGGCTTGTGAGGAAGGTGTGGACAGAAATTGAGGGTAAGTGTTTAGAATCACTTAAGCCATGAATCAGAGGATTTTATTTTAGCTGACTCTAATACTTAAAGTTTGGGTTTGTATTTTGTATGTCTTCTTTATTTCATTTTCCTGAATTATTTAGTGTGTTTTACGAAGTAACAATTTGTGATGAATTGGGTGCAGGTACACAAACACACACACACATACACTCACACAAATCAGTGCTTTATCCCAGAAGTGTAAGAAGCAGTCTTCTATACTGGGCCATGGTGGCTCTTTGGGCTCTTTTTCAAGTGTGGACACCTTGTTTATAGAGGACATTGAATATTCCAATTTGGGAAAGTAAATGTTAACATATTTTGCACTTGGAATATGCCATTATCATTCCCCAGGGCCCCCTGACTTCCCTGCATTGGGGCCACTTGACAAATGAGTCTGTTTTTCCTGACTGCTGTTGCTAGGAAGCAACTTGCTTGGATGCCAGCTTCTTACTCTTCCCACTGACTTCACTGTTTTCCAGATGTGTTCAGACCCAGAGATTAAACAATAGACAGAAAAGACAGAAGGAAAACAGTTTACTGCAATATGTTTTGGTGGTGTTATCATAAACAATTTTTGAATTGGCCTATTGAAACAGAGAAAAATATATAGATAATTCTCACATTGTAAAATTACCAGAAGTATTTAATTTTCATGGAAACAAAATACCCTTTAAAAATATCATTAGAAGGCTGTGGTGGTGCTATATAATGCTTCCAATCTTTCTTTGGGGAGCCCTTGTGTTTTACAGTTTTGAGGGGGAGTTTATAGTACTTTTCTGCTTCTGTTTAATAAAATAGACAATGAGCTGTTTTCAAAAGGGGAAGAATTTTTTCAGTAGAACATAAGTAAATAAAATTAATGAATCTGTTTTTTATACGAAAAATCCATAAGCATGATTAAAAGACAATTTAATGATGGAAGCGGACTCGAGTTGTTATGGCAACTAGGATCTGAAAGTACCTGGCTGTGTGTGTGTTTTCTTTCCTCTTCCCTCCCCGATCCTTTAAAAAAAAAAAAAAAGTTGTCTTCCATCTGGTTTAATTGCGGTGTTAAAATACCAATGTCAAAGAAAAGTATCTAATAAGGATAATTTCACATCTCTTGCAAGACAAGTGATATTTCACCTTAATAAGAAATAAATACAATAATGCAAAAGTCTTTTAGGAGAAAAGAATATGATTGTACATTATCATAAATTGCTAAAGAGTCCTTTTAATTATCTTAGGCTGTCATTCTTTAACTTGAATTATGGTAGTAGACTCATCTTCTGTTTTCTTTTTTTTTCACCGTAAGAGGAGAACGTGGATGGAGTTGTGATTGGAGAGAGTTGGAAGTGGCATTCAGTTATCTTATGCTCCTTACCTAAGTATCCTCTATCAATTGTCATGTAATAGCTGTTTTCTTTTGGTTTTGTGTTCTTTTAATGTTAAAGAAATAAGACTTTTTTTTTGGAACTGAAACTTGAAAATTATATGTCTGTAGAAAATAAGAATCTTATAAAAGGGTTTATTTTGCTCTGCTTATTGCAGTTGGTCGCTATTTAATATCACACCATTCTCCTTAGTAGGTATTTGAAAGGTGAGATTTTATGAAATCCACATTGGCAGCCAATCAGTGAGAAGGGCTCAAACCAGAATAGCTCCACTGGAAATCCATCTCTCTTTTTTTTTTTTTT
>NW_012100987.1:1389487-1398100 GCF_000951045.1 Mandrillus leucophaeus
TGGTTCTAGATCCTTGAGGAATCACCACACTGTCTTCCACAATGGTTGAACTAATTTACACTCCCACCAACAGTGTAAAAGCGTTCCTATTTCTCTATATCCTCTCCAACATCTGTTGTTTCCTTACTTTTTATTGATCGCCATTCTTACTGGCGTTAGATGGTATCTCATTGTGGTTTTGATTTGCATTTCTCTAATGACCAGTGGTGATGAGCTTTTTTTCATATTTATTGGCAACATAAATGTCTTCTTTTGAGAGATGTCTATTCATATCCTTCACCCAGTTTTCGATGGGGCTTTTTTTTTCCTTGGAAATTTGTTTAAGTTCCTTGTAGATACTGGATATTAGCCTTTTGTCAGCTGGATAGATTGCAAAAATTTTCTTCCATTCTGCAGGTTGCCTGTTCACTCTGATGACAGTTATTTTGCTTTGCAGAAGCTCTTTACTTTAATTAGATCCCATTTGTCAATTTTGGCTTTGGTTGCAATTGCTTTTGGTGTTTTAGTCATGAAGTCTTTGCCCGTGCCTGTGTCCTGAATGGTATTGCCTAGGTTTTCTTCTAAGGTTTTTTTTTTAATGGTTTTAGGTCTTACATTTAAATCTTTAATCCATCTTGAGTTAATTTTTGTATAAGGTGTAAGGAAATGGTCCAGTTTCAGTTTTCTGCATATGGCTAGCCAGTTTTCCCAACACCATTTATTAAATAGGGAATCCTTTCCCCATTGCTTGTTTTTGTCATATTTGTCAAAGATCAACTGGTAGATGGAGATGTGTGGTGTTATTAATGATGCCTCTGTTCTGTTCCATTGGTCTATATACGTTTTGTTACCAGTATCATGCTGCTTTGGTTACTGTTGCCTTGTAATATAGTTTGAAGTAAGGTAGTGTGATGCCTCCAGCTTTGTTCTTTCTGCTTAGTATTGTCTTGGCTATATAGGCTCTTTTTTGATTCCATATGAAATTTAAAGTAGTTTTTTACTAGTTCTGTGAAGAGAGTCAATGGTAGCTTGAAGGGAATAGCATTGAATCCATAAATTACTTTGGGCAGTATGACTATCTTCATGATATCAATTCGTCCCAACTATGAGCATGGAATGTTTTTCCATTTGTTTGTGTCTTCTCTTATTTCCTTGAGCAGTGGTTCACAGTCCTCCTTGAAGAGGTCCTTCACATGCCTTGTAAGTTTTATTCCTAGGTATTTTATTCTCTTTGTAGTAATTGTAAATGGGAGTTTACTCATGATTTAGCTCTCTTTGTCTATTGTTGGTGTATAGGAATGCTTGTGATGTTTGCACATTGATTTTGTATCCTGAGACTTTGCTGAAGTTGCTTATCAGCTTAAGGAGTTTTTGGACTGAGATGATGGGATTTTCTAAATATACAATCATGTCATCTGCAAACAGAGGTAATTTGACTACCTCTCTTCCTATTTGAATATCCTTTATTTCTTTCTCTTGCCTAATTGCCCCGGCCAGAACTTCCAATGCTATGTTGAATAGGAGTGGTGAGAGAGGGCATTCTTTGTCTTCTGATGGTTTTCAAAGGGAATTCTTCCATCTTTTGTCTATTCAGTATGGTATTGGCTGTGGGTTTGTCATAAATAGCTCTTATTATTTTGAAGTGTGTTCCATCAATACAGTTTATTGGGAATTTTTAGCATGAATGCGGTGTTGAATTTTATCAAAATCCTTTCGTGCATCTATTGAGATAATCATGTGGTTTTTGTCATTGGTTCTGTTTATGTGAAGGATTATGTTTATCGATTCACATATGTTGAACCAGCCTTGCATCCCAGCGATGAAGCCTACTTAATCGTGGCAGATAAGCTTTTTAATGTGCCACTGGATTCGGTTGGCCAGTATTTTATTGAGGATTTTCACATCAGTGTTCATCAGGGATACTGGCCTGAAATTTTCTTTTTGTGTGTGTGTGTGTCTGCCCGGTTTTGGTATCAGGATGTTGCTAGCTACATAAAAAGAGTTAGGGAGGATTCCTTCTATTTCTATTGCTTGGGATAGTTTTAGAAGGAATAGTAACAGCTCCTTTTTTTTACCTCTAGTAGAATTTGGCTGTGAATCCATCTGGTCCTGGGCTTTTTTTGGTTGTTTGGCTATTAATTGCTGCCTCAATTTCAGAACTTGTTATTGTTCTATTTAGGGATTCACCTTCTTCCTGGTTTAGTCTTGGGAAGGGTGTATGTGTCCAGGATTTATCCATTTCTTCTAGATTTTCTAGTTTATTTGTGTAGATGTGTTTATAGTATTCTCTGATGGTAGTTTGTATTTCTGTGGTATCGGTGGTGAAAAAGTAGTTCAAGACCCACAATACTGTCTATATTGGTGAATGTTTTAGGCATACTTGAAAATAATGTATATTTTGCTGTTTTGGGGTTGAGTGTCCTTTTAAGTGTCTATTACAATAATTTGGTTGATTGGGCTATTTATGTTGTCTACAACTACTGATTTTCTGTCTGCCTTTTCTAACAATTAATAAGAGACAAATGTTAATCTCCAACTATAATGTTAGACTTGTTTCTTTCCCCTTTCCTTTCTATCTTTTTTTGTATTACGTATTTTGTAACTGTCTTGTTATGTACAAGCACATTTAAGATAATTGAGTCATCTTTATCCCATTAGTCACTAGAAACAGTCTTCATGCTGTAATCTATTTTGTCTGGATTAATATAGCCACTGTGACTTTTTAAAAATTACTGTTTGTATGATAAGGCTTTTGTACGTTCTTTTAATTTCAATCCATATCCTTATGTTTTAGATGATCTCTCAAAGACAGCATATAATTGTGTCATCTTTTATCCAGTGACAATTGAAGAGACTATATCATTTACATTTAATGTAATTATCAACATGGTTGACTCGAAATCTACCATTTTTCCAATTCATTTCTATTCTATTTCTCTTTATTCTTTTTGTTTCTTATTTTGAATAAATTGAGTATTTTGTGATTCTAATTTATCTGTGCTATTGGCTTTTGATCTTAAATCACACATTAAGAAACTCTTCCAAGGTCTACAATGTGCATTTTTATTTTATCACAATCTCCTTTAAACAATGGCAAATCATATCATATTTAAGTATCTTACAACAATATACTTCAATTTCTCACCTGAAATCCTTTGTCCTATTGTTGCCACGTTTTGCTTCTACATATGCTATAAGTCCCACACTATACTGTAAGTATTCTTGCTTTAAGCTGCCAATTATCTTTTTCAGCTCTATTGAGGTAGAATTGACAAATGAAAATTGTATATATTCAACGTGAACAACGTAATATATATACCCAGAAGTGGGCTTGCTGGATTATATGGTAATTCTATCTTTAATTTGTGAGTATTCCTTAGAAAAATGTCTATTCGGGTCCTTTGCTCATTTTTAATCTGATTTTTAAAACTATTGAGTCGTGTGAGTTCCTTACAAATTTGTAATATTAACCTTTTATCAAATATAGCTTACAGATTTTTTTCTCCAAATCTGTATGTTACCTTTCTATTTCGTGGATTGTTCCCTTTACTGTGCAGAAACTTTTAGTTTGCTGTAGTATCACCTGTTTAGTTCTTGCTTTGGTTGCTTGTGCTTTTGTCATCATACCAAAGTTTTTTTTTTTGCCAAGACCAATGCCATTGAGCTTGCCCTCTGTTTTCTTCCAGTAGTTTTACAGTTTTGAGTCTTATGTTTAAGTCTTTAACACATTTTCAGCTGATTTGGGGGGAATGGTGTAAGATAAGAATCAATTTCCTTTTTCTGCATGTGGACATTCAGTTTTCTGAATACCGTCTGTTGAAGAGATTATCCTTTCCTTACTGTGTGCATTCTTGGTGCTGTGATTAGAGATTAATTTCCTATATACGCATGGGTTTATTTCTGTGTTTACTATTCTGCTCCATTGATCTATGCATCTATTTTTATGCCAGTACCATCCGATAGCTTTATACTATACTGATTACTATAGCTTTTTAATATAAATTGAAATCAGAAAGTAGGGTGCCTCCAGTTATGGTCTCCTTGCTCAAGATTGCTTTAGATATTTGCAGTCTTTGCTGGTTCTACAGAAATTTTAGAATTGGTTTTTCTATTTCTGTAAAATTGCCATTGGAATTTTATAGAGATTTCATTGAAGTTATTGGTTGCCTTGCATGTCATGGCAAGACTGACAATGATTCTTCTGACCCATGAACATGCGATATCTTTCCATTTACTTATGTCCCATTCAATTTCTTCCATTAACATTTTATGGTTTTCACTATACAGATCTTTCACCTCCTTGGGTAGATTTATTCCTAAGAATTTTATTGTTTTTGATGCTATTGTAGATGAGATTATTTTCTTAATTTATTTTTTGGATAATTAGTTGTTATGTATAGGAACAGTATTGATTTTTGTATGTTGATTTTGTATCCTGAAATTTTATTGAATTCATTATTGTAAGAATTTTCTGGTAGAGTTTCCACAGATATATATATATATATCTCTTAAGAAGAAAACTTCCTTAAGTATTTTATGTGGTGTAGGGGTCTTAGCCATAAATTTTATTTTCTTTTGTTTGTCTTTAAAAGTATTCATTTTGCCTTCAATTTTAAAACACATTTTTCTAGGTACAGTATTTTATATATATATAAATATATATATCATATATATGTAGTCACTACAACAGATATCTAGAACTTTTTAATCTTGCTTGACTGAAATTTTATGCCCATTAAATATTAAATTCCATTATCTCATTTCACTCTTTGGTTTTACAAATTAAACTATTTTGGTTTATAATTTCTTTGTGTTACTAACATTCTAATTGTATTTTCTCAGTTATTCCACAATGTACAGTAAATTATTTCTGGCTGCAGTCACCCTGTTGTGCTATCAAATACTAGATCTTATTCACTGTATCTAAATATATTTTTATACATGTTAACCACTTCATTTTGGCCTCTTTCTCCACTACCCTTCCAAATCCCTGGGAACCATCATTCTACTCTCCATGAGTACAACTGTTTGAATTTTTAGCTTCTCCACCACTGGGTGAGAACATGCAAAGTTTGTTTTCCTGTGATTGGCTTATTTCACTTAAAGTGATGGCCTCCAGTTCCATCCATGTTATTGCAAATGACAGGATCTCATTCTCTTTTTATGGCTGAATAATACTCCATCGTGTATATGTACCACACTTTCTTTATCCATTTATATACTAAGTTGTTTTCAAATCTTGGCTATGATGAATAGTGCTGCAATAAACATGGAATTGCAGATATCTCTTCCATGTACTGATTTCCTTTCCTTTGGGTATACATCTAGCTGTGGGATTCCTGAATAATATGGTAGTTCTATTCTCAATATTTTTTGAGGAACTTCGATGGTGTTTTCCACAGTGGCTATAATAATTTGCATTCCCATGAACAATGTATCAAAATTCCCTTTCTCCACATCCCTCGCCAGCATTTGTTATTGCCAGTCTTTGCATAAAAGCTGTTTTAGTTGGGGTAATATGATAGGTCTTTGTAGTTTTGATTTGCATTTCTCTGATCAGTGATGTTGAGTATCTTCTCATATGCTTGTTTGTCTTTAGAAAAAAAGTGTCTATTCAGATCTTTTGCCCACTTTAAAAATCAAGTTATTGGGTTTTTTCCTATAGCGTTATTTGAACTCTTTTTATATATTCTGGTTATTAGTCCTTTGTCAGATGGATAGTTTGCAAATATTTTTTCCTGTTCTATAGATTGTCTCTTCACTTTTCTTTTTCTTTGCTGTTCAGAAGCTTTTTAACTTGATGTGATTCCATTTGTCCTTTTTGCTTTGGTTGCCTGTGCTTTTGGGGTAGTATTCAAAAAATCTTTACCCAGACCAACATCCTAGAGAATTTCCACAATGTTGTTCTTTAGTAGTTTCATAGTTTGAGGTATTCGATTTAAGTATCTAATCCATTTTAATTTGATTTTTGTATCTGATGAGAGATAGGGATCTAGTTTCTTTCTTCTGTATGTGGATATCTAGTTTCAACAGCACCCTTTGTTGAAGAGACTGTCCTTTCCTCAATGCATGTTCTGGCACCTTTGTCGAAAATGAGTTCACTATAGATCTACAGATTTATTTCTGGATTCTCTATTCTGTTCCATTGCTCTATGTGTCTGTTTTAATGCCAATACCATGTTTTTTTGGTTGGTACAGCTCTATAGTATAATTTGAAGGTATTATGATTCCTCCAGTTTTGTTCTCTTTTTTCAGGATGGCTTTGCATGTTCTCAGTCTTTCGTGGTTCCATATAAATTTTAGTGTTGCCTTTTCTGTTTTGGTGAAGATTATCACTGGGATTTTGATAGGAATTGCATTGAATCTGCAAATTGCTTTGGGTGGTATGAACATTTTTACAATATTGATTCTTCCATCCAAGAACATGAAATATCTTTCCATTTTTTGTGTTCTTTTCGATTTCTTGCATCAATGTTTTAGTTTTCATTGTGGAGATATTTCACTTCTTTGGTTAAGTTTATTCCTAGGTATTTCATTTTATTTTATTTGTAGCTACTGTGAGATTACTTTCTTGATTTCCTTTTCGCACTGTTCACTGTTGGCATATAAAAGTGCTACTAATTTTTTATGTTAATTTTTATCCTGTTACTTTACTGAATTTTTAAAAAATTAATTCCAACAATCTTTTGGAGGAATCTTTAGTTTTTTCCAAATATAAGATTCTATTGTGCACAAACAAGGATAATTTAACTTCTTCCTTTCCAATTTGGATGCCTTTTATTTCTTTCCCTTGTCTGATTTCTCTGGCTTAGACTTCCAATACTATGTTTTATAACCGTGATCAAAACGGGCATTTTTGTCTTGTTCCAGATATTAGAAGAAAGGCTTTTAGCTTTCCCCGTTTAGTATATTAGCCATGGGTCTATCATATACAGACTTTATTTTATTTAGGTGTGTTCATTCTATTTCAGTTTTTGAGGGTTCTTTATAATGAAAGAATGTTGAATTTTATGAAATGCTTTTTCAGCATCAAATAAAATGTTAATATGGTTTTTATCCTTCATTTTGTTGATATGATGTTTCACACTGATTTTGCATATGTTGAACCATTCTTGCATCCAGGGATAAATCCCTCTTGTCATGATGGATGATCTTTTTAACATATTGTTGAATGTGGTTTGCTAGTATTTTGTTGAGGATTTTTGCATCAGTGTGTATCAAGGATATTGGCCTGTAGTTTTATATTTTTGACATGTCATTGTCTTATACTGGTATCAGTAAAACCGGGTTTGTAGAATGAGTTTGGAAGTGTTCCCTCCTCTATGTTTGGGAATAGTTTGAGTAGGACTGGTATTAGCTCTCCTTTAAATGTTTAGTAGAGTTTAGTAGTGAAGCCATTGGGTCACTGACTTTACTTAGATGCCCTTTTATTGCAGATTTGATCTTACTGGTCTATTCAGGTTTTAGATTTCTTCATGGTTCAATTTTGGTAGCTTGTAGGTATATAGGAATTTATCAATTTCTTGTAAACTTTCCAATTTATTGGCATATAGTTGCTTGTATTAGTCTCTGGTGTTCCTTTGAATTCCTGTAATATCAATTGTAATGTCTCTTGTAATCTGATTTTACTATGGAGTTCTTTCATTTTTTCTTAGTCTGGCTACAGATTTGTCACTTTTATCTTATTTTTTTAAAAAAACTTTACATTTTGTTCTTTTGTATCTTTTTTCACTTCAATTTCATTTATTTCTGCTCTGATCTTTCTTTTCTTGTACTAATTTTGAGTTTGGTTCTCTTGCTTTCCTAGTTCTTAAAGATGCATTGTTAGATAATTTATTTGAAAATTTTCTATGTTTCATGTAGGCACCTGTTGCTACAAACTTTCCACTTAACACTGCTTTTTCCCCTCCCTTCGTTGCCCTCCCCCTCCAGCTTTCGTATGTTGTGTTTCCATTTTTATTTGTTTGGAGGAATTTTTAAATTTCATTTTAAGTTTCATCATTGACCCACTGGTCATTCAGGAGCATATTGTTTAATTTCCATGTGTTTTTATGGTTTCCAAAGTTCCTCTTGTTATTAATTTTTAGTTTTCTTTCCATTGTGGTCAGAAAAGATACTTGATATAACTAAAAATTTCTTGAATTTTTAAAGTCATATTTTATGACCTAACATCTGGTCTAGTCTTAGAATGGTCCATGTGCTGAGAACAATGTGTTTTCTGCAACCATTCGATGAAATGTTCTGTAAATATCTATTCGGTCTATTTGGTCTGTAGTGTAGAGTAGGCCAGATGTTTCCATGTTAATACTTTTGTCTGGATGATTTGTTCAATGTTGAAAGTGAGTTGTTAAAATCGCTAACTATTGTATTGGAGTCTATCTCTTTCTGTAGTTCTAATAATATTAGCTTTATGTATCTGGATGCTCTAATGGTGGGTGCATATATATTTATAATTGCTATATCCTTTGCTAAATTGATCCCTTTTTCATTATATAATGATTTGTCTCTTTTTATAGTTATTGTACTGGAACCTATTTTATCCGATAAGTATGGCTACTCTTGTTTCTTGGTTTTCATTTCCATGTAATATTTCTTTCCATTTAATTTTCAGCCTGTGTGTATCTTCACAGGTGA
>NW_012100987.1:1399315-1403410 GCF_000951045.1 Mandrillus leucophaeus
CCAAAGTGCTAGGATTATAGGTGTGAGCCACTGCTCTGGGCCCCATCAAATGATTTCTTATTGCTTATTCATGTCCTTTCTTTCAGACTGAAGAACCCTCTTTAGCATTTCTTATAGAATAGGTCTGGTGTTGACAGAATTCCTCAGCTTTTGTTTGTCTGTGAAAGTCTTCATTTCTCCTTCACGTTTGAAGGAGATTTTCACTGGATATATTATTCTAGGGTAAAAGGCTTTTTCCTTTAGGACTTATATGCCACTCTCTCCTGGCCTATAAGTTTTCCTCTGAAAAGTCTTCTGTCAGACTTATTGGAGTTCCATTACATATTATTTGCTTCTTTTATCGTGTTGCTTTTAGGATTATTTCTTTATCTCTGACCTTTGGGAGTTTAATTATTAAATGCCCTGAGGTAGTCTTCTTTGCATCAGATCTTCTTGGTATTCTATAACTTTCTTATACTTGAATATTGGTATCTTTCCTTAGGTTTGGAAAGCTCTCTCATCATTTTGAGTAAACTTTCTACCCTGATCTCTCCTTCTCTACCCCCTCATTAAGGCCAATAACTTAGATTTTCCCTTTTGAGGCTATTTTATAAGTCCTAGAGGCATGATTCATCATTTTTTATTTTTTCAGCTACTCTGACTATGCATTTTCAAATACTCTGTCTTCAAGCTCACTAATTCTTCTGCTTGATTCAACTCTGCTCTTGAGAGACTCTGATTCTTTCTTCAGTTTGTCAATTGAATTTTTCAGCTCTAGAATTCCTGTTTGATTCTTCTCAATTATTTCAATCTCTAGAGATACCTCTATACTGTTTTGTATAGTGGCTATACTGTTGGCATTCTTCCCAACTGTGTTCAAGGGTTCTAATATCTCTATATCCTCACAAACACTGATCTTTTCTCTATTTCTTAATGTACTTTAAGTGTATCTCTCTACTCTTTTCTTGTTTGTATAATTTCTGATACATAGTATGATATTTTATCTTTGTTCCTTTCTGGATTCTTTTAAGATTCTTGTTATCACTGATTTTTTTTTCAGAAATTTGATTATGATGTGTGTTGGTGTGATTTTCTTTAGAATTCTTTTGTTTGATATTCATTGACAGTTTTACCTTTGTGTATTTATTAATTTTGGTACAAATTTGAATTTTTTTGCCATTATTTCTTCAAATACTTTAGTTGACATCTGCTCCCTAAACTTTTTAATTTTCTTTTTCTGGGACTCCAGTTTTTTTCTTTTTTTTTTGAGATGGAGTCTTGCTCTGTCACCAGGCTGGAGTGCAGTGGCACAATCTCAGCTTACTGCAACCTCTGCCTCTCGGGTTCAAGCGATTCTCCTGCCTCAGCCTCCTGAGTAGCTTGTAGACACTTGATGTTGCCCCACAAGTTCACTAATGCTCTGTTCATTTTCTTTTATTTGTCTTTGTGTTTTATTTTGTATAGTTTTCATTACCATATCTTCAAGTCACTAATCATCTCTTCTACATTGTCTAATCTACTGCTAATCCTATCCTGTGTATTTTCTTTTCATTTCAGATATTGCATTTCACATCACTAGAAGTTATATTTAAGCCCTTTTTACATTTTACATTTGTCCTATGCTCATGATTTACTCTATATTCTTAAACATATGAACCATATTTATAATAGCTGTTTTAATTTCACTGTCCACTAATGTCTTTCATTTATCTGTTTCTTTTAATTGATATTTATCCTAATCATAGATCTTATTTTCCTGCTTTTTCTTTTCTTTTCTTTTCTTTCTTTTCTTTTCTTTTTTTTTTTTTGAGACAGAATCTCCCTCTGTTGCCCAGGCTGGAGTTCAAATGATTCTCCTGCCTCAGCCTCCCAAGTAGCTGGGATTACAGGTGTGCACCACTACACTTAGCTAATTTTTATATTTTTAGTAGAGACATGATTTTGCCATGTTTGCCAGGCTGGTCTCGAACTCTTGACCTTAAGTGATCTGCCCACCTCAGCCTCCCAAAGTGCTGGGATTTCAGGCATGAGCCACTGTGCCCAGCCTTTCCTGGTTTTTTTGAATGCCTAATAATTTTTGACATCAGACTTTTTCATTACGTTCAATTTTGTTACATTACTTTATACATTGTTGGATTTTTGTTATGGTTTGCAGTTCAGTTGCTTGGATTTAGTTAAATCCTTTAGAAGCCTTTAAGCTTTGTTAAGAAAGGTACAACGATGTCTTCAATCTAGTAATAATTTATTCTCTCCACTAAGGCAATATATTTTGATGACTCTACCCATGCCCCATGGATTTTGATGTCTTTCTATTCTGGCTTATTAAGGGCCAAGAATTGTTCAGTCCTGTATGAGCTTCAGAAATTGTGATGCCTGTTCCTTTCCAGTGGTTATTTCTCTGGGCTTAGGAAGCATTCTCTTAAGATCAGTCTTAAGCACAGATCAATCTTAAGCCAAAGACTTTACTAGATCCTGCTGCAGATCTTAAAGGCTCTGTATGTGTAGTTGCCTCTTTTCTGGTACTCAGGCCCACACATCTTAGCCATCTTGCCTCCTGACATTCTTTCTCTTTAATTCAGCAAAACTGTAAGGTTCTTTTACACTCTCTCCAGTGTACCATGGCCTGGAACTTGCTCATAGGCAGCAAACTGGACCAACTGTAGGATTCACCCAATTTGTTTCCATCTTCTCAGGAATCACAATCCTGATCTGCCCATTATCCAGTATCTGAAAATTATTTTTTTCATATATTTAGTTTTCCAGTTATTTAAACTGTAACAGTAAACTGGGTCCTTATTATTTTTCTTAGCTAGTAGTAGACATTCTATCCTCATTATTTTAACTGTTGCATTTAAAATAACCCATGTTTATTAATGACATAATTTTAATAATTTGGTTCCAAATGTTAGAGATTCAAGTTGTTTCCAATTTATTAAAACTGTTGCTTTCATAAACATCATTGTACATAAAGCTTTGAATTAGTTGTTTTGTTTAGTTAGCTTCCCTAGAAGAGGAATTACTAGATAAAAAAATTTGAACACTTCTTATATTCTTGATAGATATGGAGCAAATTGCCTTTTAGAAAGCAAGTTCCAACTTACATTAATCTCTACTTATACCAATTTATTGAGCTTTAAATGTGTCGCTATTATAAGTATGCTTAAAAATACTGATTTGTTCAATCCTCACAACAAACTTATGAGCTAGACACTATTAATAGCGCCATTTGAAAGATGAGAAAACCAAGGTACAATATTTAAAGACTTAAAGACTTTAATAGCTGATAGGTGATGTGTCCAGAATTCAAACAAAGGCAATGAGGCTCCAGAGCCTCCATTCTAACTAACTCCATATTCTACCTCCTTTCAAACATTGTTATTAGTTAAAATCTTTGCAGATTATTCACAAAATGGTATCTCATTCTTTCAATTTGATTACTAGTAAAATTGAAATGTTTTTGGTATTTCTTAGCTTTTTATTTCCTCTCTAATGGAGTAAATATTTGTGTATTTTGCCTGTCTCATCCCTTTAAGACTAGCTGCCTTAAAGCGGGAAATGTGAGTAAGAAGTTACGGAACTATGAACTTCCAGAAATGCACAATGCTAGTGCTGTAAAAATGGTTCAAGATCCTGACCCTAGGGTTGCTCCGTAGATAGGGGGTGAAATGCCAGGTTTGCTCACTATGGTCGTATCTATAGTAAAGACCTGTCTTAATGGTTTCTACTCTTGGTAGTCTGAATATGTTTCTGGAAGGACAAGCAAAGAAGAAGAAAATTAGAGGATCTCTAGTGTTCTTGGAGTTAGTAGCTTAAAAGAGAACTCAAAATAGTATTAAGGGTAGCCAGCACTACTCTTCTGTGAATGAGGAAAACATTGAATTTGAAGGATTATTTGGTCAGTAGGTAATCAACATCATTCCAAAAATAGGTTTTAAGGCTATATTTATGGTGCTTTTTGGCAATTCTAAGCAACTACATTTGGATCAAATTATTTCAAATTCCTTTCAGAATTTTTTTCTCAGTACATATGACACAGGGAAAACAAATATTGTGAATGCTTTTACATTGAAAAGTAATGATAACTACATTAATAAATTGTTATATTTCTTTTCTTTT
>NW_012100987.1:1404360-1406814 GCF_000951045.1 Mandrillus leucophaeus
TTAAGATAGACTGGCTGACCCAAATATGAATGTCACATCAGCAATTTAACCCATCACTTACTGAGAATCTACTTTATGCCAAACAGGAACTTTGCTAGATGTTGAGTGTTCAGCAATGAATATGAACATAAATTTCTAGAACCAGAATGCTTGGCTTCAAATCTTAACTATGTGACTGTTAGCTATGTGACCTATGAAAAGTTATTCCTCTGTGCCTCAGTTTCTGTTAGTAAAATAGTGATAACCAACGCTGAGGGGCTCCCCACCCTGGGAATGTAAACAAATGCCTTCTATTTTTTTTTTTTTTAATTCATGAGAAACAAGGGACATTTCCAAGTGGCAATGGTATTAAGGTTATAGCAGTTTTGTGCAATGAATAGGGGGATGCTCTCTTTTTATCTTTCTGGAAGAGTTGTACATGGGGATATATCAATTAGAATACTTTTTTTTTTTTGAGTCTGGTTGGGACTTTTCTATTAAATCCTCAAGTCCTGATGCTCACTTTGAGAAAACTTTTATAACTACTGATTCAATGTCTCCTAAGAACACACTGCAACTGTAAAGTGTCCTAACAATCCCTTACTTTGGCCACTTACCAAGGAACCTTATTCTTTAAAATTATGGACTACCAGCAGCTTTACTGTTTAAACTGTTATCAGTTAAAATTCCAGATCTTGCCAGGACAATCTAACTATCCCAGAATCAAGATATAAAGCATTTTCTGTAGTCTAAAACTTCTCTTTTGCCCCTTTGCAGTAAGCCCTCCTAACACTACCAGTCCTGGTCAGATCAGCTTTCTGCTGCTACAGATTCATTTTGCCTTTTCAGAATTACAAACAAATGGAATCCAAAATTAAGGACACTTATATATCTCGTTGTGTATATCATCAGCGCATTATTACTGAGTGGTTCTCTTGTATAGCTGTAACACATTTTGTTTACCCATTCATCAGCTAGTGAACATTGGGTTATTTCCAGATTTTGGCTATTATGAATAAAAACTTCTATGAACACTAATTGATGTTCACATCTTTTTTTTTTTTTTTCTGAGACTGGGTCTCACTCTGTCACCCAGAGTGCTGTGTAATCATGCTGTGGCATGATCTCAGTTCACTACAACCTCTGCCTCCTAGACTCAAGCGATCCTCCCACCTCAGCCTCCTGAGTAGCTTGGACCACAGGTGTGCGCCACCATGCCCTGCTAATTTTTTGTATTTTTGTTAGAGACGCGATTTCATTATGTTGCTCAGGCTGGTCTCGAACTCCTGAGCTCAAGCAATGCACCTGCCTTGGCCTCCCAAAGTGTTGGAATTACAGGTGTGAGCCACTATACTGGCCATGTTCACATCTTGGTATGAAAATACGTATTTATTGATCTTGAGTAAATACACAGAAGTAGAATTTTTGAGGTGTATGTTAAGTGTATGTTTAACTTTATAATAATTGTTGAACAGTTTTTCAAAAAACTTGTACCATTTTATACCTTCACAAGCAATGTATGAGAGTTCCAATTTTTCTACATTCTTACCAAGAGATATTTTTATCTGTCATTTTGATTATAGCCATTCTAATGTACACTGTGAGAGGATCTAATTAAAGAGCTTCTGCACAGCAAAAGAAACTACGATCAGAGTGAACAGGCAGCCTACAGAATGGGAGAAAATTTTTGCAATCTACCCATCTGACAAAAGTCCAATATTCAGAATTTACAAGGAACTTAAACAAATTTATAGGAAAGAAAAACAAAACATCAAAAACTGGGCAAAGGACATGAACAGACACTTCTTAAAAGAAGACATTTATGCAGCCAACAAACATATGAAAAAAAGATCAACATCATTGATCATTAGAGAAATTCAAATAAAAACCACAATGAGATACTATCTCACACCAGTCAGAATGGCGACTATTAAAAAGTCAAGAAACAATAGATGCTGGCGAGGCTGTGGAGAAATAGGAACGCTTTTACACTGTTGGTGGGAATGTGAATTAGTTCAACCATTCTACATGACTGTGTGGCAAGTCCTCAAGGATGCAGAACCAGAAAAAACATTTGACCCATTAATCCCATTAGTGGGTATATACCTGAAGGAATATAAATCATTCTACTACAAGGATACATGCACGTGTATGTTTATTGCAGCACTATTCACAATAGCAAAGACATAGAATCAACCCAAATGCCCATCAACTATAGACTGGATAAGGAAAAATGTACATATACATCATGAAATACTATGCATCCACAAGGAGGAATGAGATCAAAAACCAAACACCGCATGTTTTCACTCATAAGTGGGAGCTGAACAATGAGAACACATGAACACAGAGAGGGGAACAACACACACAGGTGCCTATAGGTGGGGTATGGGGAGGGAGAATATCAGGATAAATAGGTAATGCATGTGGGGCTTAATACTTAGGTGATGGGTTGATGGGTGCAGCAAACCATCA
>NW_012100987.1:1411509-1413073 GCF_000951045.1 Mandrillus leucophaeus
TTTTTTTTTTTTTTTTGAAATTCATGAGAAACAAGGGACATTTCCAAGTGGCAATGGTATTAAGGTTATAGCAGTTTTGTGCAATGAATAGGGGGATGCTCTCTTTTCATCTTTCTGGAAGAGTTGTACATGGGGATATATATCAATTAGAATACTTTTTTTTTTTGAATCTGGTTGGGACTTTTCTGTAAAATCCTCAAGTCCTGATGCTCACTTTGAGAAAACTTTTACAGCTACTGATTCAATGTCTCCTAAGAACACACTACAACTGTAAAGTGTCCTAACAATCCCTTACTTTGGCCACTTACCAAGGAACCTTATTCTTTAAAATTATAGACTACCAGCAGCTTTACTGTTTAAACTGTTATCAGTTAAAATTCCAGATCTTGCCAGGACAATCTAACTACCCCAGAATCAAGATATGAAGCATTTTCTGTAGTCTAAAACTTCTCTTTTGCCCCTTTGCATTAAGCCCTCCTAACACTACCAGTCCTGGTCAGATCAGCTTTCTGCTGCTACAGATTCATTTTGCCTTTTTAGAATTACAAACAAATGGAATCCAAAATTAAGGACACTTATATATCTCGTTGTGTATATTATCAGCGCATTATTGCTGAGTGGTTCTCTTGTATAGCTGTAACACATTTTGTTTACCCATTCATCAGCTAGTGAACATTGGGTTGTTTCCAGGTTTTGGCTATTATGAATAAACTTCTATGAACACTAATTGATGTTCACATCTTTTTTTTTTTTTCCTCTGAGACTGGGTCTCACTCTGTCACCCAGAGTGCTGTGTGATCATGCTGTGGCATGATCTCAGTTCACTGCAACCTCTGCCTCCTAGACTCAAGCAATCCTTCCACCTCAGCCTCCTGAGTAGCTTGGACCACAGGTGTGCACCACCATGCCCTGCTAATTTTTTGTATTTTTGGTAGAGATGCGATTTCATTATGTTGCTCAGGCTGGTCTCGAACTCCTGAGCTCAAGCAATGCACCTGCCTTGGCCTCCCAAAGTGTTGGGATTACAGGTGTGAGCCACCATGCTTGCTATGTTCACATCTTGGTATGAAAATATGTATTCATTGACCTTGAGTAAATACACAGAAGTAGAATTTTTGAGGTGTATGTTAAGTGTATGTTTAACTTTATAATAACTGTTGAACAGTTTTTCAAAAAACTTCTACCATTTTATACCTTCACAAGCAATGTATGAGAGTTCCAATTTTTCTACATTCTTACCAAGAGATGTTTTTATCTGTCATTTTGATTATAGCCATTCTAATGTACACTGTGAGAGGATCTAATTAAAGAGCTTGTGCACAGCAAAAGAAACTATGATCAGAGTGAACAGGCAGCCTACAGAATGGGAGAAAACTTTTGCAATCTACCCATCTGACAAAGGTCTAATATCCAGAATTTACAAGGAACTTAAACAAATTTATAGGAAAGAAAAACAAAACATCAAAAAGTGGGCAAAGGACATGAACAGACACTTCTTAAAAGAAGACATTTATGCAGCCAACAAACATATGAAAAAAAGATCAACATCATTGATCATTAGAGA
>NW_012100987.1:1417243-1418657 GCF_000951045.1 Mandrillus leucophaeus
TGCAGTGTTTGGTCTTCTGTCCTTGTGATAGTTTGCTTAGAATGATGGTTTCCAGCTTTATCCATGTCCCTGGAGAGGACATGAACTCATCCTTTTTTATGGCTACATATATTCCATGATGTGTATGTGCCACATTTTCTTAATCCGCTCTATCATTGATGGACATTTGGGTTGGTTCCAAGTCTTTGCTATTGTGAACAGTGCCACAGTAAACATACGTTGTGTGTGTGTGTCTTTAGAGTAGCGTGATTTATAATCCTTTGGGTTTATACCCAGTAATGGGATCGCTGGGCCAAATGTTATTTCTAGTTCTAGATCCTTTAGGAATCGCCACACTGTCTTCCACAATGGTTGAACTAATTACACTCCCACCAACAGTGTAAAAGCGTTCCTATTTCTCCGCATCCTCTCTGGCATCTGTTGTTTCCTGACTTTTTAAAGATTGCCATTCTAACTGGTGTGAGATGGTATCTCATTGTAGTTTTGATTTGCATTTCTCTGATGACCAGTGATGATGAGCATTTTTTCATATGTTTGTTGGCTGCATAAATTTCTTCTTTTGAGAACTGTCTGTTCACATCCTTTGTTCACTTCTTGATGGGGTTGTTTTTTTCTTGTAAATTTGTTTGAGTTCTTTGCAGATTCTGGATATTAGCCCTTTGTCAGATGGGTAGATTGCAAAGATTTTCTCCTATTCTCTAAGTTGCCTGTTCACTCTGATGATAGTTTATTTTGCTGTGGAGAAGTTCTTTAGTTTAATTAGATCCTATTTGTCATTTTTGGCTTTTGTTGCCATTGCCTTTGGTGTTTTAGTCATGAAGTCTTTGCCCATGCCTATGTCCTAAATGGTATTGCCTAGGTTTTCTTCTGGGGTTTTTATGGCATTAGGTCTTACATGTAAGTCTTCAATCCATCATGAGTTAATTTTTGTATATGTTGTAAGGAAGTGATCCAGGTTCAGCTTTCTACATACGACTAGCCAGTTTTCCCAGCACCATTTATTACATAGGGAATCCTTTCCCCATTTATTGTTTTTGTCAGGTTTGTCAAAGATCAGATGGTTGTACATGTGTGGTGATATTTCTGAGGCCTCTGTTCTGCTCTATTGGTCCATATATCTGTTTTTGTACCAGTATCATGCTGTTTTGGTTACTGTAGCCTTGTAGTATAGTTTGAAGTCAGGCAGCATGATGTCTCCAGCTTTGTTCTTTTTACTTAGTATTGTCTTGGCTATATGGGCTCTTTTTTTGGTTCCATATGAACTTTAAAGTAGTTTTTTCCAATTCTGTGAAGAAAGCCAGTGGTAGCTTGCTGGGGATAGCACTGAATCTATAAATTACCTTGGGCAGTATGGCCATTGTCACAATATTGATTCTTTCTGTCCATAAGCATGTCCATTTGTTTGTGTCCTCTT
>NW_012100987.1:1420385-1420924 GCF_000951045.1 Mandrillus leucophaeus
ACTTGCTTTATGAATCTGGGTGCTCCTGTATTGCGTGCATATATATTTAGGATAGTTAGCTCTTCTTGTTGAATTGATCCCTTTACCATTATGTAGTGGCCTTCTTTGTCTGTTTTGATCTTTGTTGGTTTAAAGTCTGTTTTATCAGAGACTAGGATTGCAACTCCTGCTTTTTTTTTGCTTTCCATTTGCTTGGTAAATCTTCCTCTATCCCTTTTATGTTGCGCTTATGTGCTTCTTTGCACCCTCAGCATTTGCTTGTCTGTAGATATTTGGAGAGTTTCAGGCATTATTTCCTTGACTGTTTTTTTTCTGCCACATTGCCTTCTTCTGTTTCTCCCAGTTATACAGATGCTGCTGCTCTTAGCTCTCTGAGGCTCTATTCATTTATTTTATTATTTTAAAACTTATCTTCTTCACATTAAATCTCTATTGATTTTTATGGGGGTTCTCTGATTTGTTTCTTCTAGGTCAAAGCAACAGTGAAGTTTTTCTTTATTCATGTCAGTGAATTTTTCATTTCAGTTATAGATTTCAAC
>NW_012100987.1:1422504-1423812 GCF_000951045.1 Mandrillus leucophaeus
CATGTGAGATATCTCTGGGTACTTGTTCCTGTTGAGCATAGTCTTCCTACTTTCCCTATGAGGGTGCTAGATGTGTGACTGAGCCATGGTGGACCTGTCTCTTATACACATCTAGATGTGTATAAGAGACAGTCCCATTACTGGGTATATACCCAAAGCATTATAAATCATTCTACTATAAAGACATATACATGTGTATGTTTATTGCAGCACTATTTACAGTAGCAAAGACATGGAATCAATGTAAATGCCCATCAATGATAAACTGGATAAAGACAATGTGGTACATATACACAATGGAATACTATGCAGCCATTAAAAGCAATGAAATCATGTCCTTTGCAGTAACATGGATGGAGCTGAAGGCCATTATCTTAATCAAACTATTAGGCTGTTGCAACATAATGGCAAAAACTGCAATTACTTTTGCGGTAACCTATTAAACAGGAACAGAAAACCAAATATTGCATGTTCTCACTTATAATGAGAACACGTGTTCACAAAGAAGGGAATGACAGACACCAAGGCCTACTTGAGGGTAGAAGGTGGGAGGAGAGAGAGGATCAGAATTAATATTTGTTGGGTACTATGCTTGTTACCTGGGTGTTGAAATACTCCATATACCAAACCCCTGTGAACATGCAGTTGCCTATATAATAAACCTGTACATGTACCCCTGAACCTAAAATAAAAGTTAAAAATAAATAAATCTTAGCTAACAACAACAGCAAAAGACCATTCATTTCTCTATTGCATAGCATAGTGGGTCAAATAGTAACCCACCCAAAATATGTGTTCATGTCCTAATCCCCAGAATTTGTGAATAATACTTTGTTTGAAATCCAAATGCTGTATTTGGAAACTTAAATACCTAGTTTGGATCTTGGCATATGCAATTAAATTAGGGTTTTTGAGATGAGATTATCCTAAATTACCCTCATGGATCCTATATTCAATGATAGTTATCTTTAGAAGTGACAGAAGCAAAGTCACAAGCACATAGAGAAGAAGGTGTCATGTGAAGATAGAGATAGAGATTGGATGGGTTGAGCTGCAAATCAAGAAAGGCAGTAACCACTAGAAACTGGAAGAGTCAAAGAACAAATTCTTGCTGAGATCCTCTAGAGTGAACTCCTGCTAACACCTTGATTTCAGACATTTGGCCGCCAGAAGTGAGAAAATAAATTTTTGTTAAGTTACCCCATTTATGGTAAGTTGATGGACATTTGAGTGTTTCCACTTTTTGCCTGTAAGTAATGTTTTCACAAACATTCATGTACAAGTTTTTGTGTAAACATATGGTTTTAA
>NW_012100987.1:1424547-1429030 GCF_000951045.1 Mandrillus leucophaeus
GGGGTTCTCTGATTTGTTTCTTCTAGGTCAAAGCAACAGTGAAGTTTTTCTTTATTCATGTCAGTGAATTTTTCATTTCAGTTATAGATTTCAACTCCAAAAATTTCAATGTTTTAATAATTTCTAAATGCTTATTAATATTCTGTATTTGAATTCTATTTTTCTTTATTTTATTCATGGTTTCCTCTAGTTCTTTGTACATAGAGTAACTTCTTTAAATCTTTGTCTAAAATGTCTAACATACAGCATCTTTCAAAAGTATTATCTATTGCCTGCTTATCTTTTCTTAAATATGGATCACACTTTCCTTTTTCTTTGCATGTTTCAAAATTTCTTCCTAAAAATTGGGTATTTTATATAATGTAGTGCAGTCATTTCTGACTTTCACCCTGGGGCTTGTTATTGTTGGTTGGTTTTGTTTATTTGTTTAGTGGATTGCTTGAACTAATTCTATGAAGTCTATTTCTTACAAAGTATACAACTTCTGATGTCAGTACTTAGGACTTTTGTTGTGTTGTTCTTTAAATATATTTTAAGCTTAGAATTCTAGAAGTTGTTCCTAGGCCAGTATAAGTTAGTTTTCAACCAGTGACTGATGGGTTAGGGATTGTGATTAAGTTTTCTGAACCAGTAAGACTTCTACCTGTTTCAGGAAGGTTTCAAACCTACACTGCTGTTAGCCAGGGATTAACAGTTATCCAGTTGCTTCAGTGAGTGTGTGTACACAGCCTTCCAAACCACTAGGGATGGTTATGATTTTATTAGGGTCTCTTGAGGCTTTTTCCCTCATGTTCTTGTTAAAATTCTGGCAGTTCTGTTATTTTGTTTGCTGCTACCAGTATCCAGTTGCTTCCCTAATTGTTTAAATTGTTTACCATTATGACATCATTTTATTTATTTTATATTTTGTATTTTATTTATTTATTTTTTTTTAAAGGAAGGTCGCCTCCAGACAGGAGTTCCTATACTCTGTTTCAAATTAAGTCAGCTCCCTCAGGCAGTGCTGTGGAGTTGGCAGTCCTCAAGTCTGGCTTCCCCAGAGCAGAAGCTCTGCTCATTGTGCTGGAGCTAAGTGCGGGGAAGGGATGGGATACAGTCTGCTTTTCCTGGACTGACTTCTTTACCCTAAGTTGGAGCTAGGTGGTATGGTAGTCCCTATTTTCCTTTGGAAGAGTATGAAACTTCTGCCCTATTATAAGCATGGCAATAGAAGCCTTAAGTCTCTTTGGCCTACAGTTCATGGCTTGCAGCGCCTGACCAGGAAAAAGCCTTCACCCTATGAGTGAGAGCTGGACAGAGAGCTATCTTAGTTGAACTCTCCTGGAGTAGATCATAAGGAACATAGATCTTGAAGGAGATTATAAGGGAGCCTTATCTGCCCCTCCCAGGGTGAAACCATTGCCCTATAGCTGAGAGGTGATGGAGGAAGTAGCGTGAAAAATGCTACCCTCTTCTTGGCCTTGCCCACCTAAAATAAACCTGTAACACTGAGTAAAAGTTGGGAGTGGTGATGAGAGCAGTTTCTGGCTCAGGTGTCACAGACTACCGCTGTTCTTACTGAAATTTTGAAGTTTTTTTTAAAAAAATAAATGCTTCTCAATTTATTGCCTGTTCTTAGCTCAATTTCCAGAGATATTATTAAATAGTTGTATTTTTGGTAATTTGTGCCAGTTTTAGTGATTCCTTTATCAGAAAGAAGGTCTGCAGTCTCACACAGCCAACGTCTCATTTGTGTGTGTGTGTGTGTGTGTGTGTGTGTGTGTGTGTATTTCTGTATAATTCTACCCTTCTGAATCCACGGCTGGAAATCAGGACTTTGACTTCTCACCTCCTTTCTTTAATCTTCCTTAGTTCTTACAAACATAGAAGGGTTACTACAGCCTCTTCTATTAGTGTAGCATTTCCCTTATGATAAAAACATAAAGGGAAGCTTCTAGAATTAAAAGCAAACATGTTTTTCAAGATGACTGTCATATGCTTACTTTCTAAAAAGAAAGTTCAGTTTGACTATTAAAGCTGAACAATGTTGTTGCTCTAGTCCAGTACATCACTTTCTCAGAAAGCATGGAAATGCTTCTATTCAACAAATGGGGAATCGCAGGATATCATGATTTAAGTTGAATTGATCACAGGATACTATGATTTAAATTTTAACTATAGTAGAATAATGACATTGGTTTAGATAAAATAATAGGCAGATTAATTTTAGCTGAGGAGATGGAAGATGATTTAGAAATGAACTGTGCCAGCAGTGAGTAGATGACTCACTTTGATGCTCCAGATCTATAAAAAGCCCAACTCCTGATTCAGTTGGCTGATCATCAACAGATGAGTGACTCAGGAGGAGTAATCATTAGAGGAAGAATGGTGGGGCAGATTGGCTGAAGACAGGCTGACCCATGTCATAACATGACATGTCATCTGCTTTTAAGCCCACTGTTTTAATTAGGGACACTATTACTTCCCCAGCCACATAAAATTGAAAAGCAAATCAAGTGTTCTTATTATACCATATTTGAGGCATATAAGAGCTTGTATGTTTGGCAAGAAGCATTCTTATAAAATTAACATGCGTACATCTACCATATTTAATAATAAAAACATTACCATTAGCTTTGCATATACCTTTATGCTACCCCCATGAGTAAATAGATTGCTGAATTTTATTTTTATTATTTATTTGGTTTTTAGATTTTCTGTTTAATTTTTACAAAAAAGGAAACATTTGTAGCCTTCT
Source organism: Mandrillus leucophaeus (assembly GCF_000951045.1). Lineage (NCBI taxonomy): Eukaryota > Metazoa > Chordata > Mammalia > Primates > Cercopithecidae > Mandrillus > Mandrillus leucophaeus. The sequence goes on from NW_012100987.1 coordinate 1,427,285, forward strand.
ATTACTTAATTTTTTAATAACTCAAATTACTTTTATAAGCATTATATTATAGGTAGCTCTAAGTCATTTAAAAATATTTTAATTATTTTTGAAATATAATTCACATACTATAAAACTCAACTGTTTAAAGTACACATAAACTGGTTTTTAGAAAATTTAAAAGGTTGTGCAACCATCATGATTATATAATTGCAGAATATTTTTATCACCACAAAAAGAAACCCATACTCTTAGCAGTCACTCCCAATTTCCTCCTTTTCCCAGCCCGTGGCAACACTTTCTGTTCCTATGTATTTTCCTATTTGAACATTCCATTTTGTTTCTGTCTTGTTTTATGAATCTGTACTTAATTTCTTCTTACAGTTGAATAATATTCCATTGTATGGATATACCATATTTGTTCATTCATCAGTTGATGGACATTTGAGTGTTTCCACTTTTTGCCTGTAAGTAATGTTTTCACAAACATTCATGTACAAGTTTTTGTGTAAACATATGGTTTTAATTATTCTCGGTATGTTCCTAAGAGTAGAATTTCTGGATCATATAGTGACTCTATATTTAACTTTTTGAGAAACTGGCAAACCATCTTACAAGGTGACTACACAATTTTCTATCCCACCAGAAATGTATGAAAGTTCCAATTTCTCAATATCCTTGCCAACACTTGTTTTCTGTTCAAAAATACTGTCAATTTAGAAAATGTGAAGTGGTGTCTTATTCTGGCTTTGATTTGCACTTTTCTAATGTTGAACATCTGTTCATGTACTTACTGGCTTTACTGGTTATTCGTGTATCTTTGGAGAAATGTCTATTCAAATCTTTTGCCCATTTAAAAATTGGGTTATTTATCTTTGTAATGCTGGATTATAAGTGCTCATTATATATGGTGAACACTAGTTTCTTATCAAATACATAATTTGCAAATATTTTCTCTTATATTGTGGGCTCTTTTTGAAAATATTTTCTTTACAGTATCTTTTGGCATATACAAATTTTAAGCTTTGAAGAAGTATAAGTTACCTGTTTTTTCTTTGGTTGTTCGTGTTTTTGATGTTACTTCTAGGAAATCATTGCTTAATTCAATGTCAAAAAATTTATGCCTACATCTTTTATGACATTTATAGTTCTAGCTCTTAAATTTATGTCTTCGAATATTTAGGTAAGATAGGGGTCTAAATTCATTAATTTGCATGTGTGGATCCAGTTGTCACAGCAACTGTGTATCCCTATGTTGAAAAGACCATTCATTGGCTGTTAGAAAGGCAATAAACAACATGCTGGCAAGGCTGTGGAGAAAAGGGAACACTTACACACTGTTGATGGGACTGTAAATTAACTCAAAATTAGCTCAGCCATTGTGGAAAGTAGTGTGGTGATTCCTCAAATAACTTGAAACAGAATGACTATTCAACCCAGTGATCCCATTGTTGGGTATATACCTAAAAGAATATAAGTCACGCTGGGCGTAGTGTCTCACGCCTGTAATCCCAGCACTTTGGGAGGCCAAGGCAGGAGGATCACGAGGTCAGGAGATCGAGACCATCCTTGCTGACATGGTGAAATCCTGTCTTTACTGAAAATACAAAAAATTAGCCGGGCGTGGTGGCGGGCGCCTGTGGTCCCAGCTACTCCGGAGGCTGAGGCAGGAGAATGGCCTGAACCCAGGAAGCAGAGCTTGCAGTGAGCCGAGTTCACGCCATTGCACTCCAGCCTGGGGGACAGAGAGAGACTCAGTCTCAAAAA
>NW_012100987.1:1429966-1440375 GCF_000951045.1 Mandrillus leucophaeus
TAACCACTAGAAACTGGAAGAGTCAAAGAACAAATTCTTGCTGAGATCCTCTAGAGTGAACTCCTGCTAACACCTTGATTTCAGACATTTGGCCGCCAGAAGTGAGAAAATAAATTTTTGTTAAGTTACCCCATTTATGGTAATTTGTTACAGCAGCAACAGGAAACTAATACAAATGGCCTTAGCATGCTTGTCAAAAATGAATTGAGCATAGATGGATAGGTTTACTTCTGGGTTCTTAATTTCTGTTCCTTTGATAGACAAGTCTATTCTTATGCAAGTCTCACGCTGTCTTCATTACTGTAGCTTTGTAATAGGCTACAAAATCAGGCAGTGTGAGTCCTTTAATTTTATTCTCCTTTTTCAAGATTGTTTTGACTATTCTGATTCTCTTGCAATTTTAGAAGCAGTCCATCTTTGTAAAAAGGCAGATGAAATTTTGATAGGGATTTTATCAAATCTGTAGATCAATTTGGGAAATATTGCCGTCTTTACAATATTAACCTTCCAATCCATGAACACAGTTTTCATTTATTTTGGTTTTATTTTTTTCAACAATATTTTGTAGTTTTCAGCATGTACGTCTTAAGTCTTTCATTAAATTCTTATGTATTTTATTGTTTCTGATGCTATTATAATTGGACTTTGTCATCTTAATGTTATTTTTAGATTATTCATTGCTAATAGATATACACTGATTTTATATATTGATTTTTATATCCTGCAACCTTACTGAATATGCTTATTAGCCCTAGTATACTATTAATGTTTTGCAAATTCTTTGAGATTATCTATAAGAGTATATCACATGAAAATAAATATAGTTTATTTCCTTTCCAATCTGGATGCCTTTCTCTGCCCTACCCCTCCTCCCCAGCATCCTGCCTTTTAGAAATGTTTCTGGCCTAATTTTGCCCTGACTAGAACCTCCAGTAGCATGTTGAATAGAAGTAACTAGAGTGGAAATTTGTCTTGTTCCTTGTTTTAAAGGGAAAGCTTTGCCTTTAAGTATGATAATAGCTGTAGTTTATTGCTTGTTTTTTTCTTTTAGATTACCTTAATTAGATTGAGAAAGTTCCCTTCTATTACTAGTTCGAGTCTTTTTTGTCTTTAAGTGGTGTTAGATTTTGTCAAATATTTTTCTGTGCCTATTGAGATACTAATGCAGTTTTTTCCCTCCTTCATTCTATCAATGTGGTATACTACATTTATTTTTCTTCTTTATCTTTTGTATGCTGAATCAATCTAGCATTCCTTGGATAAATCTCACTTGATCACATGGTGAATAATCCATTGTACATGCTACGAGTTTTGTTTATTAGTAATTTTGGGGCAGATTTTTGCCTCTGTACTCATTAGGGATATTGGTATGTAGCTTTGGGTTTTTTTTGTGTGTGTGTGTGATGTCTTTGGTTTTGGTATCTGGCCTCATAAAATGAGTTAGAAAGGTTTCCATTCTCTTCCATACTTTGGAAGTGTTTTTAGTGTATTGGTAGTAATTCTTCTTTAAATGTTTGGTGAAATTTACTGATGAAGTCATGTGGACCTGAGCTTTTCTGTTAAAAGTTTTAAAATTACTAATTCAACCTCTACTTGTTCTAGGTCTATGTAGGTTTTTCAGTTTCTTCATGAGTCTGTTTCAATAATTTGTCTCTTTCTTGAAATTTGTGTATTATATCTAGGATATCTAATTTATTGGCATATAATTGTGTATCTTATTCTCTTATAATCTTATTACATTGTATTCTATAATGTCACCCTTTTCTCTTTCCTGTTTATGTAAAGTAATAGAAGGTAGCCATGTCTTGATATTTGAACATTGTTTCTCATTCACACCTTCTCCAAAAGGCTTTCAAGTTAAAAATGACTATAAGACAAAGACCACCTCAAAAGTATGCCTATAAGACCCTTTATGAAGATTTCAGAAAGACTTAAAGGCATGTCTCATAGAAACTCTCAGTTAGACAAAAAGCCTTCCAGAAAATTTTAAGGTATTTTCCTACAGCATTTTGACCCTATTCCAAATCCAAGAGAGCCTGTGTTGAGAGATCTGTGGTGCAGCTTTTATTTAATATAGTGAACCTTACTAAGATTCACAGGGATCCCACAAAGTTTATAAGAGAATTGCATTAGTACTGTGAACTTGAAATAAAAGGAATAGACATACTAGAAAGAAAAACAAAATAAAACCAACCCATAAGCCCTCAACTCTCTGAGAGTAGAAAGAGAGCTGAAAATGTTACACAACAGCCAAAATGTTTTTCTTCTTATGGAAAACAAAAAATAAACAAGAAGTGGGTTCCAAGAACTCAAGAGGTAAATGAAAGAGCCAGAGAGAATGATTTAATATTTCCAAAGTAGGACTGGCACCTAATCAAGACACTGCCAACTGTGCTGCTCTTTTTCCCCATTTTTAAATGGGAGTGTCCATTGCAATTATTTAGTCTGTTATTCTATTGTGTATTAGTTATTATGGAGGGGAAGTAGGGTTTTTTGTTTTTGTTTTTAGTTCACAAACCTTCTGGTTGAGAAGAGCCACACTCAAGTATCTTCACTGAAGAGAATCATCTGTATTTGCACCTAATATGGATGACACTATCTAGACTGTAAGGTCCTGTTTGTCTGAACCAGAGTTGAGGTGAGTTAACTCCTTTTTAGAAACTCTGAGACTCCATGTAAGAAGTTCAAGAACCCTGAGATGACCATGCTGGAGAGGCCATGTGAGATATCTCTGGGTACTTGTTCCTGTTGAGCATAGTCTTCCTACTTTGCCTATGAGGGTGCTAGATGTGTGACTGAGCCATGGTGGACCATCCAGCCATTATGAGATATGAACCAAATTATGAGATATTGCCATGATTGTTAGTTTAAAATTAGTACTAAGTTTTGGGGTAGTTTGTTATACAGCAATAGATGATGGAAACAGAATTCTAAAGATATAATTGTGCAGGTGTAAAATAAAACATATGAAAGGATATTTATTATAGCACTGAAACAATCTCAATACCCTTGAATAAAGACCAGTTAAATAAATCATGGTACATATATGCACTGGACAATATGTGCAGCAGTTTAAAAAAGATTGAGGATGCTTGTATTTCATTAATATAGAAATATCTTCAAGATATATAATGAGGAAAGCAAAATGCAGAACAGTATGTTGAATATGTGACTATGCATGTAAAAAATGGAGTGCAGGAGTATGTGTTTTAATGGGCATAAATATCTCTGGAAGAACAGACAAAAGGTAATCATATCAGTTGCCTGCAAGCCTGGGTGGCTTATGAATAAGAGCATCTATAAAACTTCTTTATATTCTTTTATAATTTGTCATTTTTGTATCTTGAACAATGAAACTGAATTATAAGATGAAATTAACACATGGGTAGGATTAGAGAAACTTTGGGTATACTAGTCCAGTAGTTATAACGTGACTGCTCACTAGCCTTCTTGACTGCAATCAGACCTTCACTTGGTTGCAATTATTTTACTTCTTCTCAGTATGAAACTTGATCTTACTGTTTTTCTTTTTAAAATTCTTTAAACCTCTACCTTTCTGTCAAGAAAAACTCCAAATTCCTAACTATGATATTTAAGGTTTGTCTTAATTTGTTCTATACGTCATTCTTCAGCCATGATCTGCCATCACTACCTACTCTCAACATTTTACCTTCTGGCAATAATTAATTATTTGTAGTTCCTTGATAGCTTCATAATCTGTCACATCTTCATGCTGTTGTATATTCTGTGCCCACTGCCCCTGGAATCACCCCCTCCTTCTTTCTCCTTTCTCCTATGAACTACACCCTATCCTCTCAAAATAATACTCTGGTATCACTTTCTTCACAATCTAGGAATTAGAATGAATCATTTACTCCTTTGCACATACATAGACTCTTTTTTTTGCAATTCTCAGTCCATAAAAATATTTATTTTATTCATACACCTATCTTCACTTTTAGATTAGGATGTCCTTGAAGGAAGAAATAATCTTTCTGTGCCAGTTTCAAACTCAGCCCCTGACATACAAAAAGTTCTCAGAAGCCCATTGCAAATGAAACTAAAAAAATTTGACACATACAATTTGGCACAGTCTTCCATCTTATTCTAGAGATTTTGTATTAAGTTTGAAAACACTATCAGAACTAGTGTCTCCTAATGGTAGTGTTGCAGCCTTTTTACTCCTGTAGTTCGGTGGGCAGGAGTGGTACAGCTCTGCCACCTGCAGCTCAGTGAACAGGAGTGTTACAGCTCTTTCACTCCCACAGTTTGATGAGTTCTGGGTTCTTGTCCCACAACCAAGAAGAATAAGGTATGCAGACACTAGAGAGGAGATAAGGGAGAGTATAATTTATTCAGTGAAAGAAAAGCTCTTGACAGCAAGTGGAGACCCCAGAGTGGCTAGCTGCCTGTGAGGCTGAGTTTAGCGTTTTTATGGGCTTAGAATGGTGGAGTGTGTGCTGATTGGTTTATGGGTAGGCTTGGAAAAGTCACCATTTGATTGGTTAAAAGGCATCATTCAGAAAGAACCAATCAAGAGAGTAGGTAAGATGAGGGTGAAAGTTCTTACTCTTGTTCGTAGATTCTATCCAGAACTGGTAGCTAGGTTTTTAGGCTTTAAAATGTCCTTGGCTTGAAGGTCCAGTTTCACTGGAAACCCATCTCTATCTTTGTAGGAATTTGTCTGTCTCCTGTCTCTATCAGTCACATTACTACCATCTATATTTGTATGTATTTATTTACATATTTATGTATGTTTTCATGTATGGGTTCTTAAATATTTATATGTATTTCTTTTTTACCTTTTTTCTCAGATACCACAAATTTCCTTTTGACTAAACAGTTTTTCCCAGGCAGGTATTTTTTTTTTCTTGAGACAAGATGACAAAGTGCCAAAATTGAATACAGCTTTTTGATAGTATAGCTAGAATTCTAAACAATGATAAAAGGAGTTTGTAAAAAAAAGAAATATGATAAAAAAGTGTTTTCTTATTTTACTGTCAGAATAATCAATTAAAAATGCCTGTTTTCTAAGGGTTTACTTGGTAATAAGTAAGTCCTGATTTTTTTTTTCCTCCGGAAAGATAACATAGGTATCATTTGTTGCTGAGTAACTATGAAGCAAGGGAACAGTTCACCTATAGAAAAGATATAGCGCACATTTGTATATCATGCCTGGATAAAGAGGCTGAGAGGGAAAGTTATTATCCTGAAAAATCCCCTGATAATCACCTTAGAGTTGCATTTGAGAACTCTAGTTCAAGTGTGGAAAAATCGATGTGCTAAACTTGTTCCTATTCTGTTAGTGAGGGGTTGTGTAGAGGTTCACTTTTCTCTGAGTGTGCTTCATAGCTTGTGAATGTATGACGTGGAGTCTTCCCTATTTTATGTTATTTCACAAGTCATTATACTTTAAGGGTATTTATGTAGCCTCATTTTGCTTTTATGCATTCAATCAATTAGAACCATGATTTCATTTAAATACCTGGATGCCTCATAAATTCAGCTTTGCTAGAACTAAAGCAAAATCTTAGAGATTGCAATGATATTCTTCTGGAGTCAATTAACACCTAAAAGCGTTTTACTTTTAAGCAAACATTTAGTGGCTGTTTGATAGACATATGCAGTATATCATTCTAGTACTATTATCTGATATATGTGGTGCATATATATCTATATGGGATGGCATGTATATGTGAATTACCATGTCATTTCGAAGCTAGCTCTTTATTAGTCAGTGGTTGGCTCCTGTGTGTGTTTATTTTTCTGTTGTACCTCACATCACACTGAGTGCTACTCTAGGTTTTCTGTAGTCACTGAGCTCCATGGGGCCCAGGCTACTTTCAGATTGACCAAGCCTTCATCTTGATGCTTCTTTCTATGCCTACTGCCCCCTGGGAAGTCCCTGTGAATGGGCACCCGTCTCATTCTCCCAATCTTTGAGGCTTCTGTTTCCTGTGGCATCCACTGAATTACCAGTTTCCTTTAATTCCAAGAGGAGATTAGCTAGTCCAATAAAGTGTTTACATGAGATTTAGAGACACAAGGATACTTAGAGTTAATTTAGACAAAGTGCTGCATTTGGGAGAAAAGGGAGGTAAGGCCCAGAAAATGGGAGTAGCATGCCCAAAGTCAGAGTTCACAGAAGTAACTCACAGCCAGGGCTACTGCACTCCAGCCTAGTTCTACTTGCAGGAAACCACAATTCACATCTTCTTAGGCTTGATGGAGTTTGTAAATAGGCAGTATTTATATAAACATGAACTCTCTTCAATAATGACTTGGAGATGGTCAGTGCGGATAGCTCGCCATTATCATCAACTCGCCAGGCCTCTTTTATCTTTCTGTTATACCACTCTTAATATATTCTCAAAGTCACACAGGATTATAGAAGTGTCACTGTCATTCATTTTACTTATAGTCTCCTAGACCAAGGCTTTAACACCCAGTGAAAACTCTTAAGGTGAGAACTTCAGATTCCTATGGCAAACTGGACAGGCCCATGTCAACCTGAAAAAACAAAAACAAAAACAAAAAAAACCACACACACTAGAGAAAATTATCTGTAAATATGTTGTGTTTACTCAGGAATAGAAATAAGGATTATAATCCAGACTGCATGAAATGGCAAGGCATTCCGTGAGGGGAAGGCTAAAGGGAAGCTTTTATTCTCAAAAAGAAATTTGCATAAGCTGCTTAGAAACAAGAGTTCACTGGCTCTAGAGGTTCAAAGCCAGAACTGTCAGTTCACTGGTGGAGATGTCATTATTCCTGGGCAAGTGTTCTTCCGAGAACATCTTATCTGAATAACTGCAGTCCTGAAGCATGTGTAGTGATAAACCTTTTCAAAAGAGGAGATGTGTGATGGACGTGAGTTTTTAGGAAGTCCTTGGACACAGTTCTTATCTCAGATACGTAAGCATGAGCCTCCTTTCTTCTGGGCTTTCACAGCTCTGTTTTGCCCAGGTCTGACAGATGGGATCCATCCTGGTGTCTGTATCTTTCATACAAGTATTTTAAAAGTAGGTTTGAGTGTGTTCCAATCCCTGAAGTTATAGTAGAGGAGGGTGGTCTTTTACCCTGGAAAAAGCTGCCTGCTCTGTGGTATCAATATGCCCAACTGCCGATTTACATTTCTCAGTCCTCATTGCAGATGGGACGAGGTGTAGTTGTGAGATGTATCAGAGAGTCACTTGGAGAGGGTTTTAGGAAAACACTTACGCAGCTGTACAGCAATATTTCTCTTTCCCCCATTCATTGCGACCCCTCAGGGACAGTTCTCTAATCCTGTGTGACTTTGAGAACATGTTAAGAGTGATATGAGAAAGGTAAGAGGCCTGGAGTGTTGATGACAATGTGGAGCCACCTTGACTGCCCATCTTTGTACTGTGAGTAAAAAATAAGCTTGCACCTTGTTTAAGCTCTATTGTTTCGTGTCTTTGCTGCAAGCAGCTGAATGCAGTTTCCACCTGGCACAGTCACATTTCAGGAGCACATCTGTTTTCTCACTCTTTCCTCCAGCACCCCACCTTGACTCCGGTAGTCCTTTAGAATGCTCATATCTCTATCATTCAGAAAATATGAAAAAAACCCCCAGAACTAAATCCTTTTCTTACACCAATTCTGATTTTAGAAATCTCCCCATTCCTTATAGCTCTCTAGAGCCACTTTTCTCAAAAAAAAAAAAAAATTGTATACTATTATATACTAAATTCTGTCCGCTTTCCCATCTCCCATTCCTTTTTAAAAATGTGCCAATTTCTTTAGCAAGTTAGCTATAAAATAAAGCTCTTATTTTGAATAGTTGATATATATATACATATATGTGTGTGTGTGTGTGTGTGTGTGTGTGTGTATATAAAATTTGGTACAAAATTCAAAAAGTGAAATATAGCCCGGTTCCCATCTGTGTCTCCCCATCCAGTTTCCTTCCATAGAGTCAACTAAATTGCGAGTTTTTTTTATGTATATATTCTTTCAGAGTTATGTGCCAATGAAAGCATACACATAAGTGTTTTACTTCTTAAAAATATTTTTTCACATGACAACATACTATACACACTGTTCTATACTTAGGTTTTTCACTTATACATCTTGGAGATCGTTTCAGAGTTGACTCTGTTTTTTTAACAACCATAGAGCATTCCATCATCTAGGGGGCCAGAATGTGATTATTTAATGAATCTTACATAGATGGACACTTAGATAATTTCAGATATTTTTATTGCTAGCAGCACTATAATACATGTCCTTATGAATATTTTCCTAACACATATAGGTATATCTGTGGAACAAATTCTATAGTGTCCTGGTTTTAGTTTTGATAACTATTACCTAAATGCCCTGCACAGAGGTTTTACAAGGGTATGATATTAAAGTTTATGTGATTGATATGTTTAATTAGCCATTTCTGTAGAAGTTATTGAATGACTTTGTTTTTGAAATGAAAACAATTGTGATATTGACTGTCCCTTCTTCCCCACCACTTCCAACCACTTGATTTTTGTTGATTATATTTATATTTCTTTATCATTTTATACCTTTAAGTATACTTCAGCCTTCATTATTTGATTTATAAACTCAATGATATATATTAGAACTTGGTTATAAAAGATGAAGAAGTCTGCATACATTATGAACTCCCACTTCCTATCCTTCTTTTTCCAACTTTTACTGGATTTATTACATTTGTAACCTGTCCCATAACCACAACCCTAACACTTATTTTAGTCTTAGTCTGATGCCTAAAAAAACAACATCCATAACTAGTTCTTTTCCAATAGGTTTCTCTTCCTTACTTAAGTAAAATTTGCGTTTATTAGTTTTTATCAAGCGGAGCTCCTGGAAACTCTATTTTCAACTATATTTATTCTCAAATGATAGGAAGTTACAGTATTTTGGGGTCTTTTGTTTCATTGAAAACTCAAGTACTTTTCCACTGTTTTCTGGCATTGAATGTTGCTGTGAAATCTGAGGTGGGCCTGCTTACTTTTTAACTTTCTCTAAAAACGGTAGCTTGATCTTTTTGTCTGATTGGCTACTTTCTTCTCATTCCAATAGCTTTACTAGGTAGGATATCTCTTGGTGTACAGCTTTTGGTGTTAATGCCCTTGTGAAAATATGTCTGGTCTATAGATTAAAGCTTTTTTTCTGGCAAGGTTTCTTGAGTTATATCTGTAAATATTTTTATGGTCTATCATTTCAATTCTTCTCTTTGGGATACTCATTATGCATATTTAGATGTCCTTATATGCTTTCTATGTCTGCTATTTTTTCTACATTAATTTTTAACTATTTTTCTTTGTTTAGTTGCTCTTTTTTTCCCTGTAGTTTATGATTTTCTCCATGTTTTCACCATGTCTGTTTTCCTTCTTGGTCTGTTATCAACGTCCCAATTTTTCTGTTATCATAACTGTGATGGTTTTATTTTTCTCTCTGCAAGCTGTTGTATTTCCTTCTCTCACAGCTTTCTTGGGCTTTTACATCCCCACTTTGAACTACTGCCTTTTACCAGCTCTGTGAACTGGTAATTTTTCAGTGCCTTAGTTCTTTATCTCAGAATGGGGATAGTAATCGTTTCACTTGATGGAGATGTAGTGAGGACCAATGAGTTAACTTATTTAAAGCAATTAGAATAGTGCCTTATACATGGAAAGCACCTTATAAATGCCTGCTATTATTATATTTGTGGTTTTAGAGAGGCAGCTTATTTAAGAGTGTTTATTTTTGATTCAGAGAAATCTGGTCCTAGTTTGTATCCACTCATTTTTCTGGTGGGTTCTTTTTTTGGGGGGAGGTGCTACCTTTTGTTTTCCAGTCTAACAGCTGGTTCTTTGAAAACAAAAATACCTGTATACAATAAAGTATATACATCCCTAAGTGGCCTAATCAAGGAAAAATGTGAGTGAATGTTAAAATGGAATACCAGGAAATAGCTAGAGATGTAAAAGGAACTTAAGACTCGGAAAAGTATACTTTGCAAAACTGTGTACAAACACATTTGAAAGAATCTACAGATCAGAGAATTATCTGAAAATATATTTTATATAAATGAGGGCAGAAAGGGAGGACAAATCCAAATAGATGGATAATCATAAGGGAAATTGATTAAAATCAGGCCTCAAATGATTTCACAGGTATTTCTAAACTTTCAGGGTTTGTTTTTTTGTCTATCTTTTTAATGACATACAGAAGAAAGAAAAATCTTCATTTTTTCATATTTTAATAGGATCAGTATCACTTTGAAATCTAAACCTGAAAATAACACACACTTTCACTCACAGACATATGCATAAACATTTTGGTTACAGCAGCAACTGTAGGTGTCACCACTATCACAAAACCTTCAAAACTACTGAATGTGCTTAAGTATGGGATTAAAAGAATAAAGCAGCACCAATAATGGGGTT
>NW_012100987.1:1440935-1482285 GCF_000951045.1 Mandrillus leucophaeus
ATTTATTAAATAATTGAAAAATATACCTTATTCTTAGAGAAGATTGAATAGTATCTTAGTTGTAAAAAAGGCAATTCTCAATTTTATTTATAAGTTAAATGAGATCTCAGCTAAAAATAACCTCAAGATTAGAAAAACAAACATGAGAGGCTGGGCATGGTGTCTCACACCTGTAATCCCAGCACTTTGGGAGGCCAAGATGGGTGGATCGCCTGAGGTCAGGAGTTCAAGACCAGCCTGGCCAACATGGTGAAACCCTGTCTCTACTAAAAATACAAAAATTAACCAGGTGGGGGTGGCACACACCTGTAATCCCAGCTACTCAGAGGCTGAGGCAGGAGAATTGCTTGAACCCGGGAGGCAGAGGTTGCAGTAGATCGTGCCGCTGCACTCTAGCCTGGGTGACAGAGATTCCGTCTCAAAACAAAACAAAACACCAAACATGAGAAAATTATATAAATCTTACACAGAAAAATTAAATATAACAATGGCCATAAAATTGCCTGAAGGAAAATGACTTTCAGAAATAATTAAAATGCTAAATTAATTAAAACTTTGTTTTTATACTGCAAAAGAAATGGATACATGAATATACCAAAATTTGATATTCCAGAGGTAGAACCAAACATGTGAATCTAATTTATGATAGTATCTTTAATCAACAGCTAACCAGGGATTTCTTCTACTTCTATGTCACCAGTTTACTCTATGCTTGTTCATATTATATTTCACTATATTTTTTCCTCTTTTTCCTCTTACTCATTTTGTTGTATGTTGTGGTCATTGCTTTTCAAAGGAATATTCTAACACTGATCTAAATTCCTTCAGGAAAAAGCCTTAATGAATATTTTATTTTATCCCATTATTAAAGAATTAATGTTTTCTACTACATAGTGGCTGAAGTAAGTAGGAGAGACAGACCAGTACTAATTGAAAGCTAGGGAGCCAGCCTCACTTCTGGAAGGTGGGACGACTGGTCAAATAGCTTAAATGCTCTTTGGCTTTGAATGTGATCTTGTCTCTATAACAAAGGTGTACTGTAACCTACGTGTGACAGTTCTTCTAGTTGAGGAGGCTGGGAAGCAGAGCCCTTGGCACAGTGTGAAAATGAAAACCACAGATGTACACAGTTACTTTCACTTCTAACATTTCAAAGTTGATTATTTGAAGTTTTTCTTCTTGAGAATCATTTCTAGAAATAAGGGAACACTGACTCAGAAAAATCCCTCTTATTTTTGTTTTGAGGATGATTTGTCATGAAATTAAGCTACTCAATGTGCATACTAAATTTTATATGAAATCTCATAATGCAGTTTTATGTTAACTTATTCACTAGTTATATAATAAAATTGCTAGAATAATTATCCAACTCATATTTTATTAATGCTTAATTAAAGATATAGCTTAAGTAATTGTGGCACATTACAGTACTAGTGAACCAGAAACTTATAATAAACAATACAATGACAGAAAATTACTAGGTAGAGTACTTTAGTTTTATGGATCTTTTAGCTGAATTCATAAATAGATTACATTATTTTAGGATGCTTTTTGGCTACTTATTAACCTTTCTTTTTCTTTTCTTTTCTTTTTTTTTTTTGAGACAGTCTTATTCTGTTGCTTACGCTAGAGTGCTGCAATGGCATGACCTCGGCTCATTGCAACCTCCACCTCCCAGGTTCAAGCTATTCTCCTGCCTTAGCCTCCCAAGTACGTGGGATTACAGGTACCCTCCACCACGCCAGGCTAATTCTTTGTATTTTTAGTAGAGACGGGGTTTTGCTATGTTGGCCAGGCTGGTCTCGAACTTCTGACCTCAGGTGATCCACCCACCTCGGCCTCCCAAAGTGCTGGGATTACAGTTGTGAGCCACTGTGCCCGGCCCCTTATTAACCTTTCTAAATAAATTTCTGCCATGGGTATAGTATATTCATAAAAGTGGCTTTCATTGACAGCCTTAAAACAGGTATCCACATGGCCTTTGGGTTTTTTTTTTAGTCTAGGTTTTAGATCTTATGTCAATAGTGGTTTGGAAATAAATTGAGAGAAAGAGTGACAGAAAGTCATAAATTGAATAACCACCAGGACTTTGGTTTAGTGGCCTCAGGAGGCGTTGTGACTTCTTGAATTATTACCTTAAGCAGAATTAAATGGTAACTTCTTTTGTATTTTCCTGCCAGTCAAAAACATGAGACTGTAGTTCACACTGCAAGCCAGAACACAGTGATTGCTTGCAATGTGACTCTGTATTTCTAAACATCACCAGTCCCATGCACTGTGTGGTAACAATGTAAAATATTAAGCTGATTATATAGACAACAGTGATGAAAGTTCATTGTTCTAGGTTTATCCAGGCAGTTGCCTTATTTATTTATATTTCACTTTGACTTGCATAAGCCAACAGATTCTTTAGGAAAATAATTGGATTAAATAATAAGCAAAAAGCAAAATCAAATGTGTTAGCTAAAGAATTACAAATTAGACCTGACTCTATAATTTTGCCTAAAGAAAACTATTATGTAGAAAGTTATTGTCACTGATCTGGCGTGTCAGAGCCTGGAATAGCTTTCTTCATCTGCAATTCAATATATGAACTTTGGGAAGAACCAAATCTTATTTCTTTAATTCCTCTCTTGAAGTGGGAAGGTTGTCTCCCCCTGAAATCTTCTGGGAATGAGGGAGAAATGAATTCATACTAGAAGTAGCTCACACCAAGCCCTTCAGAGTGTGTTCCACCCGACTCAGTTCCAGTTGGCGAGGCACAAGGAAAGCATGCAAAAACAGAAGGAAGTTTCCAAATGAAAGCTGTTTAGAAAAGCAAGATACCTGTGTCTGACTCTGCAACTCATCATTCTCTGATGATTTACAGTATTGATGTTGATTTACATGGGGTGTGACTTATGTGCCTGCAAATGAAAGATGACGCATGGTTCACATTAGTTGACATTGAACAAGCTGCATATGGCTGGCTCAGAATCCATGGTATCATCTTTGTCAGGACTTCTTGGCAACTCTTTCACCTAATTAGCACAGCGCTTCACAGTTTTATTCGCAACTGTAATGTTCACTGTAAACTTCTTTCATTATCTCTTTATCCCTCCAGCTTTTTTTCCCTAACAAGTTAATTATGTTTACTGAAATACTTAGGATGTGGTAGAAAATGATACGCAGTCAAATATAGCCTTGCCACCCTCGAACTGTCCTGAAAGCAGAAGACCAAATACAGATGGGTCAAAGGGAAAAAAAGTTTGACAAAACAGATTCTTCAGAGTTACCTGGACCTTTTTAGACATTTCTGGGAAGAAATGGGTCGACAGGTATACCTAGAGAACTCCTGTATTTCTTGGGTATTTCTAAAATGAGTCCAGTCATCCCAGAGATTCCTAAAGTAAGAGTCATAGACTGAAAAACAGGGCTGCAGGTCCTTCCTTGTGTTTTCTCTTTTTTTTAATTGAAACTTTCATTAAGATGATTGTAGATTTACATGAGGTTTTATGAATAATAAATAGAGACCTCCTGTATCCTTTATCTGGTTCTCCCCATTGGTGCCATTTTACAAAACTATAGAACAACATTACAACTAGGATATTGAACTTGATCCAATCCATGAATCTTACTCAGATTATTTCAGTTTAGCTTGTACTCATTTGTATGTGCATGTGTTGGGGAGTGGTGTATAGTTGTATACAACTTTATCACATGTGTAGGTACATGTATCCATCATGAAAATGTTGAACAGTTGTATTACTGCAAGGATCTCGTTATATACCTACTCCTATCTCCCTCTATGTTCCTTCCTCTAAGTCCTTGCAACCACAATCTGTTTGACCATTTCTAAAATTCTATTGTTTCAAAAATGTTATAAATGGAATTGAATCATGTCGTATGTAACTTCTGGGGATTGACTTTTTTTTTTTTTTTTTCTGTCCACTGATTGCAATTCACTGGAGATTCATCTAAGTTGTTGCCTGGCTACTAATTGTTAGAAGGGTTCCTGATGGAAACTTGTTATGAGTGGCTTGGGTTTGCCAGGTGTTTTCCCTGGGGCTCCTGAGGAGTCGAGGAGAAGAATGGGCCTGTCTGGGCTGCCTCCTGTCTCTATGTCGAGGATTGGAAATGCCCAGTCTGGTTGGCTGCCTTCTGTTAGGAGAGGGGAAATAACACGCCTGGCTGCTGAGTTGTTCTTCCAGTCTTGGCGTCCCAAATTAGTGTGTCTTCTTACCATCTTTTAGACATTTTCTTTGATCGCCTTGTGAATTATTTCTAGGGTTTATCGTTGTGCTGAGTTGGGGAGACAGGGCGAAATAGGTCTATACCAGCTTGTCCTGAGTAGAAGCCCTCATGGCAGCTTGCATATTCCTATTTGTTCATATACCTCTCTGAGCTCCCCATAAACACACATTCTCCCTCTACTTTCAGAGTTAACATATTTGCCCTATGTGTGTTTGCAACTTTTGAAGGAAACTTGGATCCAATCTAGTTTACTCTCAGGCCTGTATTGGACCTGGAATTCATGGGTTAGGATGTTTTGGGCTGTAAATACATAATAACCAACTAAAATGGACTTGAAGCAATAACCAACTAAAATGGACTTGAAGCAACAATGAAGCATGCTGAAGGTATAGGGGTTACAGGTTTGTTTGAGCTCCAGCTCAGTGTCTTAGAAATTGTCTTGGATTTTGTTCATGCTGGCAAGATGACTACTGCAGCTTTAAGCATTATGTCATTTACAACTTGCGAAATTAGAGAGGCACAGGTCCCTGTTTTTCGCCTTGAAGGTACATTTTCCTTGAAGCCCTCCAAGAGATTGACCCTTTGTCTCATTGGCTAGGGATGCATCACACACAAGCTTGGCAACAGTGGAAATGGAACGACTAATAATTGTTTTGGAGCAATTAACATTCACTTACTCTGTGACTTGAGACATAGCCCATAAAGTACATGGGCATTTAATTTTTGAACATTATCACGTTTATTTGGAAGAAAGTGGGTGGTAGTGGCAATAGTTAAGTCATACTAGGCTAATCTATATTAATTGCCTTATTTTAATAAAAAATCATCAAATTGTGGAAATAGAAACTGATAGAAATAGGATGGAAATTAGAACCAAGCAGGATAGGCTTCTGAGATAAATGGATTCAGCTACAGAGTTGGGTCCTTAAGCTGCAAAATTCTGTTTCTAAGACAGGAACTTGTTTTAAGCCTGATGGTCAATGTTTCAAATCAAGGCTTCAGTCATAATTGATAATGGAATTAGCAAGGTGGTAGGAAAGCCTGGGAAGGTAGAAACAATGACCCAGTGTTCAAGCAAGAAACGAGATTTCACCCAAATCATAGAGGCCACAGGTGACTAGGAGGGGTTGCTGATAGACTCTTGTCATTTAATATGGATTGTTTTGAAAACCAGGCAGTCTGGGTTATTAGACACAGGACATCAGTAATGCTCACGGAAAGGAAAAAGCAGGGGCTCCCATTGAAAAATCTGGTCAGCAGGCATACTTGCTATCCTAAAGTTAAGTAACTCCGCAATGCAATTTTAATCCTGGAAGATGCCTGTCAATTAGAAATATTTCTGGGCTTTATTTTAATTTGGATACTGATACAATTCAGTAGCAGAGAAATATTGAAAATGAGTTCATTTAGCAAAGCACTGTTTGATATTATTTTGAAAATAATCCAGGATATGGATAATGGTACTGACACTGAGATGGAAAATAAAATTTATTTAATTGGTTGAATTGTTAAACAAACATGTATTAACGCTTAGGTTATTCAAAAACTACTATGTGCCAGATTCTATTCTAGATACTGATGGTATGAGTCTCTATTGCTGAGAGAGCATATATTTGATTGCAATTATGCTAATTAGATGCTAGGCTTTAATCTAACCTGAGGATGCAAAGATAAACAAGACATACTCTCTAACCAACCATAAGCAGCTGAGTCTAGAAGGTAAAATAGGACAAACTCTGTACCTATCTTGCTTATAATTAAATTAGAAGGAATTAGCAGAGAACCTGGCACATAACTTATGCACAAAACCTTTTTTGCATAAATGAATATGTAAACAACTAACTACAACATTGTATGGTAATGCTATGCTAAAAGTATAAAGGGAATCCTAGGGTAGTGAGGATATATGTAAGGTTAAATTATGCTCTCGGGAAATGCAGGGCAGGTAAGAGAAAGCCTCAGAGGAAATAGTTGAACTAAACTTTGAAGGATGAGCAGGATTATGCTAAGTGCAGAAACAGAATGAACATAGGTGTGAACTTACGTTGACGTTTTGGGAAATGGGTAGAAATGTACATGTAACAGAACCTATGGTGGATAATGAGTGGGTGGAGATGACCTTGGGAAAGTAGAATACAGTCTTCTTGGAAGAACTGAATGTATCCTTCTAAGAAGTATATACTTGGTTCTGTAGGTAATGAGAAAACTAAGTATATAAACTTTGTGATTAGGTGTGATTCTTGAGAAGGACCCTCTGGCAGCTTTATGGAGGATGGGTTGGAGACCACCACAAGCCTGAAATTTAATTCCAAAGGCGTGAATAGTAATCCAAATTTTAAAAAATTGCTGAGAGCCAGGGTTAGAGCACAGGCGTTAGGAATAAAAAGGCATTTTAGTGTCATTGAGAGATATTTAGAAATAGAGTTAACTAGACTTAATAACTGATTGGATATTTATGATAAAGGAAATAGGGAATCAATTTTTTGGTTTCTCGTTTGGGAATTTGAGTGGAGAGTATTATGGTTGGCTTATCAAGGAAAAGTATTCTTGGTGAGAAAATTGAGATAAGCTCCCTCTAACTGAATATACTATGGCAACAGACAGAGCAGCTTTAACATATAGGACAAACATTAATAGTGCATTAATCCCTTGGATAAATAGTTTTTTTTTTTTTTTTTTAAGTATTGTACTTTTATTGAAGTACAGCATTCACAAGTCAAAAGGGCATAGTACAAATGAACTCAAAGTGGCACTTGTATAAACCATTGGCCAGGTTAAAGAATAAAACGTGATTAATGCCTGAAAATTAATAAATCTATTGTATGACTGTCTAGCAATCTGCATATTTACCAGTTCTCAAACATAAGGTATAAAATCTTAACCAAATAAACCAACAAAAACAACAAAAAAACTGAGTCTATTTATTACCTCATCAGTCTATCAAAGAAATAGCTAGATCTTTTCCTCAGTATTTGAGAGTGTATTTGACCTGATTTGACTTAAAATTGAGACTCTATCATATACGTTGTAGGTGGCAACTCAAAGAAGTAGGTTGTTAATATCCAGAGTAGGTGAATTTGAAATAGTACAAGAAGCCCTATAACTACTGGTGGGAATGTATGTTAGACATATTAAGGAACCGAGGACAGAGAGAACAAATAGTGTGCTCAGATAAATTAAATTGTGTTTTTAAAAAATATTGACAGTCATTAGGGCAAAGCTCTAACTTATTAGCATTGATTTTCTGCCTGTTACTTGGGTAATAACTATAGCTAATATTTATTGGCCATTTACTACATGCTGGGACTGTTCTATGTTCTTTATAGGTATTAAATAATTTAAACCTTACTATTCTTATCAGAAGAGGCACCTGAAGCAAAAAGCTGCTGTGTAATTTGCCTGAAATCACAACTAGGAAGATATGGAGTTGGGCTTTGAATGTGGGCTCTTGGCTACAGAAGTACTGCTTGATGTTTACTCCAATAATGCTAGACTAGGAAGTAAGCCACAGGATGAGAAGCAGTGTCAATCTATGTAATTAGTGATGAATAATAATGCTCATAAGCAATTGCTAATTCTTATGGCATAAGTAGAGAAGGCTCTGATGGAATAATTTAATCAAGAGGCAGTATAATGGTATATAAATATATGAAGATATTTAACCTCTACCAATTCCTATCTTGTATTAATTTATTGAACACTTATTACAAATTAGATAAGTCCTTCCTCAGAATTCTGACTTTCAGAAGGTTTAGAAATGCAAACTTATCAGAAAATGATGACAATGTGATGACGGATCTTGTAAAGTTGATGGCAGCTTGGAACGGGAAGTGTTGCATCCTGCCTGGGAGTTGCGCAACTCTCCATGGAGAAAACATCTGAACTACCTCTTGAAGAATAATCAGATACGTGTGTCAGATAAGATAGGGGAAGACTGTCTTTGAATATCGAAGGCATGGGGATGAAAAAGCCTGGTTGAACGAGCAGAAGAAAAGGCTGATGACTGGAAGGGCAGGAAAAAGCCAGTTGAAGTGGGTATTATAAATCAGGCTAAAATTTGGTTTTAACGTTGTCCAGAAGTAGCTTTCAAGCTTTTCTGACCCTGATTGACAGTAAGAAATTCTAAACAAATTTCAATTAGACAATTGTTTAACCGTAGTTAAAATGTGCTTCCTGACGAGACTTTCTCATTAAGTCTTGCCTTTCATTTTTTCTCTTTTCCTTCTCTTTCCTTTTCTAATTGTCTAGTCTTTTCTATATTTCATTGAACAAAAAGTCATATTTGAGAGCCACCAAATTGTTTTAATGGCCTGGCAAGAGATAACTTCCTATAGTAAATGAGAATATCTTAAATGACCTATTATATTTACATTTTTAGAAAACCACTTGATTTCAGAGTAAGGATTAGAGCAAGCTGATCCTGGCAGATAGACTTGAGGTAGGGATCCAATTAGGAACTATTCAAAAAACTTAGGAAGGAAATGGTGAAGGCTCTGATAGAAAAATTGGACTAAAGAAAACTTGCCATTATGATTATGATGATATGGGAGGAGGGCAGGGAACTGCTGGGTAGAGAAGGGCAGGGTCCCTGGCGAGGGCTCCAGCCTCGGACCTGTGCCCATGAACCTAAGTGAGAACAAGTAGTCCTGTTTTCATGCCCAAATGTTGCCTTTTCCAAGACTACTCTGGCCCACCATGCCCCCCATCCTGTGCCCATATAAACCTGAGACCTTAGCAGGCACAGACACAAGGGACTGAACATTGAGAGGAACAGAGGACCACATGGACAGACACCAGCAGACACCAGCAGACCAGCGACCGCAGAATGAGGTGGCAGAGAAAGAAGAGGAGGGACGTCTGGATGCTGAGATGAATTTGGCCAGGGGTGGTCCAAAAAGAGTCTGGCCACTGGGCACCCCGACTCGATGCAAAGATCACCTTCCTGCTCCATCCCCTGCTTCCAGCTCCTCATCCCTCTGACTTGCTGAGAGCCACCTCTATCACTCAATAAAACCTTGCGCTCATCCTTTGAGCCCACATGTGATCTGATTTTTCTGGTACCCTGGGCAATAGCTCAGGATACAGAGAACTGTCACACTGCCCCTCTGCCCTTGCTATACGGCAGAAGGTCTATTGAACTAGTTCACACAAGCCATCTGCAGATGGAAAAGCTGAAAGAACACACTGTAAGGCAAGACCACTTGGGCTTCAGGAGTCATAGACAACTACCCTAGATGCTGCCATGGGACCAGAGGCCAAAAGTGCTCCCCAAGGCCTCTGCACCTGCCCATCTGCGTGCTCCCTCTAGGAGTTTGAGCAGGGGGGCGACCGAAGGAGCAAGCCACACCCCTGCGGCACATTCTGCAAGGGGGATAAGGGAACTCTCACATTTTAATGACAAGGAAATCAGTCTCAGATTCAGAGAGAGTTTAGATATGAAGTCTGAGAGAAGGAATCCAGAACTAGAGATGGAAATGTTTGTAATCTATATATTGAAATACTAGATGTGTGAAAACCTAATAAATTCCTTTTTAGCTTCAGAGAACTCCTTCCTGAAAAATACCAAAATGATCCATCCTTTACATGTCAAATTTTCTTCTGTAGAGGTTCCTGATTAAATGATCTCATTCAAAGGAATGTTCTTTTCTACTTTTATTACCTAATGGCAGGCTTTTAGTTTTTCTTCAAGCACTTAAAAATTTCTATCTAGTAGGTTATGTACAAAATCCCATTAGGGAATTATTCAAAAATAATAAAATGTTTGACCCCTGTAAAGTTTTATGTAGAAAGAAATTAAAACAAAAATCTTTGGCTTTAATATACCCTAACATTGGAAAAAAAAATGTTCAAATGATTTAGGGAAGAAGTGGTTTTGCTCTTTCATGAGGATATATTACTGCTTAGAAGCAGTTACAATTGGGCTGTTTTGCAGTAGTGTGATGCATTAGATGGGTTAATCCCCACACAATCAGCTTGTGTGGCACTGCTGGACTTTATTAGATTTGTGACTGTACCAAGCCAAGGGGTGGGGGGCAGCATTTCTTAGGAGAAGAGTAACAATAAAAGTTTTTTCTTCAGTTTTGTTTCATTCTGCTATCTCTGTTTTCATTCCATCTGAATTGCCTTTTTAAAAAATTGAGATAAAATTCCTTTAAGATAAAATTCACAATTTTAACCATCTTAAAGTATACAATTCAGTGGGTTTTGATATATTCATAGTGTTGTTTAAACATTGCCAGGGATTCCAGAATATTTTCATCGCTCCAAACAGAAGCCCTTATACCTGTCAAGCAGTCATGCCACATTCCTCCTTCCCTCAGCCCTGGCAGTCACTAATCTGCTTTCTGTCTGTGTGAGTTTACCTGTTTTGGATATTTGGTTTACATTCAATCATATATATATATATATATTTTTTTGGCTTCTTTTACTTAGCATAGTATTTTCAAGGTTCATCCATATTATAGCATGTATCAATCCTTCATTCCTTTATTTGGCTAAATAGTATTCTGTTGTATGGATATACCACATTTTGTTTATCTATTCATCTGTTGTTGGACTTTGGATTGTTTCTACTCTTATGAGTAATGCTGATATGAACATTCGTGTTTTTGCTTGTCTTGGGTATACACCTAGAAATAGAACGGCTGGAATCATATGAAAATTCCATATTTAACTTTTTGAAGAACCTCCCAAACTCTTTTCCACAATTATTGCACCATTTTACATTTCCACTAGTAATGTATGAAGTTTTTCAATTTCTCTGTATCCTTGTCAACATTTGTTATTTAAAAATAAATTACAGACATTGTATATTAGTCCATTTTCACACTGCCATAAAGAATTGCCCGAGACTGGGTAATTTATAAAGAAAAGAGGTTTAATTGACTCACAGTTCCATATGGCTGAGGAGGCCTCAGGAAACTTACGATCTTAGCAGAAGGCGAAGGGGAAGCAAGGCAAATCTTACAGGGTGGCAGGCAAGCGAGTGAGAAGGGAAGTGCCAGATGCTTATCAAACAACCAGAACTCGTGAGAACTCACTAAACATTAGAACAGCATGGAGAAACCTCCCCCATGATCCAGTTACCTCCCCTCAGGTCCCTCCCTGGACACATGAAGATTACAATTCAGATTACATTTCAAGATGAGATTTAGGTGGGGACACAGCCAAACCACATCTCATTGTGTTTTGTAATTTATTATTTTTAACCCTATATTCACATTTCAGTCTCCTATACCTTGATCTCACTTTTCTCCACTTATGTTGGCAGCCACATGAGGTCATTTGTATGAAAACCTACTTTAACTATGCCCTTTATTCATGGGTGGAATCATCACAGTCTTTTCCTAGTATATTTCATATGTCAATGGGAAATAATTGGTATATTAATTATCTATTGCTGCATGACAAGTTACTGAGAAACTTGCCAGCTTAAAACTACAAACATTTGTTCTCTACAGTGTCTGTGGGTAAAGAACTCACGCACAACTCTAGCTGAGGGTCTCTCAGCACTCATCTAGATGTGGGTCAGGGCTTCAGTCTGCACTCAGGCTTCACTGGGGCAGGATGCTGCCCCGCTCACTTATGTGGTTGTTGCAGATTTCAGTTTCTCACAGTGGTTGGACTGAGGGCGTCAGTTTCTCACTGGTTGCTGCTAGAGGTTCCCTCAGTTTCTTGCCATGTGGCCCTCTCTAGAGGGTAGTGCAGAAGATGATAGCTGCTTCAGAGTGAGCAAGAGAAAGATCAGGCAAGATGGAAGATACAATCCTTTTGTAATCTAATTTAAACTCAGAAGGATGATAACATCTCATCAGTGTTACCCTATTCTATTCAACAGTAAGTTGAATTACTTGATCCAGTCCATCTTCAAGGGGAAGGGATTATACAGGGCCTGGAATACCAGGATGTGGGGATTATTGAAGGCCATTTCAGAGGCTGCCTACTAGAATTTTTTAGGGAAAGGGACAAAGACTTTAGGCATGAACACATTCTCATTTTACAAATGTAAGTACTTTGACACAAAAATTTTTAGTGTTTATTTAAATATCGCTAAGGTATTTCTCCTTTTTTGCAACAAGATCTCTCTGTCACCCAGGCTGGAGTGCAGTGGCTCACTGGAGCCTGGAACTCTTGGGCTCAAGTGATCCTCTTAGCTCAGCCTCCCAAGTAGCTGAGACTACAGCCACATGCCACCATGCCTGGCTAATTTTTAAATTTTTGTGGAGATGGGATCTCACTATGTTGTCCAAGCTGGTCTCAAACTCCCGGGCTCAAGCAATCCTCCAGCCTCAGACTTCCAAAGTGCAAGGATTATATGTATGATATCAGCCACTGGGCATGGCTGATACTTCTTAAAAAAATATATATTCTCAAGGTTTTGATCACTTGGCAATGCAGAGAAATTTAGCAGAAAAGAAAAATTTGGAGTGAACCAGGAAACCTGATTGCTACTTCGAGACCTAATATTAACAAAAATTCATGATATGCTTATGCAAAGCTTGTAAACTCTTTGGACTAAAGTTTCATTATCTGTAAAATCAAGGGGTACTTCCTATCAGGGGCTTTTAAGGTTGTTTGACTGCAACCCGTAATAAAAACAATGATTTTACACGGGGACCAATCTGCTACATACATATTTGGAACCAGTTCATAGATAATGGAAACAAAAGGTTCAGATAACTGAAATAAAAAATAGCAAAAAAAACAGTATTTACTTTTACAAAATACAAAACTTTCTGGTATTTTCCATGACATTCTGTTTTTTTGATATACTTTATTTTATTTAATTTTAAAAAATGGGTTGACCCAGTTAAGTGTTTTCATTACCTTCGAATGGATTTCAATCCTCAGTTTGAAAGCACTGTGATTTCTACAGCTGCTTCCAAAACTGCAAGACAACTCTAGGATTATTTGCTGTATCTGTGAAGATAATGAAAAGAGAAAGGTATACATTTCTCCTTTGCCTTAAGCACCACGTTGGCCAGTTAAGAATATATTAGCAAGCTGTCTGCCTCTCCGCTATTACCAACATGCGTGCGCATTACTTTGGTAAAGAGGTCACGGGTAGCTATTTCAGAAAGCTAATGACTGCATGGCACAAATAGCCCTTGGCTTTGCCTCAGGCTATCAACTCTCTCAAAAGTTCTTAATCCCCCCAAAATGACCTTTTTTTCCCTATTCTAGTAGGTTCAAGGGGTTATTGATTCTGTCACATATATGTTTTGCTTTGTTCTCTGGTGCATTATATTTATTTATTCCTCATCCCTGTGGATGCATCACAGTTGGTGTGATGGGCAACGCCAAGTTCATCAGGAATATTCACTGAAAAGGAACGTTTCCTAGATGGGGGCGATATGTACGTTGCTTCTAAAATTTTTCACCAAATTATTCCTAATGCAAGAGCAGCACAAAATCTGTGACAACTCGCTGAACAAGTCAACTTTCATTGAAGATTTCTGCGTTAGCTTAGATATTCATGCAAATTTTGAACTCTATGATATGTGCTTGTTTTAATAGCTAATCAATGTTTTACATTATTTATGAGTCAATTTGTAATTGACTTTAACTTCCGTCACTTTTCAATCTCAGAAAAAAATTTATGTTCCAGGAGGCTGCACCATGATTTTCCTTGGCTGAATGCAAAATACTCCAAGGAATTTTGAGAAGCATGAAACATGTTTTTTTTTTTTCCATATGATCCTCATAATCACCCCCATGAAATAGGTTTTATTGTTCATATTTAGCAGATGAGGATTAAGAATCTCCAGAAAGTTATATAATTTATAACAGCGTTAGAACTTAAAAGTAGCTCTGTATCTACAGCTCTTGCTTGCCTTATCATATCATAATGCCTTTAAACCTTCAGGAATTGAAGAATGCAGATAATTCTGAAATATTCACTGCAGAGAGTTAAAGGATCCTATATATATCCAATATAAATACTTTGCCTCCTGAGGGAGAATATACAAAAAGTAAGAGAATTAAGACACTTGCTCCTTCAAAGAAGGAACTTTAGTATACCTGAAGATCACTGTCTTCTAAAGTAAGGTTGAGGAGAAGTCTAGAAGACTATTATGAAGATGAAATATCTGAAGTCATAGGACATAAATCGTGTTATAGGAACTAGATTGCTGATAACAAAGGTTTGATTCAGATGATGTTATGGCCAGGGACCATGAGTTTCCAGATTTCTTCTTTGTCAGTTTTCTCTACCCAAGCTGAGTTTCTCTGATTTGCTCCAAATCTAAGTGTAGAACCAGAATGCATAAGAATCCTTATTTGCAAAAAAGTAAGATCAGCTTGGTGCGGTGGCTCATGCTTGTAGTCCCAGCACTTTGGGAGGCAAAGGCAGGCAAATCAACTGAGGTCAGAAGTTGGACACCAGCCTGGCCAACATAGTGAAACTTCCCTTCTCTACTAAAAATATAAAAATTAGCCAGGCGAGATTATACCATTGCACTCCAGCCTGGGCAACAAAGTGAGACTCCGTCTCAAAAAAAACAAAACAAAAAAAAAAACACCAAACACCCTCTGATTTTACTTACCTTTTCAACTGCTTGCAGCCCTCTCAGTGGTTGCAAGAAGGTATAGATATACCTGTTACTTGAAGAAAGAAAGCTGGAAATGAAAGAGCAGAAAGAATGGATGCATGTGTTTTAAAGCATGTTATACTTCTAAACCATTATGAGATGAAATATTGAAATGGATGTCAAAGTGGATACTCTCAGTCTTAGAACTCTAATTCATATATCCCTATATTATCTAGTATTTTGTTAGCATTTTTTCAGGATTTAGCTTTTGTCAACGTACTAGATACATTTTCCCCTCTACAGACATTTTATATCCATAAAAGATTTCTTAGCCCGATTTGTATCATCTACAAAATAATTACTGGCCCTAATTTCCTGAGAGCCAAATAATCACTGCCATGTGTTTTTTGTTCTGGCGTTCTCTTAAAAAAATAGGATGCCTTTTTTTCCCCTGTAAAGGTCACCTTTCATACCACTTCTCAAACACCTTCTCCAAAAGAAGGATGATGCAAATATCTCATCTCATTTTTTCTTCCTCCTCCATTGTCTTCAGCATGTGACTTTTTTGACTTGGAAGTAAAATGGCTGCTGCCCTGCCAGGCATCCTTGAAAGAAATTCAACTGCTATGTTTTTATCATTTTGCACCTGGATGGTAGACATGATGCATGAAATAGCAGCCATCTTGCTATTATGTAGACAAAAGCCAAGAACAGAGGAAAATGGAGCAGAAAAAGCAAAGAGCCTGGGCCCTGATGACATCATGGAGTTAGTGTACCAGCTGTGACTGCCAACCCAAGAATTTTTTTCCATATAACTCTATAGATATCTAAGATTTTAAACTTAAAAACTATCCTTATATGTCCTTTACTAGTCACATTTCTCTTCCTTCTATCTACAAATAACCACTATCCTGACTTAAGATAATCATTCCCTTACTTTATAGCTTTAATACCCATATATTAGCCTTGTTTTTTTGTTGTAACTTCATAGATCAGAATTTTGTTTTCTGTGGCTTGCATTGTTTTCTCCACATTATGCTTGAAAGATTGAGCCATGTGAACAAATACTGCATTTCATATAAATACAGGATTTGGCTGGAATTTATTTTGTAATGTTGTATGTATTCCATATAGCATGTAGCTTTCATTTATTTCCATTTCTATACAACATTTTCTATAGCATGTAGTTGTAGTTCATTTATTTCCATTGTTGCACAGCATTCCATATAGCTGTACTTCATTTGTTTTCATTGCTGTACAGTATTCGTGTATTACATAGCTGTCCTTCAGTTGTTTTGATTGCTTTGCAGGATTCCATTTGTGAGCATTCAACAGTTCCTTCAATGGACATTTGGTTTGTTGCCACATTGGAGCTATTGTGAGTGATGCTGCTAAAAAGGTTGTTGTATGTATCTACTAGTGTTCCGTGTGCAAGTTTCCCTAGGGTATATACCTTGAAGTAGAATGTTGGGTCACAGGGATTGTGTGTTTTTTAGTTTATTAGAAAATGCCAAACTGGTTTCCCAAATGGCTATCTACTTAAGCTTCCTTCCATAATATATGAGAAGTCACATTGTTTCACATTATTTTATTCCTTTACTCCTCCATATCTACTTTTCATTTTACAATGAGTGTATACTTACTAACAGAAAAAATGTTTTCCTAATTTATTTTTTAAAAATTTATCCTTACAGAGAGAATAAACATTGTTATTTAAATATATACACATAATGAGTTTTTAATCCTTTGAAAATGATGCAATTGAGCTTACTGATGCTTAACTATGACTTTAAAATATACTTATGGCTCTTTGCTCCCACCCCAAGTTAACTGATCGCTTTGTGTCTCTGATATAATGCACACATGAAGTACAGAGTTTTTTTTACCAGGAAGTCCCTGATAAATAACTAGGACAAGGAAGAGGATGTGAATTCCATTATCTGATTTGGGGATAGTAAGAAATTTACTTTTCCCTTTCTTTTCTGTAATAAAACTGCTATGTGGCAACTGTGGAGAATTCTTGAATTGTAAGATAAATGGTTGTGATTTTTATAGGGTGTTGGTATTTAAACAGTAGCATGAACTACCTCAAGGCTTGAGAAAATAAAGGTCTTGTTCTCTCTGGAGAGCACTGTCTCATTTTGGAAAATTATCTATTTCTGAAATGTGCACTGCTTTCCAATGCTCGGGCTGGACTATGAGCTGCAGTGAGGATCCGGGAACTTTTACAGCAGCAAAAGCAATTTGTTTCAGACAGGCACAACACAATTAGGAGAAACAATATTTTGCTTTGGAAAATATCTCCTTATGATGTAATCCACATAACAATTACATTGATTTAGATGTGTTTATTTATAATATGAAATACAACTTTCCTTGAAATGTTCCCTTGATGCATTCAAAGTTTTAAAAACTTCTTTGACACACATCTATCCTCTAGATCAGGGGACTATATTTTTTAAAAAACACGTATTTTATCAGTTAAATTTTTATAACCCTCAATAAGTAAATACATATATACACCTATATGTATATAAATACATTATTTACTTATATATACTCTTGAACTAATATAATGAAATAGCATAAAACATACCTGAAATAGAAATTTCAAAACAGAAAAAAGCTGAAAAACATTAGGTTTTAAATTTTAGTTTTTTATTACTACAAGATGCTTTTGTATTCATAGAAATGTGTTAAAACTAGAGTAATGTAGTTGGACATGATTTTTTTCCAAACTAAAAAAAAAGCTCCTTTTAACACTTCATGATATAGTAACTTAAGGTCTGTTTCTGGGGCTACTTATGTTAGTAATAGAGTTTAAGAACAAAAAGTATGTTTTACAAATATACATAGATCTAAATAGTTTGTCTACTAAATAATAAAACATATTTTTATCTCTTACCCTCATTTTTGCAAAGCATTTGTTAAAAATAGAGTGACAAGTGTCCATTTATTCTAATGTTAAACCCAGTATGTGCTATATTTTAATAATTTAAACTGATACTCATTCTCTATTGAGATTCTATTTGGAAGCTGTTAAAACAGGTTAGAGAGGCCTATTTCTGAGTTTTTCAAGTGTTTAAATAAGATTTTCTGTGAGACCTTTTAGTATCATTTTCAATAACAAAATCCGATAAATATGGAAACATTTTTAAACATCAATTTTTGAAATACTTACACCATGAATCTCCTTTAAATAAAAGGACTTTGTGACTTATTGTTTAAATATTATTTTTACCTTGAAAGTACAGATTAGGTAGATTAACTTTTTTATTTTTTTTTTCGTCCCAAAAACATTTTCTGGGCTGGGTGCTGTGGCTTACACCTGTAATCTCAGCACTGTGGGATGCCAAAGCAAGAGGACTGCTTGGGCCCAGGAGCTCCAAACCAACCTGGGCAACATAGTAGGGCTCTCTCTCTACAAAAAGTTTTTAAAAATTAGCCACATATGGTGACCTGTGCCTGTAGCCCCAGCTTCTTGGGACGCTGAGGAAGGAGGATTGCTTGAGCCAGGAGGTTGAGGCTGCAGTGAGCCATGATCACTCTGCAGTACTCCAGGCTGGGTGACAGTGAGATCCTGTCTCAAGAAATAATTCTGGGTAATATATTGCTGATTACTACTTTTCGTCAAATTAAAGGTTGGCAAAACTGACACTTTTGCCTTTTGTAAAGTAAAAATACACAAATTATTCTTTGATACATCTTTTAAATATTTTACAATGAAATACCCAGTGATTCTGTGTGCTTTAAAAGAGGCGTATGTTCATTCCCCATGCAATTAAATATTTTAGGTATTTCTCCATGTTTAACAATAAACCCTCTTTGGTGATACAAAGCTGGGGCAACCCCTAAAGATAGGGTCCCTCTCTTGCCCAGCTTGAAGGTTCCTCATTTATATTGTATTACAGGTGATCAGAGTTGTGCAGCAGGTGATCTAGCTGGCATCTTGTAGCATTTTGTGCACTTGCTTCTGATTTCAATTACTTGCTGCAGTAACGTGCCTCAGAATGAGGCAGCGGATGCATTTCACAAGCTGGAGTATCTCTGAGCTCTGAATGCAGATTCCCAGCTCCATTCCAGTCACAGGCATATATATTCTATGAATGGTTACATTCAGACCAAACAACCATCCTCAGTGGCTCACAAAAAAGTAGTTGTTCGTATATTTCATTACTGAAACAGCATACAGCAAATACCATAGACCGAAACATAGCATAATCCATAGCTTCATCCAGAAAAACAAATCTCCCACAATGTGTGATTTGTGGTTTGTTTCTTTTCATCTCCAGCAATATTTTCTGTTTTCCAGCAGTATATGTTGAAAAACAAATGGTTTTAGATCATCTCTCTATTATTTTTAGCCCATTATTTCAGTCCACTCTACTATCTATTGCAGGAAGGAGACTTTCTTCATTGGTATGTGGAATTCGGTTTTCACAATGAAGTGAAAGAACCTTAAAAGAGACTTCAAACAGTTGCCATAGATTTAATAGAGTAATTTGATAAAATACTGCAGTGACGATGACATGACTTTTTCCCTTAACATTGTCATGGTCTGTTTTTATATCCTGGCTGTTCATTTCTTAATATTTTTATTAGTATGATGGTTTTATACTATCATTACTATTTTAAAGCCAAGAATACACGTTGAATGAGATTAACTTATGAAGTGTGAGTATACACACACATATTCCAAATAGTCTTCTTGATTACTTCGACTTATCTGATGGTCATTCCTTCTAAGAGGGCAATGTAGTCCAGTGGAGATCTCAGAGAAGGAGGGGGAGATGTCAGCTCTGTGATCTTATTATGTACTTGAGCATGAGTGATTAATTTTAGTTGCTATTGGTAGTTCCTTTGCAAGAATATTTAAAGACACCTGTCTGTTTTGAGCGGGTCGGCTTCCTTTAGTTTCATCAAAATTAAGTGATATAATTATGAATTGATTTAACTTGGCCCAGCAAGCTGCAATCACTTGTAATTATTCAAAGAGGAGATATGATGAAGATATCACTGTTAACTCTCTGTGTTTAAAAAAAAAAAAAACAAAACTCTACATTTTCTTTGTTTTGCCTTAACGACTGTGTATCTCTAGTTCATATTTCACTTTCAGCCACTAATTCACCAGGTCTTCACATTATTTTCAGAATCCTGAAGATACAGTATCACTCTCCTAGTGTGTTTTTAACTTAGCCTTTCTTTTCAAGGAATTTACAGACATACCCTTTGTAATCTTAGAATTTTTACGGTTGCTTATACATCTATTTCTCTATTTTTAGGATACTTACCCTGATTATGTATCATAGTTAATGCCTATTATACAAAAATTGGAAGACTAAAGTATAAAGAAGGAAATTTAAAAGGCCCATTATCTAACCACACAGAGAGAAACCGACTTTTTGTCAATGCACACAACAAATACACATTTGTCACTATATATTATAATATGTTTATATTTAAATGAGAATCATGTGTATGTACTGTTTTGTAACTGTTTCCCTCTTCTTAAAATATTGTATACATCTAATAATTTCTGTGGGTTGTTTTCTCCAGGAGGCTGTACCCACTTACATAATTTTTAGGTGACTGCAGTCTTGCTGACAAGTCACTAGGCTCCACAAGAGTCTAGCTTAATTTTGTGGCTAGGCCATAATTTACAGAAAGTCATGCAGGGGATATGTCATGCCAAATTAACTATGGTTTCTTTTTGATTAAACATGAGACAGGAAGCATTATAATGATCTTTGGACATTCTTACAATATGGGGCTACCCACTTATGATTCTGAAAGGTCTTGAAACTCAGAAAAATATTTTTAATTTGGATAACTTGGGTGAAATGTGGTTGACATTTTGGGGCAAGCAGGCTGTGTGATTCCTCCTCAGCTTCCTCAACAAAGTTTTGGAGTCATTTCACAAAAAAAATCTTGGCATGACATTAGACAAAGCTCTACATGCCTTAGTAAATGACAACAAGTACTGATTTGAAGGAAGACCATTTAGTGACATGTGTAATGACAAGAAATGAACTAATTGTCGCAGTGCTGGAGCAGTTCCAGTGATTGATAAATTGATGTCAGGCTGTCCCAAAGATCTGATTTTCAGATTGGAAAATTTACCTTCATGATGCATGCAAAACATATCTCTATTACCAAACCCAACTCGTTTATGAAAGGACTAGAGACATCTGGTGTGATAAGGAACTGTCTTACTATGGGAATTGAGTTAAATGAGAATAGAATGTGGAAACAGCAGTTAAAGGGGAATCCTCTCTCTATGACTAACTTTACTTTTTTTTTTATAATCACTCACTATATAAAACTACATTTTTCTACTGGCAAAATAGATATCCTAGTATTTTCCAATTAGAAACATACACAGGAGCTAAAAAAATTACTGACATTAAAATTTCAGGTAAATACAGAGGGCCATTTAATTGCTAATGATATGCTTTATGTTTTGAATATGTAATTTTTGATGGCATGGCATGAAACAACTGTAGTATCCTCCGGGATGGTAATTTGAGGGCAGAAATAAAGAAGAATAACATGCCTCATTTAACTCATTGGAGAATTTGAGCTACATTAGGTTTATATTACCTTATAGTGTGACTTAGTATGCCAAAGAACCCAAAGCAATTTACAAAAACCAAATTCTTCTCAATTCTGGTTGACCTGTCCTGTTCTCATAAACTGGTCACTTAAAATGGTCTACCGTAGAAAGCTTAGATGTTTAACATTGACAGCTGATGCTAAAGTGTCGTAAAACTTACTTTAAGCATCTGTATCCAAAGTCAACTTACTCAAATAAAACGTACGTATACAATATTTTGTAATATATGTTAATATAAATATATACCTTCTCACACCAGTCAAAATGGCAATTAGTAAAAAGTCAAAAAAATAACAGGTGCCAGCGAGGTTGTAGAGGAAAAGGAACACTTTTACACTATTGGTAGGAGTTCATTGCAGCACTATTCACAATAGCAAAGACATGGAATCAACCTGAACGCCCATCACTGATAGACTGGATAAAGAAAAAGAGGTAAATGTACACCATGGATTACTGTGAAGTCATAAAAAGGAATGAGATCATGTCTTTTGCAGGGACATGGATGGAGCTGGAGGCCATTACCCTTAGCAAACTAACGCAGGAACAGCAAACCAAATGCTGCATGTTCTCACTTGTAAATGGGAGCTAAGTGATGAGAACACATGGACACATGGCAATTGGAACAACACACACTGGGGCCTATCAGGGTGGGGGGATGGGAGGACAGAGAGGATCAGGAAGAATAGCTAGTGGATGCCAGGCTTAATCCCTCGGTGATGGGATGATCGGTGCAACAAGCCACCATGGCACACGTTTACCTATGTGACAAACCTGCACATTCTACGCATGTTCCATTGAACTTAAAAGTTGGAAATAAAATTACACGTGTTATATATTTTAAAAGAATAACATGACACATATATGAAAAACATATTCAGTGACCACTTATAGTAATAACTATCTTTGCCTTATTAACATTGCCAGAAAATGATTGTTAATAAAAACTTGAAAGATGAAGGTGTCTAAATTTGATAAGGAAGTGAAATGTATTAAGATTATGGAGAAGAGAAATACTGTTAACTTCTCCCCAAAAGGGAATTCCATGTAAAACGTAGCTCTCTCTTCTTCCTTTTATTCGTTTTTAAAACTCGGAGTAAGGACGGACATTCCCACTTTCCACTCTACCAAAATTTCTGCACCAGAGTGAGGGTCCATAATGAAATTTACCAAACTAGAAGGGTGTTCACTCAGAGTGACATCTCTAATGTATTTCCTCTGAATTTCTCTGTATAATACAGTGAAGTTTTCATAGCAGTAAAATGTATTTGATATTGAATTAAGAAGGGATATCCTCACAAAGTCACTACCTTTTCCCTCCCTCTTCCCTAGGCTTTTGTCAGCACTGATTCCCTGTCCCTTATTTAAATACTTTACATAAGCAATTACCTCGCAAGAGTAAGTTAAAACATTGCCCATGTTGGCAGGTCCACATGCTTGAAGTGCAGATGTGGCAAAGATAGAGAAAATTTCCAGATTCTTTGCGTTGAAAGTGTGTATGTGCCTGTAAGGGGTGTTTTAATGAGCAGGTGGAGCCAAATGGATGATTAACAACAGACAGAAACTAATCTGTTTTCTAAGGGGTAGTCACTGCTAATACTAGGTTTTCGTGCAAGTTTGGGGCAATGGCTAATGGCTTGTAACAATCTGAGAAAGATTGAGCACCGAATCAGGAAAGATTATGCAA
Source organism: Mandrillus leucophaeus (assembly GCF_000951045.1). Taxonomy (NCBI): domain Eukaryota; kingdom Metazoa; phylum Chordata; class Mammalia; order Primates; family Cercopithecidae; genus Mandrillus; species Mandrillus leucophaeus. Next base: position 1,463,995 of record NW_012100987.1, read on the forward strand.
ATATAGCCCTTGTTGATAGCAAAAGCAGGGTTATCTGGGTAGAGAGACATGTTAAAATTAAGAAATTGGTTAAATGATGTAAAACCCTCCTTATTATCCTTGATTTGATTATACAGAAGTATCTCCGTTGCTCTTTATTGTTTGGTGTTGGTTGATTATTTCTGGTGGTTTTCGAAGAACTCTGGAGCCCTGTGTGTTGGTGGGCGAAGACAAAGCAGAAACAACATGTGGAGAAAGAGCATGGAAGAAGTATCACAGAAATCAGACTACCAAGTTAGGGAATTGGGAGGAAGGAACTTGGGACACAGCAGTAAAAGGAAACTTCTGATTTCTTTTTCCGGAACCCTTGCAGATCCTTCTACGTTTTTTTTTCAGTGTCTCCAACTGCTGACATTTTGGAAACCAAAGCCAAAAGCAATACATCAAATCAGCAGCTCCAGGCAGAGGGCTGTTTCAAACCAAAATGATGTTTTAATCTTTAATCAAGTAAGAACGGCATGTTGTGAATGTTTCTAGGGAGTAAATTTACTAGAGCTGTAAGATTGGCCCAACCTAGGTATTTTATAGGGATTTGGTTTCATTTTAGTCCCTGGTCAAAACAAAACAGCATTGTATGCAATTTATAAACCAAAATGAAGCATAACACAGTGTAGACATTCATCATAAGTTCTTTTATTAAAACTCCTAAAGTTTAGTCCAGATCTGTATTCAGATCCTACATGTAGAGTATGCCATTACATTGAGGAAGTGAAAGTAAAAGGTTTTAGAAACAAAAAACCAAGGAGGGCAAAGGGGAGTGCTATGATTTTTCTTTCCATGAAAAACATGTAGTACTGTGGAACTGATTTCAGCTGAAAACTGGGGGAAAGCATTGCTTGGATGGTTCTGTTTGTTTTGAGTCCTTCAGCCTTCCCACTCATGCAGAGGTGAATATTTCCCTAGGTTCCTCTTCTCTCTCCTGTATCACCAGAGGTGACCCCTCTGTAGGCATTTCCTAGCAGTTAATGATTGGCTAGTTTAAGGGCCCTGGGTTTTGCCTCTGGCCCTTAACCCACATCTCATTAACTGGCAGGATGTATTTCCTTTCTGTTATTTACTTTTTACATATTCTTAATAGAACAGAAGGTACCTTGGCTGATGCAGACAACGTTACCCTTTCAGCATCTCATTTGTAAATAACCCTGTTCTGAGTAATAGGAAGTGATCCAGCTGGTTGTAAAAAGACACAGGTTTAATGGGCACTTCCTGGTGGACTAATGGTTTTGCTGGGGGAAAAAACAATCGCACTTGCAGGACACATTGCTCCAGTGTTGGTTCTGAACATAATGAGCCTGCATTCAGACAGAGATGCACACACACCTCTCTGGGAGTTATAAACCTTGAAATATACAGGAGGAAAAAATATTAAAACATATCTAGCTCATTTTTCTCCCTAGAGACAAACATTATTCTGTCTGAACATCATTCTTTCCTCAGGTTCAATAATTTCCAGGTGCAAGATACAGCCACTTTTACATACAATGTATTGCCCCTTTAAATTTTTACACCAGATCCATACAACTTATGTATGTACTGCAGTAATACAGCCACTGTTGCCTTCTGTGGTCATTAGAGCTCTGCCTTTTCCTGATACTTGAATGATATCTGATATGGTAGTTCATGGCATTTAGTTCATCAAAATTTGGTACCTGTTTAACTTGATGGCCTAGTATTTTATGCTTACTTACTGCAACTGAACGAACATTTCTGGGGTACTCACCACAGTACTAGATTTATTCCATATATGTCTAATACCTACTGAAGCAAGGCACCATGTCTGCTGCACTATTTTATCCCCTGGACACAGTGCGGTGCCTGGTGTTGGCTACTATCGCACAGTAGCTAAGGGTCTGTGTTCTATTTCAGCACGGCAGAGTCTCTAGCTCAGTGACTTGGGCAAGTTACTTGACCTTTCTTTGCCTCAGTTTCCTCATGAAAATTTTGGAAAATAACAGTGTCGACATCAAGATTGTATTAGTCTCTACTGAAATAGCCTATGTTAAGTGCCCAATGTATTCACTGGCTTATTGTTAGCATCACAAATGTTAAATATATTATCATTTATAGTGGTGCTTAATGTATTAGGGTCTCTAGAGGAACAGAATCAATAGGACATGTGTGATGAGAGAGAGAGAGAGAGAGAGGGAGAAATATTGATTTTAAATAATTGGTACATGGAATTGTAGAAGCTTGCTGAGTCCTAAATCTGATGGGGTAGGACAGCAGGCTGGAAACTCAGGGAAGAGATGCACTTCAAGTCCAAAGACAGTCTGCTGTCAAAATCCCTTGTTCCTTAGGGGAGGTCAGTCTTTGTTCTATTAAGGTCTTCAACTGATTGGTTGAAAGCCACTCACATTACAGAGGGTAATCTTCCTTACTTGAAGTCCACAGTTCTGAAGTCTAGAAGTCCAAAATCAAGATGTCAGCAGGGTTAGTTCCTTTTGAGGCTGTGAGAGAAGGATCAGCTCTGGGCCTTTCTCTTTAGCTTGTAGGTGTTAATATGCTTGTTATGCCTCTTCACATCTTCTTCCCTCTATATGTATCTGTGTCCAAGTTTTCTCTTTTTATGAAGACTCCAGTCATGTTAGATTCAGCCCATCCTAATGGCCTCACTTAAATTTGATTGCTTCTGCAAAGATCCTGTCTCCAAATAAGGTCACATTTTGGGGCACTGGGGTTTAGGATTTCATTATTTGAATTTTGAATGGATGTGATTCAATACATGATAGTTCTGTATTTTCTGTAAAAAAGTTTCTGTATTAAAAATTGTCTCCTTTTAAAATGATATTATGTGGCTAGAATAAATTGGCATTATACTTGACCCCTAAGAACTCAGTGTTATATTTGAATAAATATACAAAGCAAACAATTCCTTAAAAAGTGAAAAAACCTTAAAGTTAATATAAATAATATAAAACAAGTATATCTGATGGCAGTGAAGTTTATAAGCATGAAGGATAATTATGCTGAAAGTTTTCGATTAGAAAAAGCTACAGTTATCTTTAAAGAAGATTATAGATATGCTGATATTTTAAGTAGGGCTAAAAGTTATAACCACAGTTCTATTTCTAATTCACTCTGTCATTTCAAAATGAAATGGCCATCTATAAAACATTTCATATGGGCATACATTCTATGATTTTTGGTAGACTTTAAAGAGCTTTTATACCTGAGTAGAAGTCACTGATACGAAAGGTTGCCTGGAGTCTCATATTGTGAAACAGGTTGGAATTAAGCCAAAGAACATCCTGCCCAGACAGGGTGTAAGTGCTCAGTATGAAGCAAAGAACAAAAATGAGGGCAGGATGGAGATTGGGAGAAGACTAATCAGTGCTTACAAGAGGCAAAAAAATTGATTTCGTGACTCTCTGGAGATCACTTAAAAAATCAACTTAGATTCTAAAGAGGTAGTGGCCTTATCACATGCAGTACACAGTTTTATGCTGTGGTTTTACACTGTTTATACGAGTGTGTTGCTTCATTGATTTATAAGACTGTGCTAAGATTATGATGACACTGGGGGAATATCATATGTGCCACTCACTTTGATTTAGACCTGTGTTAATGGCCTTTTCAAGAAAATATACTGAATGTTATGGGACTTGGGGGAGTCTTTGTCTTGTCCTTTTTGGGGGGGTGTTCCTATTGGCTCACCTAATTGTCATTCAATAATGAATTTTCTACTCCTAGTTTTACCCTTTTTGCCAAAAACATTATTCTTTATATCTTTAAAGTGTTATTCAATTGTAAAGGCTTAAAATGATAGGTGTAAGCACCACCTTGGAGCAACATAGAGCTGTTTCTATCTACCTGCAACTGAGCTCCAGTATTTTTGAAATATAAATAAAAATATTTTAGATCAAACACAGAGCAGCATCCAAATTCCTGCACATTTCATACTTGTATCTAATCATCTGCTGGTGCACAGTTATACTTCCATGGAGTTTCAGGACTTTCCCAGATCCGACCTTGTCTGGTCCCTTTCTATGCCTTTAAGATTTCCCTTTCTCCTCTATGGGATTGATAAGCGTTATTTGTAAAAAGGATGCTGTAGTGTATAAGTGGTATTGAGACCTTCAGAGATTTCCTCTTTAATGCTATACCTTGTTCCATCTTGGCTTTTCTATTGGTCGACCACTCTATATCTGTGTGGCATACCTTTCTCTTGCTTGAAAGACTGATAAACTGCCTGATGCCTTACTCTGGAACCAAGGACTCTCTTCTCTGAAGCCTAATCTTGCCCTTTTCTCTCAGACAGAATCTTTTTGAATCATAGAACAAGAAAGAAGCTTGTTTGGTTCAACCCTAGAGCCTATGACATTCGTGTGCCCCTTGTGATCCAAGTTTCTATCAGGCATTGCCTGGCACTAAGTTTGGGCAGTCCTGGCCAAACACAGTAAATTACTTTTCCATTTCTCCATAGGAAGCAAAATGGCTCATAAAAACAGACATCATCATCATCATATACATTAATGTGAAATGGTAAATTCATTATTGCTACAAAGGTATAGATATAGCACATCAAGAGCTGATCAATAATTTTAATTGGGGCATCCTTGAAGGTTGCATTTGTAGCCTCCATGAGCTGACCATACCATTGTACTCAATGAGTGACATTTGATTGATTGCCTACCCAGCATTATCTACCTTAGCTCCTCTAGGATCCTTTCAAATGTGAGGGATAAGGTGACTTCCTGGGAGCCTAGTCCAATCTTATTTCTTTTGGCTGGCAAATTTTGGGGGGAAGAAAAAAGAATTTTCAGTGTTTAAAAAACAAATGAGCTTATAAAAATCTAAATTTTATACTTCTCTTCAGAAATTAATAGCAATAGCAACACTGCGCTGTTATCCTATTATGCTTAATTGGCTGGAGCTGAGCAGAGACTGAGGTCTTTAAGGACTTGCTGTCCATGGCTTGTCATGGGTCCACTTACTCATTTTTGTTTACTTCTTGACTGCTGTCAATGTAGCATATTCCCCAACAGAGGGAATATCTAGCCACTTTTGGTGAAATATGCCCCCTATCACTAGTTATGATTGTACTTTTTCATGTCCAAAGACATTAATTGAGCATACACACACACACACACACACACACATATACACATATATATATATATATAGTTCCCTTTAGTTAAATCATCTAAATATCAAATTGATTTTGTCTTTCTCTGATCTCCTATCATTAGACCATTTAATATGCTTTCCTCCTTGTACAATTTCCAGTGTAATATTATTGACAATGTCTTAAACTTTGAAAAAAGCTCTCTATCTTTTAGGGAAATATAAATATTAAATTTCTTCTACCTTTTCTTATGCAAGTCTAAAAATGTAAAGTCTGTTTCCAGATAATTCTTCTAATACCTTCGGAATTTCAGATTCTGAACTATAGGGCACTGTGTATTTCAAGGTCAATAATAACTTTAACCCATATTATGTGCCTTTATGCCAAAGAAAAATTGATTTCCATTTAAATAAAACCTCAAATATTGCAAGAGAAAGTGTTTACCTATTATAAATGTGTAGTAGTAACAGCAGTGGAATACCAGGGTAGAGAAAAGATTGGTCATTGCTAGGTAGTAATTGGAAATATGAAAAGGAATATAGCATCTGAACTTGCAATGGCTCCTGTTCAATTTAAGAACTGGATAAATATGCACAAAACACATCCTAACCAGCTTTGCCTTTCTCAATTAACCTTTGTTAATTGATCATGAAATAACTCTGACCTAAGTCAATTTTGATCAAGTCATTTTCAGAGGAAAATGTGCCACATCAGTATTTGTAAACAATGATAATCAGATTTTCTCTTTACATTTCTAAAGAACCCTTTTAAATATAGGGCTTCAGAAGTAATATAAATGGGACAGAGAAGCGTGGTCTCAAAAGAGATGGCACCCTCCTGGATCACTGTTACAAGAGTGCAGGGGAGCTGGGTAATTGGCAAGGAGCCAGGCACTCCTGATCTCTGACTTTGCTGCCCCTACTCTGCTTTCCTAACCAAATAATTTTATTTCTACTGCTCACTGGAATGAAGTAGAATTTCAAACAGCAGCATACAGGACCTCTTTCATCCCAGAGGCTTTCTGAGGCAAAGAGTGAGTGCTTCCTGCCAAGACAGGTTTCTCCTCTGATGTTACTCAGTTGCTGAATGAAACTGTTTTGAAATTACTGCAAACAGAGGAGCAAGAAGTGTGAGTGCTAGAAATGTAAGAAGTTGGAGTATTTTTTTCCCTGCTCCATGTAGAATACCTGCACACTTGCAAATGAGAGAAAAATAGTGGTTCGTTCTCTCTCTCTCTTTCTCTGTCTCTCGTGTGGGGTGTGTGGGGCGTGTGTGTATGTGCAGTTTTGCTTTCCAGTACTCATACTTGTCTGATGCTGCTTCAGATGTTTCCCTGCCTGGGAATATTATGGGATGGATGACAGTGAAACAAAAAAGCAAGGGCTTTCATTCGATGTACATCATTGTGTTAATTGGGAATCAGGTGGTGTGTTTCCTGAAGTAAGCAAAGAGAAAATAGTATTTATGGAAGCTGTCAATATACAACATGTACACTTCAGCTTTGGCCCTGTGCGAAAAATAGTAGAGATCCTATTTCAAGAAATATTAGAAAATTAAACCCTTCTTTGACTAGTAGCTTGTCAAATCTGATGACTCCACATATGAAATAAAAAGAAAAGCAGACTTTCTTTACTGATGAGCTCCCCACCCACCCACCACCACCACATTCTTCCAACTCTGTTGCCCACCTAGTTTAAGGTTCTGGAATTGTCCCTCTTATAGTTATTTTCTGATTCTAATCATAATATGATGGTTACCTCTACAACCTTAGCTTTTGTTTTCTTAATTGGAATAAATAGCAATCAAGCCTGTTAAAATTTGTCTTAATAAATACCTTTAACTTGACATTATTTCTGTATGGAGCTGGCCCAGTACTTACATAGATAGCTCAAATGTCCAAGAGCTAAGGATGAATGTTCTGGTCTCAGTAATTATTATATACACTGTCTGAATTTGCTATGTAATTACTTGATATTCTGCTTCATTTTGACTGCTAAGACTTGGCCTTTGAGCACTTGGCATTTTGCTCACATAATGGAATCTACAAACGCATCCCTTGGCTAATAAATGTAATAGTACATGATGGGGTGAATTCCAATTAGACAATCTCACATCTTTAGTACACTAGGGTCAAGAATTTCAGGTAGCAGAATAGTGTGTTTTTTATTATTAGTATATGCAGCTTTGAAATTGATTATTGCAATAATAACTTAAAAAATTAGGATAAGTAAAATTTGCAGTATTTCCTTTTTATGTTGAGCAAATGTTAGTTTTTAAAATTTTAAGATAGTATATAAATTAATCTTTAGGGTTTTGATTTTGTAAAATATGTGGCTTTTTGTAAATAAGCAGTGTTTTGGGAAAGGCCAGAGGGTCACAGATGTGATATTGAAGAATGAGAAAAGTTGATATAAACAACTCTTTACCTCTGAGAATTGTCTTAAGACTATCTTTTTCCTTAAGTGTGCTCATATTCCCCTCCATTTCTCAAACATTTTTTTTTTCTTTTGCCTTGAGACCTGGAAAACTGGAACAGGAAATTACCTGGCTGAAATGGTTTTTATATAGATTAACCTGTGGTAGAAAGACACGTCTGTTTATATATGATCTCTCTACTTATCTACCAACAGGTATTTAACAAACATTTGTCACATTCGATGATCTTTGCTGGCTGCTGTTGAGGAAAACAAAGGAATTCTACACAGCATGTGCCTAGATTCAGGAGTCTACAATTTGATAGAGGGAGGGCAGAAACTTTCTTAGGGTAGAGGTTACAGGAATGTTAACTTTGGCCAGGCATAATGACGCACGCCCGTAATGTCAGGATTTTAGGAGGCCAAGGCAGACAGAGGGCTTGGGCCCAGGAATTCAAGACGACTCTGGGCAATGTGACAAAACCCCATCTCTACAAAAAAAATACAAAAAAAAAAAAAAAAAAATTAGCCTAGGGTGATGGCATGTGCCTTTGGTCTCCGATACTCCAGAGGCTAAAGTGGAGGGATCACCTGAGCCTGGGATGTAGAGGCTGCTGTGAGCCATGATTGTGCTACTGCGCTCTAGCCTGAACAACAGAGTGAGACTCTGTTTAGAAAACAAAACAAAAAAGAATGTTAACTTTGAGCAACAAAACAACAGAATTTGATTATAAAGGATGAGACCATAGTTATATAAATAAATGATTGAATAAATAACTCAATGGTAGGAAAGAAAAAAGTCTCCTATATAGAAAAATTGCTGTCTCTCTCTCCTCTCTCTCTCTCTCTCTATATATATATACACACACACACATACACACACACACATATATATATATATATATATATATATATATATTCCATTTCCAGGAGGTAGATCTTAATTTCTCTCCCTTTGAGTATAGGCTGAACTTAGTGATTGGATTCCAAAGAACAGAGGACAGAACTGATAAAATATAAATCTTATAATGAAGACTCCTGGAAGACACCGCCTTAACCAAGTGACCAAAGTTTCTATTACTAGTGATAAGTCACGTTGCTATCATGTGGCCCCTGGTATCTATCTTATCATGAGAGAACGCCTTACCTCTGGGTAAAAGGTATGAAAATTATTCTTTCTATAATTCTACTGTAATTGGGAGAAAACACCAGAGAAACACAAATTGAAGAATATTCTACAAAATACCTGGACAATACTCTTTTTGTAAGAAAAAAAATTTCTATTTTAACTCTTTGCCTATTACACTTCTACTGGTCAATACTCTTTAAGACTCTCAAGATCATAAAAATCAATGATCTGTATGGAATGGAGAAACTGTTACAGACTACAGGGAACTAAAGAGACATGACAACTAATTGCAACTTGGTAACCTGAATTGGATCTTAGAACAGAGAAAAGATTAATGGAAAAACTACTGAAATTGGAATCTAGTCTGTAGTCTAATTAATGGTACTATACTAGTGTTAAGTTTTTAGTTGTGACAAACATACCCCTAATTAACATCGTGAGGGAGTGGGAGAAAGTATATACGTACTTTCTGAGCTATCTTTGCAACTTTCTCCAGAATAAGAAAACATTTGTTTAATGAACGTTATTATTGTTCAACTGTGTGTTACTAAGAGCTACTAATACATATTTTTTGAGATGGAGTTTCGCTCCTGGTGCCCAGGCTGGAGTCCAGTGGCTCAATCTCCACTCACTGTAACCCCCGCCTTCTGAGTTCAAGCGATTCTCCTGTCTCAACCTCCTGAGTAGCTGGGATTACAGGTGCATGCCACCATACCTGGATACTTTTCGTATTTTTTTTTTAAATTTTTTTAGTAGAGACGGGATTGCATCATATTGGTCAGGCTGGTCTCGAACTCCTGACCTCAGGTGATTTGCCTGCCACAGCCTCCCAACATGCTGGGATTATAGGCGTGAACCACTGTGCCCAGCCAAGAGCTACTAATCTGAAGGGAAAGTAAAGTAAGTGAGATGCCTTTTGGGGGAAATGAACTATAGGACAGTCCCCAAAGGATGGGTAGAATTTGAGGCTCAGTCACTGCTTCTTTGAAACCATGAAGTTTTGTCCCAGATATTTTTCTTCTAATCTACTGAATAAGGCAGAATTCTCATAAACACTGGCTCAAGTAATTTTAATACCAAAGCAAAGTAATTTTGAGTTAAGTTTAAGAGTGCTGAGATTAGCTAACTCCATCCATGACTTCATTTATCCAGAGTCCCCTGACCATGGTCCAAATTGCAGGACACTTGTTCCCTTTCCTGAAGTTCCACCTTCCACTGTTCCTCTGTTCATTGATTCCACTGTGCTCTCTGCATGAAAATTGTCTGCATTCTTAGCTTGATCTTAGACTATTCCTTTCACCTTGAGGCTTTTACAGAATAAGGCATCATCCAAAATCAAAACTTATCATTTACCTTTTCCAGTGTGCTCTCTTTATTTCCCACTACTTCAGAAGAAGTTGAAAACCACTCAGACACATATGGATTTTAAACCATTTATTTCATACTTTAAAAGGAAAAAGTAATTATCATATAGTATATTGAAACAGAAAACTGTGGGAAAATGATGAAAAGATAGATACTCTTTCAATTAGTTTAGATTAACCCTAGTACTAACATCTAATAACAACAGTGAAAAAACAAATATAATTTCACTTATGTATAAGATGCAAAGGTGCCAAAAAAAGTATGTATAAGATGCAAATGTATGTATAAGATGCAAAGATGCAAAAAAGTACTGGCAAATGTAGGTAGCAGTTTATTGAAAGAACAACATCATAACCATAAATGCAGAAAGATTCCTCCTTTTTAATGACTGCACATTTTATAGTATCCATGTACCACAATTTATTTAACCCTCTCTCTGTTGGTGACTATTTGGGGATTCTCTTAATTTTGTTGAATATGATAATGTAATATTAAACATTTTTGTACGTATATCCTTAGGAGTTAGATCTTATTACGTCCATCTTTAGGAGTTAGGAAGTGGAATTAGTGGCCACAATGATATCTGAATAACAGTATAATATCTACTTGATAAAAATACTTAGTAATCTAGAAAAGAAAGAAAAATGTCTTAATTTGATAGAATATATTAATGAATAGACATACTTAAAGTTATATAAATTTTGCAAAAAACTTTTAAAAACTAAAAATTATATAAAATATGCAAATAGCACTGTGTGTTGTAAATATTCTATTAATAAAAAAGGTTTAGCAGGCTGGACTGTAGCAATCTGGACTGTATTAAAACATGAGTGTGTAGATGGATAAATGTATAGGCAGATGTATATGCACAATTTTAAAAAACAGTATAATACGCTATTCTACAACTTAAATTTTTATCAATAACATATTAAGCTCCTTCTGTATTAGTACATACAGTTCTTCCTCATTCATTTTTAACACTTGCATACTTCAAAGTGCAAATCCACTGCAAGTTATTTAATTCTCCTTCTACTTGGGATGTTTTGGTTTTCTCCAAATTTTATTTTTATTATAATGTTGCTTTGAACATTTCTGCACGTCTCTCCTAATGTTCATATATTTTCAGGGTGGATATCAAGAAATGGAATTTGTAGCCTAAACAGGATGTGCATATTGAATTTTGGTAGATGCTGTCAAACCCCTTTCATAATGAAAGTGTCCATGTATACTACACTGACAGTTTATAAGAGTACTTGCTGCCTCAAATCATTGTCAGCACTTTTTACTTTATGATAATCTGAAAGGCAAAAGTAGCTTCAGGTTGAGAAGCATTTGTGTGTGCTTTTCTGTGAAGGATGAACTCTAGACTAATCCCCATTGTTCCCACCCCTGGTGTTTACTCCTGTGTAATCTTTCCTCACATGTGGGGAGGACCTGTGACTTGCTTGTAGTCAATAAATATTGCAAAGATGAAGTAACACTGAAGATCTGTTTATAGTCCCAAATCAGTTGATTTTGAGTTAATCAAATGGGAAGTCATCCTGGATGGGCCTGACTCAAGAAAAGCCCTTACAAGATGGACTAGGCTTTCCTGCAGGTGTGAGATTCTCCTTTTGGGCTCAGTGAAGTAAGTGGCCATGATGGAGAAGCCCATGAGGAAGGAATTGCAGACAGCCCCCTGTGAACTGCAGACAGCCTCTTAGACTCAAGCTGCATAGACAGCAAAAAGCAGGGACCATCAGTCCCACAACCATAAGGAATATATTTTGCCAACAACCCATATAAGCTTGAAAGTGGGTTCTTCACCAGTCAAGCCTCCAGATGAGAACACGTCTAGCTGATGCTTTGCTTGCAGCTTTGTGAGATGCTGAGCAGAGGCTCCAGCTAAGCTGTGCTGTGCTCTGACGCCTGACCTATAGAAACAGTGACATAATAAAGGTATGATGCTTTAAGTCATTGTTTGTTGTAATTTGTTATGCAACAATAGAAACAAGTAAGTCTTCTATGAATTGTTCGTATTCACAGACTATCATTTCTTTGGGGGCTATTTTTTCTTGATGTTTTTAGAACTCTTAATTAGCGGACAAAAAATATCTTTATTTTCTGTCTATTGTTTTCTCCCAGTTACTATGGGATTTTTAACTTGCTTTACAGTGAAATTCATTATTACATTCTAACATGTGACCCAAGTTTACAGCTTGCTTAAGAACTACTTATTACCTTGAGAGTACAAAAATAAACCTTCATATTTTCTTCTAGTATTTAACCTCCACTTCCCAGGTTCTAGCGATTCTCCCACCTCAGTCTTCCAAGTAGCTGGGATTATAGGCACGCACCACCATGACCAGCTAATTGTTGTATTTTTAGTAGAGATGGGGTTTCACCATATTGTCCAGGCTGGTCTGGAACTTCTGACATCAAGTCATCTACCCACCTCAACCTCCCAAAGTCCTGGGATTACACGTGTGAGCCACCGTGCTTGGCCCAGTTCTTAAATCTGTTTATTTTGTATATGAGATGAGACAGGGATGCAACTTTATTTATCATTCAACATTAGTTTGATAAGAAAGCATATACCACTTTACATTAGTCCAGCAGTCCCTTAAGTAGTTTATAAATATTAGATTGACTATATAACAATCCTTTGAGATGGATTTTACTATCTTCATTTTATAGGTGAGGAAATTGTGGCACAACAATGTTAAAGGACTTTCCCATGGCCACGCATTGGTAAGCAGTGAGCCTAAGGATTTTGACTCCGGAGTCTGTACCCTTAAACTTTATAAAACTTTATTAGAATAGGTTAAAGAAGTTGGGAGGGGGGGAAATGAGGACACAAGGTTTAGGTAAAATTGTCAGAAGTTTTATGAGAATTGGAAGTGGTGAAATTGCAAGGGGAATGAAGGTATATCAAAGGAAGAATATTTGTTTTGTTTTTTTAGAAGGAAAATATTATAATATGTGTGTATGTTAATGGGGATAGGAATATTCCAATCAAGAGGAAAAAACTGATTATGAAAAAGAGAGAATGGAAAATAAAAAGAGTGATATCTTCAAGTGAATGGGCAGGTGGGGAATGTTGGAACCAAGTGCATAAGTGGAGGAGCGGCTTTAATATAAAAGCACAGGCACTTTATCCATGGCACCTGAGAGAGAGTCAGAATGTGGATCAAGATGCAGGTTGGTTTTTAGATTGGCATTGGAAGACTTACAAGTTCTTTCCTGATCGCATCTCTTTTCTCATTATAACGAGAAACAATCCTATCAGCTGAGATTAGCAGAGAGAAAGTGGTCTTGGAGTTTTGTGGAGAGGGTTGATGGTGAGAGATGGTAATTTAGGATAATGTGAAAGTAAACCCACTAGGAAAATGCAGTAGGATTATCAGATAGCACTAGTGTTCACTTGGAGGTAGAGGTCATAACTTTAAAAGGAGACTGTTGACTTTGTTTTGATTCTTTCCTACCCCTTACAGCTATTCAATGGGCCATCATGAAATAGGCAAAACATGGGATTTTCCCCTAGTTTCACAATTTGCCTGGTGGGAAAAATGCAGGGTAAAGGGACTCCTGTGAGTTGAATTGTGTGTCCCAAAATATGTGTTCAAAACCTAAGCCCTGGTATCTGTGAACACAAACATTTGGAAATAGGGTCTTTGCAGATGTAATCAAGTTAAGATAAAGTCATGATGGATTAGGATGGGCACCAATCTGATGACTCATAAGAAGAGGGAACTTTGGACACAGACACACAGGAAGTATGCCATGTGAAGACAGAAGAAGATATTAGAATGAGGCATCTACAAGAAATCAAAAAGATCATCAGCAGCCACTGTAGGGTAGGAAGAGGCAAGAAATGATTTTTCCTCAGAGTGTCCAAAGAGACATTGGTTCTGCCAACACCATGATTTCAGACTTCTGGACTCAGAAAAATTGAGATAATACATTTCTGTTGTTTTTAAGTCACCCAGTTTGTGATACTTCGTTATGGCAGGCCTAGGAAACTAATACAGAGACAAAGCAACTTGAAGGTTATATTCAAGGAAGTAACTAAAAGTATGAGCCATAACTCTAAGCTTCTAAATAAGAGTCAGTTGTGGTTGGGGAAGGGTAAGAGATAGAGTAAATGTAGTGGGGTGAATGGATTGAAGATCCAGTCATATCAGAGCATTCGTGGAGCTGGAGTGTTAAAGGAGCAGCAGGAAGGATAGGAACTAATGGAAAGAGAATGGAATAACTGAATTCAGTTATGAAAAGGATCTACTCTTCAGGGCTCTTTTCCTCTCTTCTCCAACTTCCAGCAGCCTGACTTTCTCAGATGGCATTAGCCAAGCTCACCTGTGACCTCTGGTTTTTAGTTGGCTCAGACAATGGGGACTATTGGCAGAGAATTGGAAATGATCACTTATTCCATTCTATTGTGTCCTTCCTTCCACACAGTTTATAAAAGTGATCCAATCTTTCTAACGGAAACAAAAAAAGAAACGGGTTATAAAAGGAGCTGAGGAAGCAGAGATGAACTAATTTAAATTTGGGGGAGCCTGGTCAAGCAGAGAAGGAGAAAAAAATAAAGCATTATCTAAAACTGCTGAAAGAAGCCTGGGCAACATGGCAAAATCCTTTCTCTACAAAAAATACAAAAGTTAGCTGGGGCTGGTGGCAGATGCCTGTAGTCCCAGCTACTCAGGAGGCTGAGGTGGGAGGATACCTGAGTCCAGGGAGGTCAAGGCTGGAGTGAGTTGTGATCATGCTATTGCACTCCAACCTGGGCAACAGAGTGAGACCCTGTCTTAAAAAAAACAATAAAAAATTTTAAAATAGTGTTGAAAGAGGTGTTATATATTTTTTGAAGTAAGAAATGATTTTATTCGTTCATTTTCATACTGCTGATACATACCCAAGACTGGGCAATTTACAAAAGAAAGAAGTTTAATGGACTTACAGTTCTACATGGCTGGGGAGATCTCACAATCATGGCAGAAGATAAAAGGCACATCTCACATGGTGGCAGACAAGAGAAGAGACCTCATGCAGGGAAACTCCCACTTATAAAGCCATCAGATCTCGTGAGATTTATTCACTGTCGTGAGAACAGCATAGGAAAGACTTGCCCCCATGATTCAGTTACTTCCCTCCCAGTCCCTCTCACAACACATGGGAATTCAAGATGAGATTTGGGTGGGGACATGGCCCAACCATATCAGTGACATATACACATGATGCCGAAAGTGCTGAAGAACTCATAATGAATAGCCACAATCCCCTGTACTCTTCGTCCCACTGTGGTTAGGATTTAGGCATTTTCCTTCTCTGAAAACTGCTCTGCCCATGTTCACCAAGGACCTTGCATTCCACTGGACATTTTCCTCCATAACATTTGGTTTGTTTGCCACCTTCTTTTTCTTGAAACTTGGGCTAACTTGGATTCCATGCAACATTTTCCCTAGAGCAGCTTATAGGCCTCTGACTTCCCTACTCTCCTGTTGCTTTTCAGGCCCCCTTTGTTCCCTCATGTGATAAATATTGCAGATCTCCAGGCTTTGTCTTCACCCTCTTCGCACTCAGCCTGCTCTTCCTGCGTGGTCTTATCTGCTCCCTTGGCTTTAAGTGGCACCGATCTGCTAAGGATGTACAACTCTAGTGAAAATGTCTCTCCTGAGTTCTAGGATCATCTGTCTCTATCTGTTGACTAGACTCGTGGAAACCCCACAGGAGCATCAAACTCAACAGGTCCAAAAACGAACTCATCAGCCTTATCCTGTTCCCAAATATTTCCTGTCCTCTCTTTCAATTATTGGTGTTAATAAGTTAAAAGTTGTCAATTAAAAACACCACTTTCATCAAATCCCACATCAAAGTGCATCAGCTGGGCACCTCAAGTATCAAAGACATAAAATAATGGCATTTTAAACAAATTATAATTTATTGTATATTTGAGGTTGTATTTCCACTAGAAAGTGATTTTGTGACTCTAAAGTGTACAGTTTATTGTCAATGATTTGACTACTTACATATATCAAATCTATCATTTATATTTAATAAAATTTATGTCAAAATATACTTTATATTTAGTTATTTGAAACAAAACTAAGGATTTTATTCCTTTATCTAGAAAAAGAGGCAATTTTTCAAATACTAAGTATTGGTTTTGATCTGTTTTCTCCATATTATTTATAGATCTGGGCATTTATTGTAAAATACTGGGGGAAAAGAATGCACATATATGGATCAGTGGGAAAATCTGATTAAAACCCTCAGTTTTTAAGGTTTCTGTTTATGTGCATTTATAATGATAGATGGTGCCCTTAATGAAGACTACCTCTATTCTTGATTCATCTTGGGTTTTGGGGTGGTAATGTGGAAAAACATGGAAATATATTCCAATTTACAAAAGTCCATCTTTTCCTTTAAATATGTAAATTATCAATGGAATCCTACATTCTATTTTTTTAAATAAATGGAAAATTGTTCATGATCATTAACATAAAATCTTACATAGTCCTTAGGGCACAGTACAGAAGGCAGTCTTGGAATGCAGGAATTCTAACCTTGGAAGAGACCTGGGAAGTGATATATAGCTTAACAGTCATGAACTTGTGCCACAGGGGCCAAACATGGCTTGTTAATATTGTGTGTGTGGGTGGGGGTAGAGTGCATGCATGCTGAATGCCATCAGCTGGGTGGTTTGTGGAAGCATCTCTCTCCAGTGTGCCATGTGCCCTATCCTCCTATTAGTACATTTCTCATCAGCTTCACCTCACCTGCCTGCCTAGGCCTTTGAAGACATCTAAGTTTGCTACTCCAGCTAGTTCCTCTTACCTTCCAATTAAGCACATCTGGCAGGTGATGCTCCAGTCTCTGCTTGAGCACTCTCAGGCAGAGCGAACAGAGAGCTTATTAAAATTTCAGGCAGCTTTCCTTGTTAGAAAGTTTGCTGAGACTGAGCTGCAACTTGTTTCCCAGTAACTTCCACCTAATAGTTGAGCCACAGGGAACAAACTTGACCCTCTTCCACACAACAAAACTTCAGATAATTGATAGGACCTATTGTCTCCCCATTTCATTCTAGGGCTTTTCTTCTCAAGGTTAAACACCCTCAATTTCTTTAATGTCCCTCATTTGGCATTCAGCATCTTGATAATCCTCCTTCAAACAAATGTAATACTATTTGTCAATGACCCTTATAAAATGTGTTTCTGAGAGGGAACACAGTGATCTACACGTGGTCTGCCCAGCCCAGGGTAGAGAGGGGCTATTAACACCCATGTTCTGGGCATTACACATCCATTAATGAAATTGAGGGTTGCATTAGCTGGTTTTAAGCAGTTAGTAACAGTGATGAAAATGATGGTTAAACCATGAAATGCAGCTTGACTGAGTTCAAAGAAAGTAATGGAGGTGCATATTAACATTAAAGAAGATTCTCTTCTGTTTCAAAGGACACAGGGAATTATATAAGCAAAGGTATATATTTTTAAAAATCTGAGATGAACAAAAGCAATAATGGAAGTATCTGGGTTGAAAATAATTGATCATTCTTTTTTATCTTCTTCCTGTAATATGGTTACCACATATGTTTTATAATTTTAAAAACTTTAAAATATATTGTCAATCTATGCATATTACCAGTCTATTCCAGTATATATTTTATCTCCCACATTTCTATATACTTGAATTTTACTTACATAAAAATAATGCTCAAATACATATACATATTTACATTACTATGTTTTCTGTTATCCAAAGCCATCTTTTGAAATTTGTCAAGGGAAACAAATATTTTCATCTCACTTTTGTAAATAAAATAATTTCTTATATGAATTTATTGCTTCAATTTCCCCAGTTGCATCCTTTCCACATTTCCACAGTTGGCCTTTATGATCACGGATCAGAGGTAAGGCCCACTTTGATTACTAGGCTATTCAGATAAGACTGAAAATATGCAAATATTTTAGTGTCAATACTTTAGTTTAGGACCTAGTAGGTGCTTCCAGGGAACAGCGGAGTTTTCACATTGTCTCCTTAAAGCCCCTTTCCCCTTCTCCTCACTCACCTTCTAAGGTGAATGTGCTGTAAAGCTAACAGAGTGTGAGCTACAGAACCCCACTTACATGAACCCTTCTAAGGTTCTGAGAGGCAGATTAACTTTGTATTAATAACTTTTATGTTCTTTTGCTTAAAGAGGGCCTCAAAGTTATATGAACCATGGGTCCCACAATACCTGGATTTACCCTGCCTATCCTCTTTCCAAAATTTCTTTTATTATTATTATTATTATTATT
>NW_012100987.1:1482885-1506094 GCF_000951045.1 Mandrillus leucophaeus
GATCCTTGAGGAATCGCCATACTGTTTTCCATAATGGTTGAACTAGTTTACAATCCCACCAACAATGTAAAAGTGTTCCTATTTCTCCACACCCTCTCCAGCACCTGTTGTTTCCTGACTTTTTAATGATTGCCATTCTAACTCATGCAGCCAACAGACACATGAAAAAATGGTCATCATCACTGGCCATCAGAGAAATGCAAATCAAAACCACAATGAGATACCATCTCACACCAAAATTTCTTTTGCACACCTGGCAGCTTTTCATTATCCCTGTATTGGCTTAACTTTGGTTTGTGGGATTCTGCTGTGGTCCTTGATCCTAAGTTCCAACCCAGCATTTAACCCAGCACAGCATTTCCCTGCTTCCTTTCAGTGACTCAGGATGTGTCTCTCCTCTTATTTTTTCAAGTCTTCTTGTCCAGGGAGCTGTTGTCCTGGTCATTGCCATCTGAGGCTTGGATGTTTGGGATGAATAATGCATGCCTGCTAGTCCTCAGTCTAGAATGCTTTCTCACTGTTCTTTGATGCCCAGAAGAGTAGCTTTGCTCATTACCTTTCTAAAGCCCTGTGCCTGACCCTTCTGCTATACTTCAGTGTCATGTCACATGGTCTAAGTTGTTTTCTCCAATGAGGTTCGCCCTAGTGGGCATTTGAATAGGGTCTGGCCCATTTTTCCTACTCACCTGGGTCACCATAAAGAGTCTCGAAAGCCTTATACCAAAGAAACGACATATATGTGAGATACATACATTTCTGCATGTTGAGGATGGAGACATAGTTTCAATAGAAAGAGCTCTAGTGCAATAGAAAAAGGGGATATGATGAGATCAAGTGAATGTGAGGCCATTGTCAACTTCTGCTCTTTTCTAAGATTTTAGCATTGACTCTATATTCTTTTCATCTAATTTCTAGCAACATTCCCAGTGACTTCAGTATAATCATGGGTGTCTCTGCCAATACTCTGGCTTGCTTAGTTTATAACATCAACTTCAGTGGCATTTACTTTCTGCTTTGCTTTAGAGTCCCGTGTACAGGTACTATTGTCATCTTGATCCTTGATGCAGGAATAAAAGATGCTGTAGTAATCATATACTTCCAATCATGACTAGCATGGTACTTTAAATACATATTAGGAGCACAATAAATGTTTGCTGATAAAATGAATCAATAAATTTTGGAAAGTGTAGCTATAAAATCAAGAATGATGAATGAAGCTGAAGTGAGGTAGTGTCCTGGGAATAATAATGGAAAGTTATGATCAGAAAGACATTTTATCAAATTATCATTCAAGTTCAAATAGTATTCTCCTTTTTGATGTATTCTAAATATGAATAGCATTAATAAAGTTTAAGAATTATAATTTTGCATCTGATTGCAGGGTATATCTATTTGCATTAATATTATTTAATGTATTTTAAAACTATACAATATTGCTTAATGATCCAGCAATACCTCGTACCTCATCCTTCAAAAAGATAAGTTTCACAAAGCAATTCAGATCATATCTAAAATTCTATTTTAACAAATAATTGATTAAGGTAATGGTATTTACATTGTTAGCTGAAATCTAGTATTATCCAAAGCTATTTCAATAACATGATATATATGTGATATGATATATATCTAAAAGACACAGGGCTAAAGGGAGTTATCGTAATGGTTTTGCATATTTGAGAATGCAAAATGACTGAGACTGTCCATATTGTTTTTGAAGGATGCTAACAAGCTGGCATTATGTCCTGGTCTTTCCTTTGAGAGTTGTGAGTACACACATTGTCAGAGATCTGACTGCAGATTTTGTCCATAAAAATAACTCTGATGTGGCTTGAAGCACAACTTTTATGAGACTCTTTGATTTGTTTCCCAAAGGTCAAGTTCAATCCTGGTGACTTGCTGTAGGAATGTTTTAATTTTTATTCAGTAATCCCCACTTCCTCTAACTGCCTTGCACATCCCATCACCCAGCAAATAAATATCCAAGCAGTAAAGTTGGTTAGCTAGGCACACTCTGTAAAACATGATGATTTATTCTTTCAGTGACCTTAATGATAGTTTTAGTGTAGTAAATTTTTTATTACAGTAAATTATTTATTGCAGGAGCGTCATGTAAGTCAACAAGGAATGCGGAAATAATAGTGGAGAAATTTATGTTGTTTTTCTGAAGAGTCTTGTTTCCACCCATCACCCCTTTTGTACTTCTAATAAAAACCTACCATTATACAAAGTAAATGCTCAAAATAACATGGGATAGTTTTTGGTTGTAAAGAGGGGACACTACACACACTATTTCCAGACTGGTTTCCCAATAGGGGCTCCTTGCATTCTTCCCACTTGTTCTGGAGTCAATTAACTCACTAGCTGACTGCCAGAGACCCTTTTCAATTGTGACTGTCTAGCAAACATTAGAGTTCTAACATTGTCTAGGCTGTTAATATTCTTACAAGAGACATAAAGGCCTTCAATGCTTTATCAAGAACATGTCTAACATAGGGACAGTGGGGCAGACGACCAAAAAGACCAAATATCCCCTCCTTATACTCCTTGCCTTATCATTAGCAGAACAGATTGTGACAAGTGAATTGAAATTAAACATCTATGTAAATTATCCATTATTTAGAATTATAGAAATAGGCATCTTGACATCTATTGTACAATGAGAGCACAAGCTTATAGCAAGACCCCTGAGGCTCTCTAAAATCTTGGTCTGTTATGAATCATAAAATGTAGATGATAGATGACTTTATAATCAAATCAAATGATTTTATGTATTTACTTATTTATTTAGTAATTGGTTATTCCCATTTAGTATAAGTGGTAAATTACACAAAGTTTCTATGAATCATAGTTCTGGATTACTCAGGGCTGGTAGGGACCTTGCCAAATAAAAGTTACCATAAAACATATTACCAGTAAGTAAATTCTATCCTTTAAATGAGAAGCATTATTTATTATTTGAAGAATTCATGATTAACGATGCATTTTAAGGGCCAACATTCATTTTTTTTCACTTTATATGAGTTGTTTTGTTATTTTGTGTCAATAAAAGGAAGTGATACCTTTTTCATAGTTTCTCGGGATCTTGAACACATTACCTGATAGATGACAACTAGTCAACAAATATTTGTTAAATAAATAAGCAGACAAAAACTAAATTTATGTTCAGTTTAGTGAGGAATGTCTGTGTTTTTCAAAGAGAGTATGTGTTTTACCAACTTTCATAGCTCTCACATATCTGTGAATATCTTTTTGTTGCTTTCATGGGTAAAAGTCAATTTGGCTGGCATAAAAATCTGGCATCATGAACATTCCCTTCAAACATTGAAAGATACCTCTTCCCTTGTCATTTTGCACAGTAGCTCGTTAATCTCCATCCAGTGTCTTTTCGTGGTTTTCTGCTCCTGTTCTACCTGATCATTTTATTCTACGTATTATCAAGGATCAAGCAGTTTTCTGAAAACAGTTCTTCTGGTTCTTAAATACAGGCTTATCCTTGATTTATTGTACTCCACTTTCTTATGTTTTTCACAAGTTGAAGTTTTGTGGCAACACAGTACTGAGCAAGTCTGATGGCGCCATTTTTTCCAATGGCATGTGCTCACTTTGTGTCTCGTGTCACATTTTGGTAATCCTCACAATATTTCAGGCTTTTTCATTGTTATTGTGTCTTTTCTGGTGACCTGTGATCTGTGTTCTTTGTTGCTATTGTAAGTGTTTTGGGGCACCATAAACCACACCCATGTAATGCCAAACTTAATTCATAAATACTGTGTTCTTATTGCTCCATGGATGAGTCATTCCCCTATCTCTCTTCTTCTCCTCCAGCCTTCCTGTTTCCCTGAGACACAACAATATTGAATTTAGGCCAGTTGATAACCCCACAAGCGTCTCTAAGTTTTCAAGTAAAAGGGACAGTCACAAGTCTCTCACTTTAAATGAAAAGCTAGAAATGATTAAGCTTAGTGAAGAAAGCATATCAAAAGCCAAGACAGGCTGAAAGCTAGGCCTCTTGTATGAAACAGCTATGTGAATATGAAGGAAAAGTTCTTGAAGAAAACTAAAAGTGCTACTGCAGTGAACACACAAGTGATAAGAAAGCAAAACAGCCTTATTGCTGATATGGTGAAAAAATTTGAGTTGGCTGGGTAGAAAGTCAAACCAGTTATATTTCCTTAAGCCAAAGCCTAATCCAGAGAAAGGCCTCGACTCTCTTCAAATCTATGAAAGTTTAGAGAGGTGAGGAAGCTACGGAAGAAAAGTTGAAAGCTAACAGAGGTTGGTTCATGAAGGTTTAAGGAAAGAAACCATCTGCATAACAAAAAAGTGCAAGGTGAAGCAGCAAATGTTAAAGGAGAAGCTGCAGCAAGTTATCCAGAAGATCTGGCTAAAATAATTGATGGAGGTAGCTTCACTAAACAACAGATTTTCATCATAGATGAAATAACTTTATATTGGAAAAAGATGCCATCTAGAACTTTCGTAGCTGGAGAAAAGTCAATGTCTGACTTCAAAATTTCAAAGAATAAGCCAACTCTCTTGTTAGGGGCTAATGCAGCTGGTGACTTTAAATTGAAGCCAAGGCTTATTAACTATTCTGAAAATTCTAGGACCCTTAAGAATTATGCTAAATCTACTCTGCCTGTGCTCTATAAATAATAATAATAATAAAAAGCCTGGATGACAGCACAATTGTTTGTAGCATGGTTTACTGAATATTTTAAGCCCACAGTTGAGACCTACTGCTTGGGAAAAAAAAAAAAAAGGTTCTTAGTTACTGAAGATCTCTGATGGAGATCTACGAGGAGGTTAATGTTATTTTCATGCCTGGCAACACAACATGCAGTCTGCAGCCCATGGATCAAGGAGTCGTTTCAACTTTCAAGTCTTATTATTTAGGAAGTACATTGTATAAGGCAATAGCTGTTTTTGATATTGATTTCTCTGATGGATTTGGGAAAAGTAAATTGAAAGCCTTCTGGAAAGGATTCACCATTCTAGCTGTCATTAAGAATGTTCATGATTCATGGGAGAATGTCAACATAATATTAACGAGAGTTTGGAAGAAGTTGATTCCAATTGGTATGAGTGATTCAGGGTTGTAAGACTTCAGTGGAGGAAGTAACTGCACATGTGGTGAAAATAGCAAGAAAATTAGAACCTGAAGTAGAGTCTGAAAGATGTGACTGAATTACTGAAATCTCTTGATAAAACTTAAGGGATAGGAAGTTGCTTCTTATGGATGAGGAAAGAAAGTGGATTCTGGAGATAGAATCTAATCCTCGTGGAGATGCTGTGAATATTATTGAAATGACAGCAACAGATTTAGAATATTACATAAACTTAATTGAACAAACAGTGGCAGGGTTTGAGAGGATTGATTTTAATTTTGAAAGTTTTTCTGTTGGTAAAATACAATCAACCAGCAACACATGCTACAGAGAATTTTGTTGTTGTAGTGCTTCATAGGTTGAGAAATACAGAGAAATTTTTATGAAAGCAGGAGTCAATCGATGTGGTAAATTTCATTGCTGCCTTATTTTAAGAAATTGCCACAGCCACCCCAATCTTCTCCAACTATCACCCTGTTTACTCAGCAACCATCAACATTGAAGCAAGACTCACCCTTTACAGCAAATAGATTATGAATCACTGAAAGCTCAGATGATCGTTAGCATTTTTTAGCAATGAAGCATTTTTAAATTAAGGTATGTACATTGTTTTTATAGACATAATGCATTTGCACACTTAATGGACTACAATATATTATAAATGTAACTTTTTGATATGCACTGGGAAACCAAAAAATTTATATGACTTGTTTTATTGTGATATTTGTTTTATTGTGCTGATCTGGAACCAAACCTGAAATCTCCAAGGTGCACCTGTAATTTCTTAAGAATACTTTCACTTTGACCTTTAAAGACATAATTTCTTATTTTTTTTTTGCATGTATAATATCGTGTTGCTTTCATTTACTTTTATGATTTTGGTTAAAGGGAGACCTGGGCACTTCTGATATTTCCCATTAGATGAGTTCTATGGCTTTTATTTAGTTGAGCCATTTGTGTGTAGAGATCATAGACTTTGAAGCCCCAGGATATCTGCATAGAAATCAAAGCCACTGTTTCCATTATTGTCCCAAGAAGAGTAGTGAAAAGTGCTCAATATCATTAGTCATTAGAGAAATGCAACTTAAAACTGTAATGTGATACCTCTATATACCTATAAGAATGACTAAGATAAAAACTAAAACCAAAACAGTTCCTGCCAGGTGTTGCTGGGGATGTAGATGAAGTAGAACTCTCATACACTGCTGGTGGGAATGTGGAATATTGTAATCACTTGGTAAAACAGTTTAGAGGTTTCTTTAAAAGCTCCACCTGTGTTTACCATATGATCCAGCCGTTTTATTCTTACTTACCCATGAAAAATAGTATATATCCACCCAAAGATTTGTGTATGAATGCTCATATTAGCTTTGTTTGTTAGTAGTGAAAAACTGGAAACCACCCAAATGTCCACCAACAAGAATGGATAAACAAAGTCTGGAATATACATTCAATTGAATACTACTCATCAATACAGCCAGTGAACTACTGAAGCATGCTACATTGTGGATGAATCTCAGAGTAATTATGTTGTGTGAAAGAAACTAGACAAAATAGGGTAAATACTATATAATTTATTTAAAATTTTAGAAAATGCAAACTAATCTTTCATGACAGAAAGCAGACCATTGGCTGTCTACAGGTGATCAAGGCATATAGAGACAGGAGGGAGAGAAGGATTACAAATATCCATGAGTTGGGGAGTCAACAATATGTTCATTGCTTTGATTGTGGTGGTGGTGGTTTTTATGGGTATACCAGTGTATCCAAGTTTATCAAATTGTATACTTTAAACACCATTCATTTCATGTCAATTGTATCTCAAAAAACTATTAAAATATAGACAGAGAGTTAATCCTTACAAAAAGTTTTGAAATATGTTACTTTCATATAGCTTTTATTCATGAAGCTTTATGGTTGCCCACAACATGGGATATAAAAGGTTTTTTCCTTTTAAAAATATCACTGAGA
Organism: Mandrillus leucophaeus; assembly: GCF_000951045.1. Classification (NCBI taxonomy): domain Eukaryota; kingdom Metazoa; phylum Chordata; class Mammalia; order Primates; family Cercopithecidae; genus Mandrillus; species Mandrillus leucophaeus. The sequence goes on from NW_012100987.1 coordinate 1,489,965, forward strand.
TTTTAGCCAGCACATCCAATAGCGTGTGAGAGAAAAAGAAAGAGAGAGAATTTACTGAAGAAAAAAAGAAAAGAAACCAGAAAAAAAAATATATATATGGTTTTAATTCCAGCAATTCCTGGAAAGCAACTCCAGAGAAACTTGGCCAGGAGGTGGGAAAAGACCATATAAATGCTTTAGGGCAGCTCTGCCAGGAAAAAGTTATAAATGACTGAAGGAGTATGACATTTGTGATGAGAAAGGAAATTAATCTAACTTGTAGCTTATGCTTTTAAAGTTTTTTAATTAGAAATGTCTACCTTAAAAGTCCAAAGAAATGATTAAGAAGTGAAATTGTGTCTTTAACTGTTTTCTAAGAGTAACATGGTCAGAATATTTGTTAAAATAGTTGAATTTTGGAAACGATCATTTCAAAAACAAAACCAGCATTTGGTCAAAGTTGAAATACACTCAAACAATGTTTTCTTGAAATTTACTTTGAGAAAATTGAGTGGCCAATTATAATCATTTATAACTGAGGGTGATAAAACCATTTTCTTCATATTATAAACTGCCTAAAATGTTGGAAAAAGTACTATATAAGGGGAAGGAGAACTTATTCTTCTGTTATATGGGGAAAAAAATGACACCATCTCTGGGCCAGAAGCCAAGTCATGTGACTTCTATGGGTCCAAAATTCATCGTCTATATGTCAAGTGATTTAATTCGACTCTCTTAACTTCATTCCAGCTCTGTAATTTATGATTCTATATACTCAGATTAAGGGATATAAGCATATTCAGACCATATCTTAATTTTCTAAAGATAGAACAGAAGAGGAATACTGCATAAGTGATTCCTCTTGTGAAAAGGAAAATGATGCTGGATTGGCATGAAATTAATTTGTAAGCAATATAACTATAATAATAATTGTTAGTATTTTCTTGATCAGTTATTTCCTAAAATTTATCTTTATTTTTAGTGAAGGCTGCCTACAAATTATGGCGCGTGCCCTTCCAAGGTCAAATGTGTCTCATGATGTGCAAATAGGTCACTTCTCTTAATCATAGACCTCTATGTCATTGAAGTGTTGGTTTATTTTGAATTCGCAGTTAGAAGTACTTTTTCCTAACAAATTCACTCTACAAAAGAGGGATGGATGGATGGATGGATGGATGGATGGACGGACGGACGGACGGACAGATAGATATCATGTGGGATTGCTTGGGTTAGTAGCGCTCAAATATTATAGAATGCTAGAAGTAAAGTAATTAAAAATAAATGTGGAAACATAGACTATGGGAAGTTTATGGGGAAACATTTGGAAAGTCATACAGATCTATCTTGTATAATTACAATGATGGATATATGATCTTTTTTGTACTATGGCTGTTTTTCTGATAACATGGCAAATCACACCATTAACATTAAACAGAAAGAAACAATCAATTGACAAAACTATCAGGAAATTAATTTGATACTATATATCAAGAGCATTAAAAAATATTTCCCTTGAACAGAATAAACTCATTCCTGGGACCTTTTCCTCCAAAAATTGATGTAAAGAGTAAGATATGCTTTCATTGCTAGGCAAAACTTTTGAATCTCAAACCATGTGACTCTACCACCCTGTTCCTTCCCAATTTTGTCATGAATTGACCTTTACTTTTATTGTGGAGTTGATCTCCTGACTTCCATTCTTCCTCTCCACCCCTCCTGCCTTCATTTTGGGACATTTCATCATCCATGTAATTTATACATTTAATGTTTCATATTCATAGATCCTTGATGTCCTTCTCATGAATGAGTTTAACACCAACCATTAAAAGCAACCGACTTAACTGAGTAAATGGTACCAGTACAAACCGAGATTTCAACTGAAATCAACCTGCGTAATCCAGAAATATTTCTCCTCCATTTCTGTTTTCAATTCTTCTTCCCATTATCCATGCTACCAATTCCAAAACCAACATCACTCTTCTGAAATCCTTCATCTCATCTGCATTCCACTTACTCTCATCAATTCATTTCATCTTAAATTTAAAAAACCATCAACTTCCAACCTTATCTTGCTCTTTACTTTTGTATATATAGGAAGAGGTGTCACCTTTCCTTCTATGTACTTCCTTAATTCTCTGTTGTTTCCATTATTACATATTATCATGTAACAAATCACCTTGAGAATAAATGACTTCAAACAAAAATGATTATTAATTCATAAGGTTTTGGAATAATCTCTCATGTCGTTATAGTTGGATAATGGTCAATGTTGAAGTCATTTGAAGGTTTGACTGGGCTGGTTGTCAAAGATAGCTTCTTCCTCATACATGTGTCTGATGCTTCACCGGAGATGGCTCATTTGGGAATTTTTCTTTCTCCATGCCTCCCTCCATTCCTCTTTTCTGGCCAGCTTCCTCACAGCCTATGGTTACTAAGGAGTTGGTCTTCTTAGATGGTGTCTGGCTTCCTCTAGAGCAAGCATTTTAAGTGACAAGGGTTCTTCTGACCTATATTCATAAGAAGTCATGAAGTTAGGCAGTGTCAGCTCTACCTCATCCTTGTCAGATTCAAAAGGAGAGAACTATAGAAGGATATATTTATATTGGGGTGTGGTTCTTTGGGCAACTATCTTTGGAAACTACCACTTGCCTTTATAAATCCTGAGAACATTAAAAGCTCGTGCAATTAATCAATTAATGTATATCCCTCCTTGTGGCTGCCACTACTTACCTCTTGGTCATGCTCCACATTTACTTTCATGTTTGGGTGAAGGTATTCCTTTCTACTTTAATCTCAATAATTTTCAAAGTCTTTGTGGATGACTCAGTCCAAGACAGTTCTTTGACATTAATTCTGATGATCTTCTGACACATAAAGCCACATCTTGAAATATATTAAAACCTAATACTACACAACGTAGAAAAATATTAAATTCTAATTTATTATGCTATCTTTAACTGCAACAACCTATTGTTCCAACCTTGTAACACTCATAGACCTACTCTTTGACCTTAGGAAAATTTCAGGCCCTGAGCTACTTCATTTCCTTTTAATCTACCTATTTCTTTCTGGATTCACTTTCTTCCTAACCTATATTCCAAGGTTTGTCATTTTGATTACTCTGAATTATTATTACTCTGCCTTTTTGCCCCTTGCTCTTCTGTAAAAAGCCCTTGTAAAATCATAACTTTGGATTGATTCAATGGTTATGCTTCTTTACTCTTTCAAAAATAAGAACTGTAGAAAAAAATTATGCAGTGCAATGTCACTGCCATCTTCAAAATACCCTCTTGATACCACATCATATCCCCTTTTAGTTATATCCAAATTCTGGACTTCTTGGGAAAAATCAAGATTCTTTAAAGAAAAATAAGTATTTACTTAACACTTTACTACAAATACATTTCTTGTTTCTCTCTAAGTTAACAATGCCCTGTAAAATAGACCCTTATCTAACTTGTTGTTGTTGGCCATTCTTTCCTTTAAGGAAGAAATACCTCCATGATTTCTATGACTTTATTTTCTCCTGGATTCCATTCTCTCTCTTTATACTTTCTCCCTTAGTTTCCTCTGTGGGCTCATGTTTTTCTGCCCATTCCTTAAATATTCACACTCTCCAAATCTGTCATCTTTGGAAATTACCGTCTTTGGAAACTTCCATCCTATCTCTCTGTACTTTCCTCCTCAGTTTCCTTTGTGGGCTTATGTTTTTCTGCCCATTCCTTAAATATTCACATTCTCCAAATCTGCTCCATCAGCTCTCTCTTCTTTTTACTATTTACACTCATGAAGTTATTTCAATCACATTTGTGGTTTCAATTACCACTTATATATTTAGCCCTAAATTCTTCCCTGATCTCAACTCTTAACTCCAACTGGTTTCTGGAAATCTCACATGTCTTACAAGAATTTTGAGCTCTACATGTTCTAAAAATGTGCTAGTGATTTTCACACAAAATTGATTCTCAACTGTATTCTCTTTCTAAGTGAATCGCATAAAAATTTTCTCATTCATGGAAGCCAGAAATATAGGAGTCATCCTTAACTACTACTTCTTAATCTCTATTATTCACTCTTTCTCTAGGTTCTGCTAATACATATTCTTTTACCTTTGTCACATGCATTTCTTCTGATACTAGTCAATTACAGTATTGTTAAATAATCACGGTTGAAGGCATCATTCTTAGTTTTCAGAAGCATTTGCAGATAAATAGGTCCTCATAAAAGCCAAGATTCCAAAAAATAAAGCAAAAACATGATGCTGTATGCCTTAAATATATACGTTTTTTTCTTTGTCTTAGTCTATTTGGGCCACCATAACAAAATACCATAAACTAGGTTGCTTGTAAACAACAGAAATTCATTTCTCACAGCTCTGGAGGCTGGGCTGTGCAAGACCAAGGTGCCTGTAGATTTGGTGCTTGATGACAGCTCATTTTCTGATCCATAGATGGCACCTTCTCACTGTATTCTCACATGGTAGAAGGGATGAAGGGTCTCTGGGACCTCTTTTATAAGGACACTAATCCCATTCATGAGAGTTCTGCACCCAGGACTTAAGCACCTCCCAAAGGCTCACCTCCTAATATCATCACCTTGAGGACTAGGATTTCAACATATGAAGTTGTGGGAGGAGCAAAATAAACATTTAGCCCATGGCAAATTTTAATTAAAAAAATTTTTTAAAGCAGATGACTCTAACCTTTACTTTTCTACACTGTTGCTACCAACTATTAGCAGCCTTAAAACCATCCTCCCCTTTAATGGAGTATCTAACTAAATGCTATTATAATACTTCAGAAAAGAGACGGACCTCACATATGATTTTTATTTCCAGGGACAGTATTTACAATTAGGATGGCCTAGAGTGAGAAGAGTATAGTTCTCAAAGTAAAGATAAGACTTATGGAAATTTGCTAAGTATCCTTTTTCCTTATTTATAATAGTAGATAATACTTACTTTGTATATTTTGTATGAGTATATGAAGATTAGGTAAGATAATGAATGTGGAGATGCATAGATGCCAAACTTTTTTCTAATTTCTTTCATTTTTGCTATTAATACTTGCCTGAGTATTTTCTACATGTCAGACTGATCACTCTGAGTGCTATTTGAAGGGGAAAGAGCTTCAAAAACATTATTAATTACATGTATACACAAAGGTACCATGTTAATGCCATATACATTCTTACTAGTGAGGCACCACCCAAGACTGGAAACATGAACATATTTTTAAAATACCATACAAGCAACTTCAAAAAAATTAACATCGACTATTTCATAGTTGGAAAAAAAGAACTCAGTGTATTGAAACTAACATATATTTCATCAGATGACAGAAGCCTAACTCTTGGAATTATAATAGGGAACATTGGTGAGAGGATTGGTAATGACAGCTACACAAGGAAAGAATGACATTAATAAAAAAATAATTGAAGAGATTTGTTGCTTGTCATCCATAAAAGAGCATTACTTCTAACATAGTTAAAAATGCAATCAATCAACACAAGCCAGGACATTCTCCTGGGAGAGATGGGGAAACTATTGTGAGCAATGTGCTAACTGACCTAGAGAAAAGTGAACCATTTTTTGAGCTTTGAAATACAATTCATGGAAGCTTTTCATATTACCATTGGTGGGGAAATTTGCATTCCCTGAAGGCCATGTTCATAGGTGACCACTATAGTAGGTCTTTGTAAAATTTGCAAAGCATTTTAGAGCGGTCTCTTCGGTCTTACAACAAAAGCTTGAGAATTAAAGAAAAATCCTGGGTTCCCCCTCCATGAATAGACACATAAGTCAAACCTTTAAAAAAACATTAAAATAAGAATTACATTCATAATCAGAGAAAATTTGTTTAATCTTTTTATGCAATAGCAATATAGTTTTTATATCTTAATGCAACTTAAGATAAAAATTTTTCATGAAGTAAATGATTCTCCAAGGTATCAGAATTTTCAGAAAGGCATAAAAAGTCATTTTGGTGTAAATAATGCATAGTTTAATAGCAAATCATAAAGATACATTTTGTATTTACAGTTTGACAGTTTATTGAAAAAATATTAATCACATCAGTTTATTAAATTGAATAATTATTTAATATACTGTGACTTTATATCATCTGTTTCATCATTTTTATAAATCTGATGTTGTATAAGTGGTAAATATGCCTTCAAGGAAAAGAAAATGCTCTAGAGAGAAAAGAAGATGATAAATTGATTTCAGCTACGTCGCAGTACAAGAAGAAAGGTAAATCATACTTCGTTTTAAAGAAGCTATAATTCTAGAAAACATTTGATTAGACAATTGCAATCAATATTAAGGTTCTAGAAGTTCAGATACTTCTTGTAGTATTTGAATTATAGGATCATATGTAATTAACCCCTTTGAACTACAGCAATTCCTTTTGATTATGTAACAAGGAGAGTAAGTTTGTGAAAGATTCACCACCTTATGTAAACTTTTTAATGATCGATAATTGGTCAGAGAAAAATGAATTTCCAGTGTTCATTCAGAGTTGTTAAAATGATACTTCTATTTGACTCTCTGCTGCTCCCAGGAGGGTCGTTCTGTGCCTTCACAATCTTCCCTAATTAGCTTATGCTTTATATGGGACTCCACCAGTCTCCAAGCCACATCTAAAAATAGTCCTATACATACTAAGCTTATTGACGGTGGTAAGACTCTCATAGGGCCATAGGACACTTGCTGCAGATAGTAAATGAAAATTGTGCCGGGATATCTTTTGCATTCTACTTTTTGTGTCTTGTAATGTTATCTATAATGTGATCATATCTGGATATCACTACTTGTTCTCAGAATTATTGTTTCTTTTTTCTCATAGTCTTGATATTTTACATTTCAAAATTACTATATAGCTAATTGTAAGTATGTCCCCTTTATATTTATTTATTTTACTTTAAGTTCCCGAATACATGTGCAGAATATATAGGTCTGCTACATAGGTCTATGTGTGCTGTGGTGTTTTGTGGCACCTATCAACCTGTCATCTAGATTTTAAGCCCTACATGCATTAGGGATTTGTCCTAATGCTCTCCCTCCCCTCACTACCCATCGCCTGACAGGCTCCAGTATATATTGTTTCCTGCTCTTTGTCCATGTGTTCTCATTGTTCAACTCCCACTATGAGTGAGAACATGCGGTGTTTGGTTTTCTGTTGCTGTATTAGTTTGTGAGGATGATAGCTTCCAGCTTCATCCATGTCTCTGCAAAGGACATGATCTCATTCCTTTTTATGGCTGCATAGGATTCCATCCATGTATATTTACCACATTTTCTTTATCCAGTCTATCATTGATGGGCATTTGGGTTAGTTCCATGTCTTTGCTATTGTAAACAGTACTGCAATACATGCACATGTGTCTTTATATAGTAGAATGATTTATATTCCTTTGGGTATATACCCAGTAATAAGATTGCTGGGTCAAATAATATTTCTGGTTCTAAATCCTTGAGGAATCACCACACTGTCTTGCACAATGGTTGAACTAATTTACATGCCCACCAAAAATGTAAAATCATTCCTATTTCTCCACAGCCTCACCAGCATCTTTTGTTTCTTGATTTTTTAATAATCGCCATTCTGACTGGTGTGAGATGATATCTCATTGTGGTTTGTATCATCCTGATACCAAAACCTGGCAGAGACACAACAGAAAAAGAAAACTTCAGGCCAATATCCCTGATGAATATCGATGCAAAAATTCTCAGTAAAATATTTGCAAACCAAATACAGCAGCACATCAAAAAGCTTATCCACCATGATCAAGTTGGCTTCATCCCTGGGATGCAAGGCTGGTTCAACATACACAAACTGATAAACATAATCCATCACATAAACAGAACCAATCACAAAAAAACACATGATTATGTCAATAGATGCAGGAAATGCCTTTGATAAAATTTGACATCCCCTTCATGTTAAAAATTCTCAATAATCTAGGTATTGATGGAACATATCTCAAAATAATAAGAGCTATTTATGACAAACCCACAGCCAATATCATACTGAATGGGAAAAGCTGAAAACATTCCTTTTGCAAACCAGTACAAGACAATGATGCCCTCTCTCACCACTCCTATTCAACATAGTATTGGAAATTCTGTCCAGGGCAATCAGGCCAGAGAAAGAAATCAAGGGTATTCAGTTAGGAAAAGAAGAAGTCAAATTGTCCCTGTTTGCAGAAGACATGATTCTATATTTAGAAAACCCTATCATCTCAGCCCAAAAACTCCTTAGGCTGATAAGCTGCTTTGGCAATATTGCAGGATACAAAATCAATATGCAAAAATCACAAGCATTCTTATATACCAACAGTAGATAAGCAAAGAGCCAAGTCATGAATGAACTCCCATTTACAATTGTTACAAAGAGAATAAAATACCTATGAATACAGCTAATGAGGAACCTGAAGGACCTCTTCAAGGAGAACTACAAACCACTGTTCAAGGAAATAAAAGAGGACACAAACCAATGGAAAAACATTCCATCCTCATGCATAGGAAGAATCAATATTGTGAAAATGGCCATATTGCCCAAAGTAATTTATAGATTCAATGTTATTTCCATCAAACTACCACTGACATTCCTCACAGAGTTAGAGAAAACGAATTTAAATTTCATATGGAACCCACAAAGAGCCCATATAGCCAAGACAATACTAAGCAAAAAGAACAAAGGTGGAGGCATCACACTACCTGACTTCAAACTGTACTACAAGGCTACATTGATTAAAACAGCGTGGTACTGGTACCAAAACAGACATATAGACCAATGGAACGGAGCAGAGACCTCAGAAATAATGCCACACATCTACAGCTACCTGATCTTTGACAAACCTGACAAAAACAAGAAATGGGGAAAGGATCCCCTGTTTAATAAATAGTGCTGGGAAAACTGACTAGCCATATGCAGAAAACTGAAACTGGACCCCTTCTTTACACCTTGTATAAAAATTAACTCAAGATGGATTAAAGACTTTAAACCCCCAAACCATAAAAACCCTAGAAGAAAACCTAGGCAATACCATTAGGACATAGGCATGGGCAAAGGTTTCATGACAAAAACACCAAAAGCAATCACAACAAAAGCCAAAATTGACAAATGGGATCTAATTAAACTAAAGAGCTTCTGCACAGCAAAAGAAACTATCATCAGAGTCAACAGGCAACCTACAGAATGGGAGAACATTTTTGCAATCTACCCATCTGACAAAGGTCTAATATCCAGAATTTACAAGGAAATTAAACAAATTTACAAGAAAAAAAAAAAACCCATCAAAAAGTGGGCAAGGGGCATAAACAGACACTTTTCAAAAAAAGGCATTTATATAGCCAACAAACATGAAAAAAAGCTCAACATTGCTGATCATTAGAGAAATGCAAATCAAAACCTTTTTAATTAATAAGTAAACTGAGTTGTCTAATAATAGACAATGACATTTTTTTTCACCAAGAATGAGAAGAACAAATATGCTTTTCTTTAAAAAGGCTATCTTGAATTCAACTTCTAATTTATTCTTTTACTCAGTTATATTTTGGGGCAAGAGAAAGAGAGCTCTTTGGAATTTCTCTTACAAATCTCAGATCAATAATGTGATACTAATTCGAATTCATACACGTTTAGAAAAGCCCCTCATGAATTGGATGTATATGCTTCCTGTATCCTTTACCAAATAACAGTTCTTAGAATTTCTTTTTGTACTCCATATTTACTTAAATACAAACCTATATTTATATTTACAAAGTTGAAGATTATATCTTAAAATAATTGAATCTGGAAAAAGCCATTTAGGAGGTAGTAAATGGAATTTCAGAGCTAAAGGGGGGATGTAGTCTGAGGATCATACCTCTTTTCTTGTGGGAGGGTCTAGGTTTTTTGTGAGCAGTTTTAACCAACCAGATATAAAGCAGATGTCTAATTCATGGTACTTGGGAAACCCAGAACCAAAGAAGTAATTCAAATACAGATGCCCTGGGTCAAAATGTTAAATTGAGTGTATACTTATTAAGGGCATGCCCTTGAAGAATCCAATACATTTTCCCCTAAATGTGGCTTTTGGCTAGACTCGCTCTGAAAATTAATATTTGTCACTGATAGATGGTCTAGTCCCTCTCGCTCTCACTTTTTCCTTCTTTACTCCACATGTTTGTTCACTGGTGATCAGAAGATTGTAAAAACATGTAAACATAATCTTAAAATACAGAAAAGAGTGTGAAGAAAAACTGGTTGTGACTTTCATGTGATGGTTTCCAACCTTGGGAAACATACCCTTGCCTATTATGATAGCTTTTTTCTGGATGCACCCACCCTTCACTATCATTTAGACTGGCGGGAGGCAGACCCACCTTGCATGGAGGTGTTAGATTGTGGAGAACAGGACTCAATGGTCTAGATGAACTTTAGTTGGGAAGAGGTAGGCTGGTATCTATAATATGATGGCAGGTAAAAGACTAAGGAACACTAGTTGAGGGGCTAAGGAGAATGGGTGAGCCCCTGTGAAGGAACTAATGGAAAGTTACGTTTTTCTTTCCTGCATTATAATCACATTCCATTTGCCTATGGCTTCTTGGTAGTCTTTGGGAGTCTAAGGGAAGGTTACCTATATCCTTGAGAAGAAACTACCCAGAGAAAGTAATGGTATCACATGCGTGCTTTTCTCAGTGAGTCTGCAGTGGTGGGGAAAACTGTGGAACAAAGGGTAGGCACTGAAACTACTGCTATTTGTGTAAAAAGGAAGAATGACTTCCTAAGGCTGGAGAAAATGGGAAGCAACTGGATGACATTCATATTTGAATAGTGTGTGACCATTATCATTATCACTATTGTCACCAATGACAATGTTGCCTGAAATTTGTGGAGCATAGTGTATTTTTGAAAGTACTTTGCCCTAGAATCATCTAATTTGCTTTTTAGTTAAAATTTTTACTGTAGATATAGCTGGGAAAACTCTGCTTCATATGAAATCTGTATAACGATAAAATAAGACACCCCAATTTAAGATACTGGGAAATTTCAGAAGCCACAAATCATATATGATAATAGTGTATAGTTTGTGAGTTTATACTATGGGAAAGAACTATTTACATTTTTAAATTTATTTTCGCATGTATACATATAAAATACACAGATATATATACATGTCATATGCAAATAAACATACAAAAATACACTAATACAAAATACATTTATTTTCTCATCTCATCCTCCCAACGACCCTATAAGATATAAACTGTAATTACTTTCATTGAATAGATACTGAAACAGAGACATAAATAGATTAAATAACTTACTTTAAGAGGTATACTGGGATTTTAATCCAGACCATTGAATTGCAGGAATGTCTTGCTTCACCTCTGCCACATAGGACAATGGTTTGCTTATGCTCTCAGTCAGTTTCAGAAATAGTTCCCATGTATTAAGAATTGGTTGAAAAATGCTGAGATAATCTTTAAGTTGTATTGCAAGGGAAAACCCTTCCCACTTGTTTTATATGCATCATATTTACAGTCAGTCAGTATTTGTATTTGTAAGTGGGGATACATTTAAATGCAATGTCATACACTTTGAAAGTGCAATACATTTTTGTTACTTGGTTAAAATTCATCACAGAAGTCATTTTTCTCCCAAGAAATGTCTGAGTACATTAACTTAAAAGATGATATTGGCAAGCTGATAGCATACATATTTTAAATAGAATGTTCAACTGTATTTAATGTGTATTTGTGAGAAATAGCTGTGTATTCATGGAGTTTATGAAGAGCTAAGCTTGCTTATCACTTGCCTCCCAATAGTGAACTGTTCCTTCTTTGCAAATACTCAGTCACCTAACAGAAGGAAGGGGAAAAAAAGACTGTTTTTTAATCAAAGGTTTCTAATATGTAAACACTGTCCCATAAATGAGACAGAATTTACCTTTATTAGGTACAGACCTTATGTTGTGTAAGTGAGATATTTGACTGAAGAGAGAAAAAAAATTACATTTTGTTGTACTACTCTGCCTTGATTACATAATGGAAGCCCAAGTCATGATTGAAAAGGTTTTAAATGTTAAGGGACATCATCTTACTCTTTAGGTATTAACAGTAAATACTGTTATAAGCTTTGAATAACTGAAGGACTGACTTGAAAGGGGGTTGGAAATGCACCAGAAGTTTATGCAGGTTTGATAATTAAATAAGTAAATAGGAAAAACTGGAAAAGGCAAAAAAGAGCAGGAGAAAGAGAAGTTGAGTATGATGCATTACATGAGCAGGCATTAAAATTAAATAAAGTGGAGGTGCCCTGATTTAAATTTATTAAGGAAAACAGAAATAACTGCTGGTTATATTACATAATTGACCATAAAAATATAGATATTAAAAGCTGCTTATCCATTAAGAATTCAAAAAATGATATCTGCAACCCAGGTGCATGGGAGTGAGGAGCCCAGAAACAATGGGAAAGGTGAGATAATACTACTTACGTTGCAGCCCAATGCTACAAGGCAGGAGAACCATGGATGGTGGGAAGTATTTTGTTAGGTAGTGAGTGTAAGTCCCCTATGAAAGAGTATTTCAATCTTCTTTTTGTTAATACTCAGCGGCCAATAAATGGAAAGCCAGAACAAGAACTAAATCAGTTTAACAAGGCAATCACCAGGACCCTTGGGAAGCAGGCTTGTTAAGTGGACTGTTTGCAGATGTAGAAACTTATACAGGAGAAGGTGAAGGTGCCTGATGAATGCTCTGGGTTCTAGTGTCTTAAAATGTAAAAGCAGTCTTTTTCATTGTGTGTACCAGGATCAACTGCAATGTTTGTTACAAATGTTGATCCTCTGCTCTCAAACTAGACTTACTGAAACAGAATTCTCAGACTAGACTTACTGAAACAGAGCCTACATTCATTTATTTAAAAAAATGTTTCTAAGTGATTTTTATGTCCATTAAGTAACAATCATCTTATTATGGGATGTTTAGATAGAAGGGATCTTACAAAATAGAATTCTGAGTGTGACAGTAAATCTGTTGCAAGAGAGGTATGGAATAGTCAGAGAAGAGAGAATAAGAAACTCTTTATCCTTGGACCTCTAAAATAGATAGGATATTTTTTCTATTAACAGTAACTTAGAACATCTTGAAAAAGATTCATTGCTACTTAACCATAGGAGGTTTCAGGCAAGAAGGCCCAGAACTACAGGTGGGAGAGGTCCTGTCAACACTAGAAGGCACAGAGGTTGGTGATGACTTCGCACCAAGAGGCTGCAAAGATATAACGTGACATCTATGCATAGCAATACTTCAGTGACTGCATTCCTTGACTTATATTTTTTAATGTGCATGAAATTTTGGTAATACATTACTGAGTACTACTCATTTTGCTGAAACAAGTGGGAATGCCTCTTACATTGAGATAAAATATCTGATAGAACTCTAGACATTGACTATTTTGAAAGAAAAATTCTAGGGTTGTCTGGGTATGGGGAGAAAGGAGGTACCAGTGACAATTTCAGTTCTTCTGGTTGGTAATTACAATATTTGTGAAGAATAAAATCGTGAAAAGTAAACAGTAGGGAATGTGGATGGTACTGAATGAAATAAAATGAGTTCCTGGTATGGGTTCAGCATATACTTGGTTAAAACAATGAAAAGTATGTTTGGAAGAACTTTAAGAGACCCCATCTCTTGCTTTTAATCTGAATTCGATGAATAGAAGTAAAATTCTGGATAAAACAGCCATACAAGATTGCAAATAGAGGATAAAAATGAGAATCAGGAGTTGGATGTAGTGGTGTATGCCTGTAATCCTAACAACTCAGGAGGCTGAGGCAGGAAGATACCTTGAACCTAGGGGGTCCAAGCTGTGGTGAACCATGATTGCACTACTGCATTCCAGCCTGCAAGACAGAGTAAGACCTTGTCTGTTGAGAGAGAGAGAGAGAGAGAGAGAGAGAGAGAAAGTAAGAAAGAATGAAGGTAAAGAAGAAAGAAAGAAGAGTCAGATCAAGAAGAAACATAGCAGGAACATTTTTTCATAATTTTAGATGGGTATAATGGGGAAATAATATTTCTGGTTTCAGGTATCTGTGTATTAAAGGCACCCAGTATAAGTGATTACCAAAGGAAATGGAACTTTTTTATACATGAATGCAAAATATTATGATAGGCATAGCCAAGACTTCATTTGAGACTCAACAAATATAATATGGCATTGAAAGGAACAATTTGATCAAAGATCTTAAGTCTAATCAAAACAAAGAGGAAACAGTTTTGTAAGATATGAATACATTACTTCTGATATAGATCACAAAACTGCCATGCAGCTCAGCTGTAAATAGGGAATTCAGAAAATATAATGAATCTTGTTAACATTCTTCCTTCAAAATAAACAAAATTTTAATTTTTAGCGGATACATTTACTGTTAAGATATTGGGGCCGGGTGCGGTGGCTCATGCCTATCATCCCAGCACTTTGGGAGGCTGAGGTGGGCAGATCACGAGATCAAGAGACTGAGACCATCCTGGCCAACATGATGAAACCCCATCTCTACTAAAAATACAAAAATTAGCTGGGTGTGGTGGCAGGCGCTTGTAGTCCCAGCTACTCAGGAGGCTGAGGTAGGAGAATCACTTGAACCCGAGAGGCAGAGGTTGTAGTGAGCTGAGATCACGCCACTGCACTCCAGCCTGGTGACAGAGTGAGACTCTGCCTCAAAAAAAAAAAAAAAAAGATATTGGTGTGTCTTTTTCCAGAATGTTTCTTACACACTTTACATTGTTATTGAATGGTAGATAAGAGTTTTACACTGCATGTTTCATTAATATTACATAACAAGAGTTTTTGTATTATTAGAATTTTTAACAAATGATATTGGATAACCCATAAATGTATTTAATCATGTTGTTGTGCTTTTAGGTTCTTTTGAATTTTTTTCCTACTATACAGCTGTGATAAAGGGGCTTCATTAAGGGGCTTCATTAAGGGGCTTCATAGAATTCTGGAAAAGAAAGAAGAGTCAGATCAAGAAGAAACATGGCAGGAAAAATTTTTCATAATTTTAGATGGATGTAATAGGGAAATAATATTTCTGGTTTCAGATATCTGTGTATTAAAGGCACCTAGTATAAGTGATTACCAAAGCAAATGGAACTCTTACTTTGGGGTCAAATGTTAGAAACACTTTTTAGTTTCTAGAAACAATTTGGACATCATTTTTCAGAAATGTTCCAACAGTCTTACCAGCAGTTTGTGTTCATCTCAGTGTACTTTCTTATGTACTAAATCTTATAATATTAGTAATAATTATTATTTTACCAGTTTTAAAGGGCAAAATGGTATGTGACTATAGTTTCAATGTGTACCTTTTCTTTTGTGTTGCGGATGAAATATTTACGTTTATTAACTATTTTATTTATCTACATTCATGTATACGTGTACAAAATAGTTTCTTGTACCTATTTAACCATCAAAAACTTTTTTTTTTCCTCTTCTCTAGTTATATGTACTCATCGTGTAGCTAAGTCTCAGTCGATGGTTTGTGACGCAGTTTAGTTCATAGGGTCTTTTGGAACCTCAAGGATATTGACAGGGGAGTAGCACCTAACTTTGGTGTTGTGCTGTTGTATATTTCCTAATTTTTAACTATTATGTTGGCCATCATATGACAATTTTAGGTGAAGGCATGAAAGCTATATATTTGCATACGCACAGATGCCTCATCCAACAGTGGGTTCTTGATATATTGTTGAGTTTTCTGTGTGGGCCTCCAAAGATGGTATTTTCTTCATGAGAGAAATTTTGCATCCTGAACAATAGAGGAGTCTCCTCTGGATCTGATCTTTGGGGATATTTGTAAGCTCTACTTGGAACCCTACAGCACTTCTCTCAAACCTCTCATGTCACATTTGTGAACCCTGAAAACAAAACTCCTACATTTAGCAGGAAAAACTTTAAACAAAAGATTCTTACAGGCCAGGAGTGGTAGCCCATGCTTATAATCCAGCATTTTGGGAGGCCAAGGCAGGAGGATTGCTTGAGCTCAGGAGTACAAAAATCTTCTTTAATTAGCTGGACATGGTGACATGTCCTGTATTACCAGGTACTTGGGAGGCTGAGGCAAGAGGATCACTTCAGCCCAGGAAGTCAAGGCTG